>NC_136410.1:243330733-243825733 GCF_051521515.1 Lactuca serriola
AGATTGATTCATTGATACTCCTTTATCCTTAGCATTTGAACTCTTGTCTGATCAAACATAATTTGGGTTTTGGGACTTCCAAAATTGTTTCCTTTCAGTGAGATTCTTCTTGTATCTCCTGTTACGTTGATTTTTCTTTTTAGACACCTGTTTGGGAGTTTTATGGATGTTTACCTTCGGTTTCGATCTTTCTTTATGACTTTCGCTCTTCAACGAGGAGGTTTCGCTTGTCATCTTAACTGATTCACTTGGAATCTTTTTGGTACCACTGATTGATGGCATGTCAAAACGTGTAGGCTTTTTGAGTGGTTCTGCCACATATTTGCCTTTAACCCTCCATGAAGTTCTCTCAGAAAGACCGACGGTTTCATCAGCATTGTCTATTGGTGCTGACCAAAAAAATTCATCACATCCTCCAGCATTATCTTCATCGACTAAAGCTGTGAGTTCGGCTATTTGCTTCTGTGTAACGCCGGTAGCTGTATAGACTTGATTTGGCGTGGTTTGAACCTTCTGATACACCACAACTTTTTCTTTCATGACTTTGAACTTGTTTTGGGACAAACGAGGGAACTCAACAAAATTTTCATAAATAAGATTTTTGGTAGGTTCGGGTTCGCTCTTGAAAATTTCAGAACAGTCCACCTCATCTTCTACATATATTTCACTCATATCATCATCCTCGTCAAATTTAGAAGTATTTTCAATATTAATTTTTGTTTATGAACTCAACTTGGTATTCAAAGAGTCAAATTTTCTGTATAGTTTCGGTTCTAATCTTCAATTTATCATTTTCATCCAATAAATTCTTAAGCATGTCCTTATGGTCTTTGGACTGGATAAAAGATTCAATTTTTTCAAGACCAATTTTATAGCCAGGAGAAACTTCATCAGATGAGACAACAACTTCACAATCATAAACATCAACATCAAGTTTGTCCTCCTTTAATTCAAGGAAGGGAAAAATCATTACGTTGATTTTCCTGCCTATTTCACAATCTAGATGCAACTGAGTAATATTGGAATATAAACGTTTAGCAATTAAACAAAAAATGTTTCTCTTTTTAAAAGCTTTAAATTATCCCTTTGCAAATAAATTGTCTCATCCTTAATTCTAATTATCGCTTTCTCCTTTTGCTCAATCCATATTCGCCTCTCCTCACTCTTCAAAGACACCCTGCTGAGTTGATCAGTTAGGTTAGAATTTGTGAGGCGATTTTGGGTTAAACTACCACTTAAACTAGAAAATTCAGATTTTAAACCGTTCAATTCTTTTTCATAGTTTGTGACAAGGATTTTTAAAGAATCGAGAATAGAGTGTACCTTCTTGATCAATTGATCACACTCATTGATCTGCTCTCCAATAGGCTTGGCAGCGAAGCACCTGTCTTATCATTCCTTCGCTTCTTCTCGACCCCCATCGGTGGTGTAACCCCTCATCTGTGACACTCCGGCTGTCACCATCAAGCATTTTCCTTGAGTAACATGCTCATCTTCTTTTGCCACGAAAGCTCTGCCATGTGTAGGCTTTCTCACTTCTTTATCCTCTGAGTCAGTGGACCAAACTTCAACACCACCAAACTCGTCATTTGCAACATTTTCCTACACAATGAGAACATTCATAGTGTTATTTGCATCAGCTTTCTTCTTCTTGATCCCTTCCATCTTTCGCAGGTGGTATGCTTCATCATCTTCACTTTCATTCTTCTCTGTCATCTTTCTTAACATACAGTCTTTGGCAAAATGGTTTTTGCCTCCATAAAAGTGACAAATGAATCCTGAGTCACTTGACATCTTGCTCTCTTTCTTCGGTTCTTCTTGTTGGTGAGTGATCTTCGGTTCCTCCTTTGCTTTTTCGGAACTGTAGTTTTCTTGCCAGTTTCGGTTCTTATTGGTGGGAAACTTTCTGCGAATGAACTTCTTTGGGTTTGACACCATCAATTCATATTCTTCATTGGTAAAATCAAATTCAGAAAAATCTAAATCTTGTTCCTCCTCAATTGTACTCTTTCCTTTGGAAATTAGAGCCAAGGAACCCATGCTTGAAAGCACATTCGTTTCTTTATTCACAACACCTTCATGTGACTTCATTATCCCTACTAGCTTCGCCAAAGAATAAGCCTTGAATTGTTCATGGGCCTTTACTGTAGATACTACAGCCATCCATTCAGATCTTAGGCCATTCATGAATGTGACCTTCTGTTCAATAACTTTCCTCTTTATGCCATGCTTAATCATTTTGCTAAGAAGATGATTAAAGCGATCAAAGGCTTGAATAAGCTTCTCTTCAGGTTTCTGCTTGAAGTCTCCAAACTCTGAAAGCAATAGAGTCTAAATCGAATGCTCAAGATTGTCACACCCCAAAACCGAGAACGGCAGAAACGTTCTGGGGCGGAGGACGTCATGTAATGTATCACAACACGGTAGTAGTAAACAAGCATACAACATCATCCATTGCATTAAATATATAATTTTAATACAAGCGTGTTCTATACAGTTTTAGACACCAAAAATATAATGTAAATCAAAATAATAAGATGAGTCTTGGATGCGCTCCATCTTCTCAAAAGCTAGTCTCGGTACCCGTCTACTGATGACCTGAGAATACAAGTTATTTTGAAAGCGAGTATCAGCATTAAGCTGGTGAGTTCATAAGTATTTTAGTGTCGGTGTTTGTTATCAAAACGTTTGAACATGTCTCAAGTGTAAGTTTGTAAAATGTATGTAAGTGTTTGTAAAAGTTTGAATCTCTCAGAAAAACCTATATTTTCTATTAAAGTAGCCTTCTACCAAGGCTTAGCTGGTTTGTATGCTCGTTTGTTGTAAAAGTGTGTAATTTCCCAAGTGTAACTATCATTAACAAAATATAGTTTGTACATTAATGTTTAAGTGAAATAATCACTAAATGTATGTAATGGGTAAATTAATGTAGTACTGTAGTGTTGTATTATAGAAACTACTGCTGTACTAACTACCTTAAACCGGATTTATATTAAGGTATCATGTGATTAATTGTACCATACTATCGACTGAGTAACAACGACAAATGTAGGTCGTAAAAAGGTATGACGTTTGGTACCCGCAGACCTGCAGGTCCGGCTGTAGCTAGCAGCAAGGTGTAGGATAGTCAATCCAGTATAGATCTATACGCAAACTCACGCTCTCCCTCCAAGAGATTCTAGTTACAACTCGGGCTATGACATTTAAGGCATGCCCGATACAGTGGATCACAATTGTAAACGTATTCATGTATAGGTAATGTAATGTTACTTGTTCTAGTATCGTTGTATATGTTCTCTTACTAGTATAGTTGTGTATGTTCCCTTTCTAGTATAGGTTGTAAATGTTCTCATAGTAATGCAATGTATATGTTCTCATAGTTAATAAGTATTGACTCATGAATGAACTGACTCATTGATCTAGAATTTGTAGAAGTATGATCCTGTGTTACCCCGATGGTAACTTACTGATGATGTAACTGATACGCATGAACATGGAAGTACTTTTATGTCTATATATGCTCATATGATATATAATCAATATTGAAATGACCCTCGGACGGCTACCCGACATCCCACCAGACCACATCCAAATCGAGGAAAAGGAAATAGGGCGGATGACCTTCCTAAGTCTTTTAAACATTTCTTATATATCTATGCATATATGGACATGCAATTTATAAAAAGTGTAATAAAGTTTAAACAAAAGTATTTGATAAATAAAAGAGTTTGTAAAACATTTTGAAGTAAAACAATTTGATAAACAGTATAAACAGTTTGAACAGTGATAAAATCATTGGTTTTCTAGTTATTAATCACATGTGATTGATGTAATAACTATAAGTATTTAGCTTGTATTCCCCCCAACCCCATATAAAAGTATTTAAAACATTTAAAAGTATTTCAAAGGTTAATTAAAGGGGTATGAACTCACCTATAGTGAGTGGTTCTGATGACAATGTTGGATTAGACGCTAGGTGCCAAGTGGTGACTTGAGTACACGCGCGAATCCTATTTAGCATATATTGGTACATATATGGATTTAATTAGTGTTATGAACAACTAATTGATGATTTTGGGACCACCTTAGGGACTAGTAAACACTTATAATGAAGTGTTATAATCATATATGATTGTATGAGGGTTTATAAGGCTATACAAGAGGGTGTATGGCCAAAATACACACTATATGTCTGTGTGCGGCCAGGTGTGCGGCCTAGTGTGCTGCCAGCACATGTGTGCGGCCCTGTGTGCGGCCATGTGTGCTGCCAGGTGGTGTGTGCTGCCATGTGTGCGGCCAGATGAAGATCTTGGTGTTCTTGGTGTTCTTGGTACCTTTTATGAAGATCTTCAAGGAGAATGGATGATACTTGAGAGGATTTTCGTGTTCTATGCTTGAAGAAGTGAAGGAAGGGTTCAACAATGATCTAAGTGTGGCATATATAGGTGGAGTGTGCGGTTGGGAAGGTGTGAGGCCACAAACAAGAGTGTGTGGCCGCACACTCAAGTGTATGGCCGCACACTCCATATGTTGGAGTGTTTGGCCCGGTTTTGATTCCTATACTTCGAGTTAACCCATCTTAACACTCCTACCTTGATTATATCACATTTAGAACGCTTCATTAGACTCTAAAGGGTATTACCATATAGTAAAATAAGTCTAATATTGGGAAGAATTGAAGAGTGCACGCGAGAAGTTTTTCGGGTTGTCACAAAGATCCTCATCTGTAGAATACAGCTCTTTCAGTCTGTCCCAAACCTCTTTTGCCGTCGTGCATGAGCTAACCAATCGAAAGGTGTCAGACTATGATCATTCTAAGCGATTTAATATTGCATGCAAACTTATCCTTCTCATATTAAGGAACATCTTTAACATCAACCATAAGTTGGTTGTACTCCTTCTAAGTCTTTATGATTCTTTCTGTGCCAGAGTGAGCAAACGGACCAACGGTGATCGCTTCCCAAATCAAATACCCATTATCTTTGGAACCGATCACATAGTCTTCAAAGTGATGCGTCCATACTTTGTAATCCTGAGTATAAATAATGGGAATTCTAGTTGTGGATCCAATGTTGTTGGAAATATTAATAGGGTTTGTGTTGGAATTGTCGTGTGACATGATGATATTGTGAGAAACCTGTTCAAGATCAGACTTGTAAACAAATTTAGGGTAAAATCAAAATCTAAGAACAACGTCAATAACAATATGACGGTTTCTAACAGAGATCAATATAAGCAGAAAAACCCTGAAACCTTCTTCAACAGAAGAGATGCGTATAGATTACACAGTCTCCTGCTCTAATACCAATTGATGAGTTAAAAAAAACTCTTTAGATCGATTAGATCTTCAATAGGGTAATGAAAAACAAAAAATCAAACAATGGAAACAAAATTTGAATCAAAATAAAGCTTAATGATTCCAATATAGTCACACCTCAACAGAGCTCGATAAAGAACTTACGTTGTAGAGGGTGAGCTAGGGTTTTACAATGCAATTAATGAGAGTAATAAACAAAAGCGTTTTTATGATAAGATTGCATGCATGCAACTTATATACTAAACCCTAAAACAAAACACACGGCTGGCAAAATTGACTAACAAGCAAGCCCAAGACGCAACACTATAAGCCCAACACTTCTAACACTAGTCGTTTGACTAAAACTCAAACCGTGCCAATAGTCAATGATCAAGGTCAACGGTCAAAGTCAACTCCAACTTCCCTCCACTTGATGGCCATCTAACTTCGATCAAAATCCACTATTGAGTCCCTAATTATCACGAAATTCCTAATTATCATGGCAGAGTTCGACTAAAACAATCATGAAATTCCTAATTATCACGTCGTGGCTACCACACTGGGACAACTTATTGAGTCCCTAATCCGAAAAGCTCCTTGTTCATACTTTCTAGTAAAGTTCATGGGACCCTAGTGTTCCATAAATATACCAAGTTTATGGACATGCATGACCCATGCATTTCCTTTACCCATCTAGGTCAAAATGAAGATAAAATGACCTAAAACTCATGCAAGATTCTCCAAAACTCATACACCTTCTAGATTTAGAAGATATGGTAACCAAGGGACCAAAGTGAGCTATAAAGTTACAAACTTCATCTCATTTATCCAACCTAAACCACCAAATGAGACAAAACATGAAGCAAAACCTAGATCTAAGAAGAGAGAGCCAAAAAGGTGGAAACTTGAGGAATTACAATGTGTCAAAAATATGCACACAGTGAGTAGAGAGCAATTGCTTGAAGATCTATTCAAAAAACTCCTTCTTCATCCTAAGATCACAAAAACACTAAAATTGAGCCAAGAACATCAAAGGGAGGCTATGGTTTATCAAGGGTGCTTTGGGAGGTGATGTAGGCTGGTGGAGAACGAAACCCTAGCCATCACTTCCCTTAAATAGTGCATAAAATCCGGAAATATAGTGTTTGTATATCTCCCATCACCACGTCGTGACAAGCCTGTTGTCACGTTGTGGTGCTCTTTAAGGAAACACATGATTTCTGCAAAATGCCACATCCTAGTGATCCCTTTACCACGTCGTGGCCAACCAAAAACCATAAAATTACAAAATGAAGTTCATACCTGAAACCGATCGTTACATTGTTTTGTTAAGGGATTAGGGTAGAATCAATTACTTGACTGTCTATCGAATTTGATGTTATGTATGATTAACATATGCAAGGCGACCGCAGTGTAAGTGAAGGTTTCATGAGTTGGGAGCGTGGTTGATAGGGTGCTAGAAAAAGTGAGGAATTAGTAGTTACCCTTGAGATAGTGATTGTAAGGTGTATGCATACCCTAGGTTTTTTGGGCGTAGGGGTATAGGAATGTCGTGGTGATCCTTTGAGACAAATACGGGTAGATGTGGAAGGTAATATGGGCCCGTACTACTAGAAGTACATGACCCATACACGTGTCAAGGAATTCATGGGTTCCCAAGGAATGAGTAGTTGAGTAGTGATGTGATATGATGTAATGTGATTTTGTGATGTGTTCCTGGTTTATTTTTATTAAGGTTGTTACAAGAAGTTGTGGTTTGTGTGATGATGGTCCGGATAGGGTAGGATTGAGTGATGACGGGATCCTAGAATTGATCACCACTTAGGTGACTGCGGCAATCAAAGTGGTAATTCTAGAGGTGTTTTGGGTCTATCAAGACCACTCTGATTGAGATGCTTGATGAGCATTATGCTTCCGTCACTAAGGTTGTTGTCATCACAGCCACTGTAATCATTGTCGTTGCAGGACTTCAGGGAGGAGGGTCTGTGTAGTACTAGGAGTTTAGTAACACAAATCCCTCAGAGTTCGACGTGGTCAACAACCTAATTGTGGTCATGAGGTGGATATCTAATGTTAAGGGGTATTTTTACACGTGTGTATGTCCTGAGAACCAGAAGGTGAAGTGTAACATCCCAAAAATCATGGAAAATCTATTGTTTATAAAACCATATTAAAATCCATAAATCATACAAAAAATAGTTTCCAAAAGCCATAATATAAGTTAGAGTATCCCAAAATCACAAGTTAAATAAATATTCAGGATGATGTGCACAATCATGTCTTCTCCTTGCCCCTGGTTTATTTTTAAGGTGGACTCGTCGAGTTCCCCAGTGGACTCAGCGAGTTCACTGACCAGAGCCCAAAAAATCAACTTTTTCAACAAGCAGCATCAAGTATAATTGAAAACAAGCCTAGGCTCTGATACCACTTATGGATTTTGAGCATTCTAACACTTTTATGGTGTACATGCAACCCTATAAACCTTGGATCTATGTTTTCTCTATTATACATGCAAACTTTCAATATTCCAAGGTTTCATCCTAACCAGCATACTATGGAGTATATGTAATACAAAAACTAGTAGAATGACATACATTTTCTTGTAGCTTGATTCCTTAAGCCTTTAAGAACCTAGTTCCCCAAGTGTGGCACCTCAAATGGTTTACACAACACCACCAACAATTGGAAGAACTTGAGAGAAGGTTACTTGCACTCAAAATCGGCTAGCCCTCTTATGTAACTCTTTAGTGCCGATTTATTGAGCTAGAGGGGTTCTTATATAGTGTGGCTTAATTAGGGTTACACCATGCAAACCCTAATGTGCATGACTTTCCACATTCCTTATGCTCCATGGGTTTTAACCTTCATGGAGTATCCATGGGTCACCACATGGGTTTAGCCTAACATAAAGAACTATGGATCATAAGCCCACTTTATAAGAATGAATGATTTACACAATCAATCCCCATATATTTAATTAGTCTCTTTTAACCTCCATGGAGTATCCATGGGTCACCACATGGGTTTAGCCCAACATAAAGAACTATGGATCATAATCCCACTTTATAAGTATGAATGATTTACACAATTAATCCCCATATATTTAGTTAGTCTCTTTTGATCACATAATTAATTCCATATTAATTCTTGATCAATACTAATTAAATAATATGATTTCATATTAATATATTAGAACTTATAATATATTAATAAATCATAAATATCCTCTTCTCAAAAGTCCATCCTTCAGATTGTTCCGGTGCCATGCAACCCAAATGGACCATGCTACTCTCGAGTCAAGTACATACCATTTATAGTTATGGACTTAGACACTAATCCAACAAGTTTCCATCTCCAAAAAACATAAGGTTTCTCCTTCAAACATCTTTTGTGATTGTATCTTGGAGATATTCGGGGTGTCGTACCCAAGTTATTTGATTCCTATCCATATGGGGGATGTGTGGGTGATTGTAGGGATGGATTGGTTTAGTAGATTTGGAGGTATGATTGATTGAGAGAGACAGATGGTAGTGGTTCAAACCCTAAGTGGGGGATAACTAACCATTTATGATGAAGGTACTAGGGTTGGTTTAACTTTCTATTATGCTTTTAGGGCTAGGCAGTATCTTCAACATGGATGTACGGGTTATTTTACATGTGTAGTAGACACTCAAGTGGAATGGAAGAAGTCAGAATCTGATGTGCTAATTATTAAGGAGTTTTTGGATGTCTTCCTAGAAGATTTACTAGGTGTACCTCTGTGAGAAATGAGGAGTTCATGATTGATTTAATCCCCAATACGGCCCATATTTTTAAGGCGTTATATCGCCTTGCACCACCTGGGATGCAGGATTTGTCTTCTTAGCTTCCGGAGCTATTAGGCAAGGAGTTTATCCAGCTGAGTAGCTCGCCTTGGGGGGGGGCACTGATCCTATTCATCAAGAAGAAGTATGGTTCTAACAAAATGTTCCTTGATTGTCGGGAGTTGAATAAGTTGATTGTGAAGAATCGTTATCCATTTCTGAGGATTTATGACATTATCCATCAGTTGTAGGGTGCATCTTGGTTTTCCAATATTGATTTGAGGTCAGGATACCACCAGATGAGAGTCAGAGAGTATGATATTCAGAAGATGATTTTTTGAACTCGTTATGGTCATTATGAGTTTGTAATGATGCCATTTGGGCTCACTAATGTACCAACATCATTCATGGATCTGATGAATCGGATATGTAAGTCGATGCTCGATCGGTCCGATTATTGTGTTTATTAATGATATTCTAGTTTACTCAAAGACCAGAGAGCAATATGATAAACACTCGTAAGGAGTCACTAGGAGTGTTAAGGAAGGAGAAGTTGTATGGCAAGTTCTCTAAGTGTGATTTTTGGTTGTGAGAGGTCCATTTCTTGGGACATCTCTTCAATTAGAAGGAGATTTTGGTCGATCAAAACAAGACCGAGGTGGTTATACGATTGGAGATCCTAAAGTCTCCATCTAAGATCCAAATTTTTCTTGGGTTGGCAGGTTACTACAAGAGGTTTATTAAGGATTTCTCCAATATTACTGTTCTTTTTACCCACTTAACGGATAAGAGTGTAGATTTTCACTGGGGGCTTGAGTAGCAAGTGACATTTGAGATTCTGAGGCATAAGCTATGTGAGGCCCTGATATTGACCCTTCCTAAGGGCATTGAGGATTTTATGGTCTATTGTGAAACTTCAATCACTATTTTGGGGGCAGTACTCATGCAAAGAGGTAAGGTTATTGCTTAATCATCTAGAAAGTTAACGCCTCAAGAGGCTTGGTATCCCACACATGATTTAGAGTTAGGGCTAGTGGTGTTTGCCCTCAAGATCTGGCGACACTACTTTTATGAGGTCTGTTGTAATATTTACACATATCACAGGAGTTTGAGATATCTTATGGGCCACCTGAATCTGAATATGAGGTAGTATAAGTGGATTGGCTTGGTCAAGGATTATACTAGTGAAATCCTTTACCACTCGGGGAAGACCAATGTGGTCATTGATGACTTGAGTCGCAATGTGGCTACTGATCTTATTCGAGACTTATGTTTGAGGATGACCATCATTTTACCACTTCTAGATTTGATCAAGGAGGATCAGGTTGAGGGAATCAGGAAGGAAAACTGGAAAAAAGAAAAAATTAGGGGTCCGGTTGCTAACTTTACCATAAACAATTGGGGTTTATTAACCCAGTGTGGACGAGTTTAGGTTCTAGTTTCCGATTGGGTCTATTAGATATTGTTGGAGGAGGTGCATAAGTCCAAGTTCTCGGTACACCTTGGAGCTATAAAAATATATCATGACTTGAGGCTTAGTTATTAGTGGTCGTGCATGAAGAGAGACAACTTGTTTGTTGAGAGGTTCCTGACTTATCAAAAGCTAAAGGTCAAACATCAGGGATCACATGACAAATTACACCCTTAGGTGAATCCTATTTGGAAATGGGAATAAATTACCATGGATTTTGATCACAAAACTGCCAAGGACGGCTAAGAGATTTGAAGATATTCTGGTGATTTTCGACCGCCTGATCAAAAGTTTCCATTTCCTTGCTATCTGGGAGAGCTCTTCGGCCGAGAAATTGGCCGATATCTACATACGAGAGATCGTTACTCACCATGATGTGCCCATATACATCATATTTGATCGATATGTTTGATTCACTCACAGGTTTTAGAAGAGGTTCCATGATGAGTTGGGTATTCGATTATTGTTTAGTACTGCTTATCATCCGCAAACATATGTACAAAGTGAGCAGAATATTCATACGCTCGAGGATATGTTGAGAGCATGTGTTATAGATATTGATGGGAGTTAGGACTCCTACCTCCCTTTAGATGAGTTTTTGTACTACAAAAACTATCAATCCAATATTAGTGCACCTCCTTATGGGCTTCTTTAGAAGATGAGGTGTCAGACCCTAATTTGTTGGGGAGAGGTCAGTCATAGGGTTATGGGGAGCACAAAAGTAGTGCTCCATATGACGGATCTCATCTAATAGATCAGCCATAGATTACAGACGGTGTAGATTAGACATAAGAGCTATACTAACAGGCGACAATCGAAGTTGGAGTTTCAGGATAGGGATATGGTATTGCTAAAGGTATGACCCCTGGAAGGGTATTATATGCTTCATGAAGAGGGGCAAGTTAGGATCCAGATTCATCAGGACATTTCGAGTTGTAGGTAAGGTGGATTACCGGTTGGATTTACATAGGAGCTTTGCCAGATTCATAACGTTTTCTACATCTCTCAGCTACAAAAGTGCTTAGTGGATGATTAATATGTGGTCTCTCTAGACAACATCCAGGTCGACGAGCGTCTGAACTACGTGGAGAGACCAGTGATGATTATTGATAGGAATATGAAGACCTTGCACAAAAAGGCGGTGCCTTTGGTCAAGGTGTAGTGGTAGCACCAGAAGGGCTCAGAGTGGAATTGGGAGCCCGAGGCGGAGATACATAAGCACTACCCATATATGTTCTCGACTAAGGATTTAGATGATGAAATCTAGTTCAAGTGGTGGAGAATTGTATTTATTTTAGTGTTTATGGAAATTACAGACTTCATATATGGATTTTGGGGTGGCCACGACATGGTGTGGCAAGGTCCATGCTATGACATGCAAATCCTAAGTTTTTGGATCTTAAACCCTATTTAAGGGATTTGACAGTTAGGTTGTTCACCCATAGGCTCCATCACCTCCCTTTCAACCTAAAGCAACCCTAGCCCCATTTTTTACCCCTTAAAGCTTTTTGGTTTTATTGAAGAAGAAGAAGAAGAAGAAGAAAAAGGTGTCCTTGGTGCTTTGATCCAACAAGAAAATCTCCCTGTCTCCTTGCATATATTATGGACTTTTGTAAGTCCTCAAGTTTGTACCTTTATGTGTCATCCTTAGAGATCTAGTCTTTTAATGCACTTTTCTTCATGTTTAAGGTGGTTTTAGTGGATGGATTCCATAAAGTTGGCAACTTTAAGGATCCTTGAGGTCTCTTTGTGGTTTCATGTTTCAGATTTGGTGTTTTATAGAGTTTTGGTCTCGTACATGAGGTTTTGATCTCATTTTCTCCATATTTGACCTAATTAGAGTTCAATACATGCATTGCACATGCATGTCCACAAGGCAAGGATTTTTATGAGATATTTGGGTATAAGGAATCTTTTTGGAAGAGATGAGTGAGTGGCTTAATGGATTAAGGACTTGATCCATTAAGCTGTCCAAGAGTAGTTCCCACGATGTAGCAACATGCTCACCTCGTCGTGATGAAGGGGATTTATTGCGACTATTTTGTCGTGAGGCTACCACGACATGATAAATGCTTGGCCATGACGTGGTGGATAGTTGAGGTGGTTTTTGACTATTGACTTTTGGTTAACTTGAGGGTTTTTGGACTGTAGATTATGGATATACCTCTTATTTTTATATATGTGGCTTGTATCACCCGTATTTACTTCTTGAGAGTTTTATTGTTGTCTACTAGCATGCGATGTGAGTTTTCTCACAATACTTTGTATTGCAGTATGTATCATTTGTGTGTAGGATTTTGATATGTTGTAGTGGCATGTTAGATTGGTAGATCTCTTATAATTACATGTGTTTGCTGGTTATTTTTTTTTTTTGCATAAGTCGACATATTGTGGTTGGATTGAGGCGGTCTTGCTCTTTGGTATAGGCTAAGATACCTAGGCGGTCCAGTTGATACTGTAGGCCCAAGAAGAACGATCCAACCTTGTGTTATAGGCTCAGGAGAGTAGTCTATGTGTATTGTAGGCCTTGCAAGGCGGTACAGTCAGATTTTAGGCTCATGTATACATACATTGTATGTGTATTGTTGTGCGGGGTATTTTGGGGGAACTCATTAAGCTTTGGCTTATAGTTGTGGATTTAAATGTTTCAGGTACTTCTGAGGATCAGGAGAAGTCAAATGCATGATTGTACATATCATCTCGTGGATTTATGTTTGAGAGATGTTATTTGATACTCTGATTTTATGATTATGGGTTGAAACAATGAATTGAATAACTAATGTTTTTTTTTATAAAATGTCTTTTGAAAATGAAAAAATTCACTACGGATTTTGGGATGTTACACCATCTTCATCCGTTGCGCAATTGATAATATCTAAGACTATATTTGTTTAGGTTTGATCTTTGAAATCAATAATGATCTCTGATCATGCACTAACCAAAGAGAATGGTTATTGATTGCATGAAGGAGGTGTGTCAACTTTGTTTGTTTTTTATTGTCTTACATTTAAAAGTTCTTCTTACCATTTTTTAAAATACTTCTAAAACTACCATACTCTGGTAAATATATTTTTAGATAATAAATGTTTAGTATAAAACTCAATCAAATAATATAATAAATTAGCAATTTCCAATTTGTTTATTTTTACCTTGCATGCCTAGTATTGTGCTTTTAAAAGTGTTATGTTATTTAATTACAAGTAGTAACCGTTCTTAGCAATGTTTTAAAAATCGGTTTTTTAGTTGAACCGGTATAGTGACCGGTTCCCGATTCAACCGGTTTAACCGGTTCAACCGCCGGGTTAACCGGTTTCTATAATTTTCGTCTTTTTTCTTATTTTCCTATAAATCATGAATTTGATGTTTACAAGTTCATACATTAAAATTACATATAAAAATAAGTTGTAGATCAATCCAAATACATTAAAATAACACATAACCATAAGTTTTAGTGTTCTACATCAATCTATATACCTTAAAAAGAAAATAAAGTATAATACCGAAATAAAATATAGTTGTAGATGAATACAAACACATCAAAAAAGTTTATAACATTTACCATATGTTTTTATTTAGAAAAAATTAAATAGATTTGAAACAAATCACCAAAGTTTATTATATAAATGATTCTTTTCCATGTATTTTTATTCGGTTTAACCGAGTTTTTTCTAAAAACCGATCGGTTCAATCCGCTTCAGAAATCAACGTGAAACCGGTGATAATTGAACCGCTCCCTCCTACGGTTCCCGGTCCAACTTGTTTTTAAAACATTGGTTCTTAGTCATATCATTGATATATCATCGATATTCTGATATGACGATACTAAACAATTTGTCAAGTAAATTCGTTATATATTAACAAAATGTAACAATACTGACCATTTGCAAATTCTACGTGGTTTAAGATTAAAATGTGTTTGCGTAGATGTAGGATAACTGTATTTTGTTAAACTTTCACTAATATAACATCACTATGTGGAATGAGCTTAATGGTTAATGATCAAACTCTTTAATGGGGGTTGATTATCAGAATATGGTGTACTTTTATGTAGTTAATATTTTAATGTTTTATGAACTGAGTGTATTTTTATGTAGTTAATATTTTCATAATATGAGTTTTTCCAAGAGTTTATTTACTCAAATTAGCTCTTCAAAGTTAATAACATATATTATGGAAGCTTTTTAAATTCAACTAGTAATTTGCCTCCGCCTGTTACGGTGTACCAATCTATTTTATAAGTTGAATTTTGACAATCGTATTAATGAAAGCTACGTATTGTTGCATTTGTTGTTGCATAAATATATAAGGTCGATACCATTAACTAACTCCAATTTATACTTTTGTATGAAAACATATTATATGTGACTAAACTCATATATAAAAAACATACATAAAGGTAAGCTCGAAAACGTACACAAAATTTACCTCGAAACGTAATGAAACTCGAATTTATAACGACACATACATAAAAGTAAGTAAACTCATATATAAAAAACATATATAAGGTCAATACCATTAACTAACTCCACTTTATACTTTTGTATGAAAACATATTATATGTGACTAAACTCATATATAAAAAACATACATAAAGGTAAGCTCGAAAACGTACACAAAATTTACCTTGAAACGTAAAGAAACTCGAATTTATAACGACACATACATAAAAGTAAGTAAGTAAGATTATTATTTTTAAGATAACAGATGGAAATTCAAATAATCAAAATTGTATTATATGTGATCTGACTCATACGTAAGAAACATACATAAAAATAAGAACGAAAACGTAAATATATATATATATATATATATATATATATATATATATATATATATATATATATATATACACGTCGAAATGTAAACAAACCTGAATTTATACTTTCACATACATAAAAAACAAGTAATTTAAAAAAAAAATAACGAACAAAAGTTATAAATTAACATCGAAACATTGATCACATTGAATTTATACCAACACATACATACAACCTCGATTTTTTTGGCTTCATGGTCCTTTTTGGCCATGTTTCTATGTAGAAATGGTAATTGAAATGACTAAATTGTCCTCTTGACATATTTTTTATGTTTTTTCTATTTAATTTAATGTTTTATTAATAATAAAATGGGGCCCACACCCCATTTTCTCTCTTTCTCTCTTTCTTTTTATCTCTCTCTCTCTCTCTCTCTCGTATACCCACCTGTTTCAACTGAAATCATAATGTGTACGTTTTCAAGCGGTGGATCTATGAGGGTGATAAGTAGTGTTTTCGATTGAAAAACACCCAAATCAAAATTATATATGCAAGTATGTATCAAAAGAATTGATCAGAAACGGGTATCTCCATTCATGATGCTTCCTCTATAACTGCCAACAAACTTGCTCGATTCGATACACACACTTGATTGGGGTCCAATACACACATTGAAAAATTGAAACACATACACACATAGTGAAGAACATGAAAATAGTATGTAAACACATTTGAAATTGGAATTGCTCTGTTGGATGGTTTCTCATCGATTGGTGTGCTTCACGAACCAAATCTCACTCCCACCCCTTCCGAATACCTTTGTTGCATATTCCATCCGTTGTACATTTTTGCAGGTTTTAGAACTTACATGAGCATAACATTAGATTGAATCAAACTCAGGAATAAATCACTCCTCTCTTGCAGGTTTCTTCCCATAATTGTATATCTTTCTTTACCAAGTGCCTCCACCCATCATTCCATTCCATAACTCATTGGAATTACCATTCCGATCTCTATATTTCGCAACACATTGTTCATCAAGATTTCTTGATGTGTTCGTTTTGTGACGAAATCTTGAATTCTGACATGGGAATCATCAACTGCCTTGACTATGAAAAAACAAAATTAGGTTTAGGGATCAGAACATATACGCAATTAAGAACACAAACCCACAGTTACTGTCACAACTAGCATTTTTGGCTAGGAAATTTTGTATTCATGTAATCAACTCCCGTGTAACATGTAATCTAAGTTGAAGTTTTGTGCAAATGTTCATTCCAAAAACAACTAGTTGAATCGAAACTCACGCGTGAAGTCCAAAGCCAAATTCAATGCATAACATACACTCAACTGTGGGTTTGTAACCCTAATGCCCCAGTTCAAACTCAGAATGGACCAAGATCCTCTAATTGGGCCTAATGGGCCAGTAAACTTTCAATTTGGCTATTTTGGGCCAAGGAACTCCAATTGGGCTATAATTGGACCCACATTCATTAAACCATAGCACTTGGGCCATGTTGGGCCTAAAATGACTCATTTTGTTTTCATGGGCCTTATTGGTCCATGAACCACTTCCATGAACATTATTGGGTCGTAAACCCATTTCTTTATCACTATTGGGCCGTAAACCCTCATATATATATATATATATATATATATATATATATACACACACACACATATATATATATAGATAAAAAAAATAAAAAAAAATAAAAAAATTAAAAAAAAAACTCAATTGAGTAAAACATTGACACCTCATGTTTATTTAATGGACATCCATGCCAATTACCCCACATATATCTAGGATTAGTCCCTAACCCTCCATGCAATAACCACTTCACTCTATTCTTTCTTCTTCTATCTCTCGGCCTCTCACTCACCATTACACACTTTCTCTCATTTCTAAAACTCCTCTCTAAATCTCCAAAGAATTCCTCCATTCTTCATCTAAAAATCGTGAAGTAGTGTGGATCTTCAACAAGATTCCATCAAAGATTGTCATTCTTGGTAAGCTACATCTACTCAAAAAGCTTATCTTCATTATATTTTATGAACTTATCACTTATAGACACCCTATATCATGATCATGCTTCTTAGAACTCCATAAATCCAAAAACTCATCTCAAGAAGCATCCAAGGCCGAAATCTCCTTCAAACTCTTCATCAAACTGAAACCATCAAACCAAAGTGTAACGCCCCTTTTATTTAAATAAATTAATAAATGTAAGTCCCGGGTTAAATTGTGAAGAATTTTAGAAGTCGGGGGTTTAAAAGTGTAAGTTCCAGATTAGTTTTGTAAGTATTTAAGATAGCAGGGACTAAATGGGAATTTATGGAACTTTATTTGAAAAGATTTTAGAAGATGGGGGTGGTTTAGTAAAATCTGGACTTAGTTTGCAAGGAATTCAAGGGGCATGGCTTAAAGGGTAAATATGAGGTCTATTTTGAAAATAAATATGAAGGGAAGGGCTGATAGTGTTAAAATGGGCAGAAGTTTGAAAGGGTCGGGTGCGCCTCATGCAGCCTACATATATATATATATATATATATATATATATATATATATATATATATATATGGTGCAAAAGAAACCCTAACCCTAGCAAGTGATGGTAGATGCGATCATCGGAAGACCTCCAGCAGCCACCCTCATTTCGTGCCCTACTCCAGCCGCCACTCGCTTCCCTCTCGTTTTCCGACCAACGACGTGCCAAGCGACCGCCGCCTGCGGTGTCGTCACCGCAGCATCAATGTGCTATCCTTCTGTCGGACGCATGAGGACCACCGCTGGAGTTAATCCATGAAGACCTCCGTTCGCTGCCGCAATTTCTCCTCCTTCTTCTTGTATTTCTCCGTCAGCCACGTCGCCGGTATTGCTGGGATGGGACGCCGCCATGATCGTGGTAGGGTACTATCGGCGACGCTGTGAGCATCAAGAACCACCGAGAGCTGTTGTCTGCCTCCCTATGTTCGCCGCCTTTGCGATTCTTCCTAGCTGCTCCGGTTGTGCTCCACCATCCCTTCCCATTGTCACATCGCTAACCACCGCAAGTTGTCAACGTTAAGACGTTGCGGCCGCCTCTCCATGTTTCTGTCGCCGCCAAGCGCCACCGGGTGGTGGTTGTGTTTCTATTCCGAGCATAGTAGTGGGTGTGCATTATTTCAATGATGTATGATTGAGTTTGCTAGTCGGGAATCGCAAGGAAGCCACCACCACCACCGTGAGGTGGTGGCTGCCGCCGCGAGCCACTGTCGGCCACCACGGTGTGGCTGTGTGTGTGTGTGTGTTAGATTAGTTAGTGTGTGTGTATTTTGGATTAAAATCTTTGTAATTTTAATTAGCGAAAAGATTAATAAAAATAATAATAACCACCACCGTAAGGTGGTGGCCGCCATCGTGTGCCACCGTTGACCACCACTACCCGAGGTGGTAGTGGGTGGTGCCCCACTAGCAAAATCCTAATGGACCTAGCAAAACCCTAATGGGCTTAAGGATTAGTTTTGGGCCTATTGGGCCATGGTTGGGTGGGAAACCCTAATTAGGGTTTAGAAAACCCTAATTATGAGTATTTAGGCCTTGGACTTATTGGACCCACCATTGGGTCATTGGAATTGGATTGTGTATTAAGCCCAATTACTCCATATCATTTATCTAGTAGAGTAAAGGACTTAATAGATTAAGTCCTTAATGGGTTAAGTAAGAAACACTTAACCCTAATCATCATTTTATGTGAAAGCCTAATTTCACATGGGCCTTGAGTTGGGCCTTTTCCATTGGGCTTGGGTAATTGGTTTATTAATGGGCCATCCAATAATAATCAAATGGACCAGAGTAATTAGTTGGGCTTTAGGGTAAGGCCCATATGAAGGATTGGGCCTAATTTGGAAAATTGGGCCATAGATGGGCCATCGTTTAGGCCTAGATGGTTGTACGATATTAGGCCCTTAGAATGAGACATGTTGGACTAGACTGAATAATCGAACCTTAAGGGAAGTCCATGTGGAGGTTTGGGTCCAATTTGGAAAATTAGGCCATATGTTGAGCTTTGATCCCTAATTGACTTTGGGCCTATGGATTGGGCCTTAGGCTTGGGTAAGCCAAGCTTTCGGTAATGTAGTAATTATCCAAAGTATGTATTTATAGTTATGTGTTAGAACCCAATTATTAATTGGGTGTTATTTTGATGTTGACATATTCGAGAATTTGTCATCCAACAGCTAGGGTTTTGTCAGCCGAACTTCAACAGTGTGAGGTGAGTCCTCTTCCAGTAGGAACGGGTCTAAGGCCACAATGTTGGCCCGTTTAAGTAGTTGTAGTATACCGGGGTAAGCCCAATGTCGGGGTAAGCCCGATGCAGTTTATATGTTTCTGGACTTCAGTCCGATGCCATGGCGATCCCGAGAAGTAGTTAAGTATGCATGATGTCTTTGTGATTCATGCAGGTTATATGATATGATATGTGTTATATGTTATATGTTCCGGGCTCCGATCCGATGTTGGGGCAAACCCGATGCAATTTATGTGATTATGTTATATGTTTATGATATATGTCATGTTGTGTATGTGCCTGGGTAAGCCCGATGCTGTGGTGTGCCCGATGCGGTCAGATGTCAGGGTGAGCCCGATGCCGGACAGGAGTCCGATGTCAGGTAAGCCGATGTCGGGATTCGTCCTGATGCAGTTGGGAGTAGTCCCAAAGTTATATTTTGTGTTTATGTTATATGCATTGTTGATATGTTCATATGTGTTCCGGATTACGGTCCGATGTTGGGGCGGTCCCGATGCAGTGGGCTAGGCCCAAGTCATGTGATTATTTGTATGGTATGTGGTAGTATGGGGAGACTCGCTAAGCTTCGTGCTTACAGTTTTCAGTTTTGGTTTCAGGTACTTTAGTTTTCAATTGAGGAGCTCGGGAAGATTGCAGTGCACACACCATTTGTTTAGCCTGGGATGTTATTACTCTGATATATTTTGATATGAGACTTGATACATGACTTATGATTTTTATGAGAATAAGTTATTTATGGTTTTATTATTAAATTAAAACAAAATTTTCAGACTGTGTTTTTGGGATGTTTCACAAAGTGACTTCATACCCCCGATTTTCGTTTTTTACTATGTTTTGGGGGAGAATACAAAGTTGTTTTGTGTAGATCTATGTGTATATGCATGATTATGTGTGTTTTTAATGATATAAGTTGTGATTATGTGTTGTAAACTTCATAAGTTCGAAAATATACTACAATATGATGCTATTTGTAGAACATAACACTTAATACAACTTCTTATGCAAAGAAAAGGTTTAAAGCCTCACAAGGTTGTTTAAAACTAAGAAAGTGTACATAAGAGGGTCAAAAATTACAAAAAATCCAAAAAGTAAAGTTATTATATAACTTACGGTTTTGAAGGGAGCAAAAAGGATTTATTAGAATAAATATGGATCTTTATGGTACTTGTGATTTTAAAAGGGTCTAAAAGTGTAAATTTTCACAAATGGGCCTCATAGTGGGCTTTCACGGTTTTTGGGCCAATATTATAAATTTTTGGACTTTTGTGGGCTTGAGTGCGATTTTAAACAAAGTTGAGCCAAAAAGGTTATTTTTCGGTTATAAAGGGCTGAAAATGATAATTTTATCAAACTTGGGCCAAAAAGGATAAATTCTATGCTTTTGGGTCGAAAATGTAAAGTTTCATACACTTGGGCCAAAAATGTCAACTTTACAAAAATTGGGTCAAAAAGGCACATTTCTATGGATTTGGGCCGAAAAGATAAAATTTTATACATTTGGGCCAAAACTATAATTTTTTGTACAATTGGGCCGAGATTCCCAAATTTCATAAAGTTTGGGCCAAAAATGATAACTTTGACAAAAGTTGGTTAAAAATACTATTTTATTTGAAACTAACTTTTACATGTAAACTTTTGGTCTTAAGAGACCTAAAGTGCTATTTTTACCAAAGACATACCTAATTTGTAAATTTTTAGTCTAATGGACCAAAAATATCAATATTACAAAAAGTGGGCCTCTTATGTTGTTTTGGTAAATAATTGAACAATAATGATGCATCACATGCTTTATGGGCCTTTGTTGTCCTTTTGCATGCTTATTGGGCCACAGAAACAACGTACACTGTGCAATTCAATATTCGCGTAAATTCGGTTAAGGCTCTTGTGAGATATGTCGTTTGGCACCTATCGAGTGTACAACCGTAGCCTGTAGTTATAACCAGAGTCTCCTAGAGGGAGAGCGGGAGTTTGTGTATAGATCTATACGGGGGTGACACCCCACACATGAGTTGTTCGCTACAGTTAGACTAGGTCAGTCTAGGGTGACAAACCTTATCTTAAAACAAGTTGGCGTCTATAAAACGTCATGACAGACGGATCAGTCATTATCAAGTATGGTTATAACGACTCACATAGAGAATAACTTCATTATAAATTTACAGAATACACATACGGTTCTAACGATACATAAATACTCATACATTGAAATTGGGTCTTTGGGTTTTAAGACCACAACATTCTTTATAAACATAAAATATCAGATTTTTTGGGAAAAACATACAAATATACCAAACATTCTGCTTACAACAGAAAATATAGGATTTTCTGGAATGTTCACTTTAGACGTTTTCAAATAGTAACACACATGCATTAATACAGGATCTGACACAAACATTTCAAACCGTTTTTCAAAAAATATCGGATTTTCTGGCATTCACAAAGAAATACAAAACTGCTTATTTAAACATGCTTATGAACTCACCAACATTATATATGTTGACATTTTCAAATTAACTTGTATTCTCAGGAAACCGTTAAGCAGGTGGACTTCAAGAACATGTTAATTTTGTTGTACTTGTTTTGCTATTATATACATTATGTTGTTGGCATGTAACTTATAATATAATACTTGATGTAAACAATGACGGTTGTATTTTGAATGTATGATGATGGTGTTTGTCATGTTTCATTTATATCACTGTGATGATATTTGTAACGCTCTAAAAATTTCAACCAATTTAAACTTTTCGAAAACAACCCAGATTCATAAAGTTATTACAAAAAGGTTTTCAATACAATTATTATCAAAGTCTTCCCAGAACCACATCATAAAAAAAAATCATGAGGAGCGGTACGATCACGCTTTTGCCTTGCCACGGTCTCCTGAAGAACCTGAAAAACATTAAACCACAACTGTAAGCCCGAAAGCTTAGTGAGATAGCCCCAAAATACCAACCACATATACCATACACGCACAACATGTCATATCATAACAGAACACAAAACAGCATGCACTTCGGGTCTACTGTGTGACTGGTCCGCCGCACCGGCCTTCAGTCCACCTGGTCCACCCTCCGAGTCTAGGCACATACATCAAGTCTATAGTGTGATTGGTCCTCCCGCACCGGGCCTTCAATCCATATGGTCCACTCTCTGAGTCTACAGTATGACTGGTCCGCCCGCACTGGCCTTCAGTCGGCCTGGTCCACTCTCCGAGCCTCGGCACGTCTGGTCCGCCCTCTTGGGGCCTACAGCCTATCCGGACCGCTCGTTGGGCCTTCGGGATAACCGGTCTGCCCTGGGTATGTTGGCCTACAGCACAAAGCAGGACCCACCTCAACCCAACCCTAGTCCAACCACCATGTGCACATAAACATTCAATCATATAACAATTCACATCCAATCAAACCGATCTAGCATATCACATAGCATAACATCATCCTAACCAGGATACCGACCTAACCGGTCACTAGCATAGCATCATCCTATATACCAGGATACCGACCTTAGCCAGGTCTCTAACATATACCATCCTAACTACCAGGATGCAAACATAGCAAAGCAATAACATAACAACAATACCCGGATTACAATATGATAAAGGGTCGGCCTTGGTGCCGTAGACCCTGTCGATATAGTGAGGATAACAAACCTCGCAACTGCCGACTGAAAAGATAAGACCGAGCTGCTCCGACCTCTGATACGATCTCCACCACTTGCCAAAACCAACACTGAACTCAAAACAATTGCCAACAATTATCAAAATGCCCCTGGAAGTCAACTGGTCAACCCTTGGTCAAAGTCAAAGTCAAAGTCAACCTCCTGACTGACTCTACTCGCCGAGTCAACCCGATGACTCGCCGAGTCCCCATGCTCAGAACTTCCCCAATCCGCGACTCAACTCGCCGAGTCACCCCGAGACTCGCCGAGTCCAACAACTCTGAGTCCCCTCGCACTTAACTCACCGAGTCCTCCCTTGACTCACCGATTCACGGCTCAACCAGAAGAAAGTTAGGACCTCACGACCAGACTCGCCAAGTCCAAGAACAGACTCGCCGAGTCCAAGGCTATCTTCAACCAACTCGTCAAGTTGTTCTTCCAACTCGTCGAGTTTCTGCCCACCTTCAAGCAACTCGCCGAGTACACCTTTGTGACTCATCGAGTACCTCTAGATCTTAATCCATATAGAAGCTTTCCAGGCCATGCAGATGATCCAAACCATAGATCTACCCTTCTACAACCCATCCATCACGTAAAGTGGCAAACTTTACGTGAATCCAAAGAGATCTAGGCATTTTACACTCTAGGGTTAGGGTTTGGGACAAGATGACTTCACCAATCACTCAAGAACAGGGACTTTAATGCACTCTAGACCTTCTCCATTCCAGATTTGAGGTAGCAACCTCAGATCTAACTTCCAATCTCAAAACACCACATGCTATCTTTTCCAAAAACTCCAAAATGATGAATAATAGCCCAAGCAACGAAATAATACCTCAAAGGAAAGCTCCAACAGAAGAGAAATCTGAATCCTTGCAAAGCCCCTTGCTCCAAGCCTCTTAGCTTTCCAAAATATCTTCCAAAATCTCTTCTCCAAGGTTCAAAAGCTCATAACCACTCACAAACGCGCCTTAGCGTTTTCTGGACTTCAAGAGAGGGTAAAGAGGCTGGGGAGAGGGTATAATGTCCTTTAAATATGGCTCATCCTCCGAAATTAGGGTTTTCTCCACTCAGCACCAACTCGCCGAGTTCATCCGCCGACTCGCCGAGTTAGCCACTTAACACGCGACCAGAGTCGCGACCCTACTCGCCAAGTCCACCCATGGACTCGCCGAGTTGCCCTTTCACATTTACACTTTGAACCCTGAACTTGCACTCCTGAACTCAGGATGTTACAATATTCCAAGAAGAAGTCACCCAACCCCCGGACGTTTCTGTCGTTTCTCCGGTTCGGGGGTCTGACAATTACCCACCTACAATTTGGGTCAAATGAATCTGAGCAAAAAAAAAGATGGAGGAATTGATTTCACCTCTGTACCACAATCAATCCATACCAAAAACAATAGCAACATGGTCGCTTCTGCTTGCCTCGCCTCCTTCCCCCCTCTATCTCAATCTCGATTTCTCTTAATGATTGTTGATATACCCACAACATAGATGAGCACATCGTTTTTAATTACACATAAGTGCATGTTTATCGATTTCTTTATAGCCGTCGAAGAACTCAAATTTGGCTGTTGAATCTTTTCTGGTAACCCAGCAAGTTAAGCCACAGTGAAAGCAAATAATGTCGCTACATGTCGGTTTGAGTATAAATTTGATGAGGTTGTTTCCAATCGATTTGGGTGTTTTGCTTTAGAGTGTATATGTGTGTGTTTGGGTTCCTATAGGAAGAAGAAAAAGACATGGGGATAACAGAGAAAGAGTTCCGGATCTGTGTGTGTGTGTGTGTGAGAGAGAGAGAGAGAGAGAGAGAGAGGGGATGGGGTCATTTTATTTTTTAATTATTTAAATAAATATTAGATTTGAAAAATGAAAGAAAAATAGAAAATAAATACCCCAAGGTATTATAGTCATTTCAGTTTAGCAAGAGACCAAATCCGCAACAAAACAAGCTCAAAAGGACCACGAATCCAAAAAAATTGAAGTTTGGACTAAACCTCAGAAAAAATGCATAGCACATGGACCATTTTTGCAGTTTTGTCTAGAAAAAATAAAGATGAAAAATGTAATTACTGAAAGTTGAGTGTTGCAAACATAGGTAAAAACATCCATCCATGTAATTTAATATATAGTATAACTTTGTTTTTCAAACAGCTTGTAGATTTATAAATCTTTTGCCATAATTTTTTCAAGGCAAAATGACATATATGCCCTATAAACTTTTTAAGGTTAACTCTTTTAGTCACTTAACTTTTTAAGTGGCTTTATAAAGGAACAAACTCGTGGCTACCTGTCTTTTTAGTCTTCTTTACTTGTTATAACCGGTTTGAGTGCCACATATCCAAAAATTAGGCCCATTTCTTTCCTGTTCATCATTTTCCTCTGTGTTAAATGGAAGAGTTTGAAACAAAGGTAGTCGATCGAGAATGAAGAGGAACGCAACTAAAATCAGAAAAGTGGGAAGCCTTTCGGTGTCTGGTTGACTCGACGAAGGTGAAGAACGAAAGCAAAAAAGTTGCAATCGATGGCTTGTTTGTGTGCGGCGGTCGGTGGAGTTACAAGGGCACCATAGATGTAATTTGTGTTTCGAAGCTTAGAATATGTGTTTCGCCATCAAGATTCATTGTTTCAACATAACAGATTGCATCATCATAGCTGGATGAAAGCAATAGAAGATCTGCAGGGAAGAATTCGTTTTTTTCTACTTTCACTATATCTCCACTCTTAGTTTCTTCCATTGGCTCGATTCGAAAACTCCACCACTACGATGCACTTTAACTTTTTCGATTATTTACCTCATGATCCAGAAAATAGATTAGAAATTATAAGGTTTAACTTCTTATAAGATCTACCATTCAATCATGAAATATCTAAATTTCAAACTTATGGACATACCTGTTGTTGTCTTTGCCAATCTTCGATCCCTTCTTTCACCATTGTAGCACCAATGACGATAATAAGAGGAAGAATCAGGTGAGTAAGGAGCTAATGGTGTAAAAGCTAAGGTCCCAGTAACAAGAAAGTAGAAATTAGCGACAATGATTTTGGGAGAAATGTTATTGGGTGTGTACTTTGTTAACCTCACATAATTATCGGCGTAATGAGAACATGACGACATGATTTTGATGTTTACTAATGTGTATCAGGTAACATGATTGAGGGATATCAGATGGGGAAGAAGATGAATAGTACTAGGATAAGAAAATAATTGGTCAACAAACATCTAATGTGGCAAAGAGGTAACCGGATGACCCCTTCATTTTGCCCAAAAGGACCTAATCGACCCGACAAAGTGTAATTTGTTCCCTTAGAAAGCCACAAAATAAGTTAAGTGGTTAAATGAGTAAACCCTAGAAAGGCATATATGTCATTTTCCCTTTTTTCAATGATCGGGTGGCAGATCACATAAGTTTTCAAATTGATAACTTATACAAACAACAACAATAAAATGACAAAAAACAAAATTAATGGTCTTATAAATAAGCAAATTGAATAAGTTCTCATATTATGAATATATAAAGATTTTTCGTTCTATTTTTATTTATTTGTTAATAAGCTCCATAAAAAAATCTTTTTTATGAAGATGTTCTTGTGCATGATCCTTACACAGCATATTTTGTTGGGTTCATTAGTGGACTAATGTTACAACTTGCCATATATTTCAACTAGCGTATTTTGCATATATTTTAATATACATATTTGGTTGGGGTACCCTAGACTTGCGCTTAGTCTCTAAATGTGCAAAAGACCTAAATACTCTTCTAATCCTCATCATCCAAACAAATTCAAAGCACCAAGCAACATCATTGGTAATAGAATTATTAGATATTAAGGAACTTTTTACATGGATACATAAGAGTTATTATATAGCAATCAACAAAAACAATAAGCCAGAAAACTAAGGGACTACAAACAGCATAAAAGATTTGAAGGTGCAAAAGCTTTGCAATATTACTAAAAGCTTGATGAAAATATTATAAAACGTCAGGGTTAAAACGGTAACAATGATGCTCAATAGTGAGAACAGCTTCCAACGCAAACGCTCTTATGTATGTATATGTGTATGGTGATGGTGATGGGCATGATCATGGTCATGATGATGAAAGAGAAGTGTCAAGATTCCAACCAAACAGAGCACAGTTCCCACAAGAAGCTTATCATAACGTTCCATCCAGTGAAACTTGAGCTTGCTTGCACCATAGAATGATAAAGCCACCAATGACGTCATCACAGTTACAGTGCTGCAAATACATAAATAAATAAATAAATAAATAAATAACATTTTTTTTATCCAGAAAAAATAAAACATGATCTAAAATTACCTGAAAAGCAAGACAATAATAGCAAGAACCATCATGGAAGAGGAGTTTCCAACAGCAAGAAACACAGGGAGTGTAGTGGCACAAGGAGACAAAGCAGGAACAAGAACAAGTCCAGCAACTGCCATTTTTTCCATTGGTTGATTGTGTGAATGTGTGTGACCTCCTTTTCCACGCATGAACAATATTATGTAGCTTCCACCAAGAAAAACAAGAAGAAGTGATGCAAGTTTATGAACAGTTTCTTCTCCAGCAATCGTGTTTGATATTGTAATTGCAGTGATTCCCAAAAGGGATGTGGATAACACATGCAAAACTGCTCCAAATGCAGCTGCAAAAAGCCAAAAAAAAAAAACGTAGTAGTAGATCCATATTAAGTTTAAAGACTTCCATTTTGAAAGAAATAGCAACCTGCTTCTATTTATTTGTTTCTTTCAAGCTCTTTTTCCTATTAGGGCATTGTACTTTGAAAAAATCTACATGATTATAGAAATGATTGGGTAGATTTTTCAAGAGGGTGTTTAAAAAAACCAACAAAATGAGATTACAAAGTTTATATGTTATCCCATCTAATGTATTCTTTAAATTAAAGCACAACTATAGCCCTAAAAATCCTCCAGCATCACATCTTTCCAAGCTTTTTCATGGATAGTAATAACATCATCTATAGAAAGAAAAAGGTCAGCTAAGAGTCCTTGGTTCCAAATATCTTTTCTCATGTGAGGAAATGATCAAAAATACCCAAAATAAACCAAACAAATAGTTCATTAGTCTGAGATCCATTAAAAATGACCCGGTCCATATCAAAGGTATGATTCAATAACACACAGGGAACATTCTCTCAAATTCTCTCCAAGTTGCAAATCTCTCAGGTAGTATCAAACAAGCTTATTTCTAACTTTAGATATGAATTAGCTACGTATGATTATAAGTAAACCCTAATTTAATCCAACAGCCACATTTACCACAAAATAAAAATCTAACCCTCCACACTAGCTTATAGAGTAAACAATCATCCCTCTGAGTGATTATTGGTTTACCATTCTCATCAAACTTCTAGAAAGCTGAAACCCTTTTCTAATTCCCCCCCCCCCCCCTCTTTTTACTGTTAACGAGATAACTATACATTTGTATACGCAATTACAGAGCTAGAAATATCAGATCAAACCTTTTGCTAGATCTGATCAAATTACAGAAGGAAAGAAACGTACTGACGAGAAGGGTACGAGAGAGGGTCCATTTTTGAGCACGTCCAACAACGGAGAAAGGGAGCCAATGAGTTGGGATGAAGGAATGCAGTAGCGACACGGTCGCTATTCCACCGATTGTTGATAGATCTTCCGCACTAAACCCTCCATTCTCCATTCTTTGTTTCGATTCTTAACGCAATAGAAATTTTCTCCCCAATCTCATGGATCTGGGAGAATAACTATTTAGATTTTCTACAATTAGGTAATGATTTGTTAGCGGATGTCCATTAACGCGTTAAATAAAAATAAAAATTGCTTGTTACAGTTTTTATTTTTTGTTTAAAAGGAAAAAAAATCACAATAGAATAAAAATTATATATATATATATATATATATATATATATATATATATATATATATATATATATATATATTGTGTGCCAAAATGCACTGGACCATAGGATGAAATATAATCAAAGGTCATGATCTGAGGCTCTATGATAGTACAATAGGGTAACACGTACAATATAATCATACAAAATTCAGCATAAGGGTATTTTAGTCAATTGAGACGAATTTAAAAAATGAAAAGTTGAGATTTATGGGATAATTAATGTTTTTGATTTAAAAATCTGATTTTTTTTTTCAAATTAATTCAATTCCAAACGTAATTTGTAAACATAAACCGATTTTATTTTATCATAATGTTATTTTGTTAGAATGATATTTTGTAATTCTGTCAGAATGGTATACAACTATGAACATAATATTATAAACACATATTATCAAGACTAATAATTTTTAATGAATATAAATTTTATATAAGAATACAACTATGAACATGTAACACCGTAAATTTCAAAATAATTTTTCGCGAATTATAAAAACATTTCTCATTTAATTTTCATAAAAACATTAAGTTTAAATCCCAATTCACATCATACAAAATCCCAAGATCACATATATATCAAAAATCTCATGCGTGTGTACAGATCAAGTCGGCGCCTTCCCACGGTCATCGCTAGTACCTGAAACAACAACACTAACACTGTAAGCACAAAGCTTAGTGAGTTCCCCAAAATACCACATAAGCATATATTAGCCACTCGAGGCTATAACTCTATGGGTCCGTGCACCCAAGCTCTGGGAACCCTCAGGTTCTAACTCTGGGAACCTTCCGGTTCCAACTCTATAAACATGCACAGCATAAATCACATAGACATCATGCAGTACAACACATAGCATACACATATATACATACTCTGACACATAACTCTGATTACCTACTCAAGGTAAAGTATAGTGAGAAGACTCACCTCGTGTATCTCGATAACTCGCGAATCCTGGAAATCACTCGTGCTCGATCCTCCGAGCTATAATCCTCCTATAACATCAGATGTCTCTAATTAACACGTTTACCACTAAGGTTGACTACCCCTATCAAGTCAACACTGGTCAACGGTCAACTTTGACCGGACTCGGCGAGTGCACTAGGGCGACTCGGCGAGTCTATACGTATTCACCAACTCTCTAGGATTCCCTTTTTGACACGTCGAGTACACCCCTGACTCGACGGGTTCCACCTGGCATGAATCGCAGGGCCACCACGACTCAACTCGCCGAGTCCTAAGAAGAACTCGGCGAGTCCCAGCTCGACTCAGTCCACCTGTCAACCCTCGCTAATTCTCCCTGACTCACTGAGTCAACTCATAACTCGGCTGGACCACTCATTGAGTGGTCAAGGATAATCTTCATGCTACTCGTCGAGTCTGTTCTTCAGACTCGGCGAGTCCATGCCATGCATCTACTCAAACTAGCTTCTGAGGTCAGATCCGCACCATCCACTCATAGATCTGGCCCTCCTAAGCTTATTTACCACGTAAAGTCTATATCTTGGTGCTCATAACACACCTACAAGGCTCTATTTGGAGAAATAACCTCTAAAATGGCAACCCTAGCCTCTAACCCAAAAGAGAGGGCATAAAGCATGACATTAGGGACTCTCTGGACCTGCTAAGGTCCAGATCTAAGCACCATATCCCCATGGGACCTCTCACACTTCCAATACAAAGCAAACAAGGCATGAAGAAACCCTAGATTTGACCAAATCAACAAAATACGGAAATAAGCTTTGAATGATACCTCAAGAAGCCTCCTTTGATGAAATGAAAGAAGATCCAAGCTCCCCAACTCCTCTAGCTTGACTTTCCTCTTCCTTTCTTGCAAAAACACACAAATTTGGTGAACAATAGCCTCCTATCTCACTCACACGAATCCCTCAGTTGCTTTGGTGCTCTCAAGATAAAGGTAGCCGCAATGAAGGGCCATAAGGTCCTTTAAATAGGGCTTAGGTCCGGGAATTTAGGGTTTCATTAAACAGCGAGGACTCGCCGAGTCCATTCCTTGGACTCGTCGAGTCCGGGCGCGAACCCGCGTCCTGAACCGCGATCCTACTCGGCGAGTTTGAGCTCCAACTCGCCGAGTCCCCTCACAAAACTCCAAAAGTATAAGCATAAAAGATACCTGGAGATCCGGGCTGTTACAGAACATAAATTACATTTATTTTTGAAATCTCTTGCAAAAAAATACAACTATGAACATAAATTACATTTATTCTTGAAATCTCTTGCAAAAAAATATATATATCGGCATTCTTGAAAGAATCATCATTCACTTTCTTGTTTCGTTTCTAGATGTCTTGTGTATATTTGACCTCTAAGTCACTTCAAAATATGCAAGCATTCTATGAGATTGACATTTTGTGAGATTGACATTCTGCTAGAATTGTATTGTATGAGAATGATTGTATACATCTGAAACATCTGAAAAACATAAGAAACAAAAATCATGTTAAAACTTCAGTCAATTGTAATACAACCCTTGCAAAATCATTCTTATGTGATTCTACATTAATCATTTTTATGTGATTATACCAGAAATACATTTCTGGCATAATGAAATAACTATTCTTAAAGAATACACATAGAAGAATACATTAGATACATAATATTCTTAAAGAATGAAATAACTATTCTTAAAGAATGAGCAGAAAAACTTAAAAAGATAATCAAGGAACAACAATCTTCCAGGTCTGGTGAAGGTCTTTATCCCCTGAAAATCTAATAAAAGTTAATTTCTAAGAAGGGGAGAGGAGCAACATTCACATATTTATACACATGTATATAAAAAAAAGGCACAAGGAGACGCCAAAATAGAGTTTACTTACTTTAAAAGATATATGATTTGTTTCTCATCCTTGTGGACAAAACATGCATAGACATGCTGAAAGTGACTCATTAAGCAAGAAAGAACCAATTTTATAATAAGTAACTTAAGTTCACTGAGACATATTAACAAACAGTTGGTGTGCAAATCGGAATATTTTCAATTCCACCAATAGGGATGTCACTGTTTATGATATTCTTCTATATCTTCGAACCTAAAATCAAGAACTGGGAATTTAGAGAAAAATTGAACCATATAAAAATCTCAGCTGAATGGAATCGAGAACTAACAAATTATGGGGCTATCCTTGTCGCTCTACTTTCTTCTAAATACCCACAATAAACATGATACCTGAATAAAGAAGATAACATGATACCTGAGATGTCGTTTACGGTTCGTGGAGGGAAAACGAAGCAGAAGAGTTGTTGCAAAAAAGGAGCGGACTGATCAGGAGGCAGCTAAAGAATTCCATATAGCTACACAGGCGGCGATGATTGGTCAAATTAAGCACCTAAGCAGTCGGGAAGTAGATGGAGGTTAACAGAGCGATGGTGGCTCCCAAACCTCCACTAATCGATGGCGGTGATAGGGCGGAAGCCCTAATTGAGAAATTGATTATGCATACACACGGTTATAGCAGGGTCATGGTCGACATGTACATCAAAACTCAACTGATGCGGTCGAATGTTGATGGAAGGGGGAGGAGACAATTTTGTGGTTGTCAATGGAAGAGGCAATAGGGAGGAGGCAGAAATAAAATACGTATGATATGAGAGACTAAGGTTTAATAGTTGGTCAAAGAGATTTTTATGGTAATTTTCATAACTTAAGGGATTTTATTTTAATTATCATGCTAAAGTTACATAATTACCCTTATTATAATTTTTAATTATTTAATTATTTCTAAATTCCTATTGGTGCATTCATGCACACAAAAGTTGCTAGAAACATTTGAACCTAGCTCTCTCTCTCTCTATATATATATATATATATATATATATATATATATATATATATATATATCAATGTGTCAGTTCTATTAGGCAACGTTTGGTAGGTGGAACTAGACTGAACAGAGTGGAACAAACTTTTTTCGGATAGTGTTTGGAGTAGATGGGACACGAACATGATGGGACTCAAATGAGACTATTTTGATTAATTTTAGTCCCATCCAAAGGGTGGAACACAATGGAACAAATAACATTTTGACATAAATACCCTCTATATCATCATCTCCTGACTCTTCTCCCAGTCTCCATCCATCATCTACCATTAACTCTGGTCAATAACTTTGTCTCTTCCATCTTCGGTGGTAATCGATCTCTCTCATCAACCCGTAATGCATATTACGTACCAACCATTGATGTATTTTATTTAAGAACAACACCAACCAAAACCTTGATGAACCAAATCAGAACTTGATGATTTTTTAAGAACAACTAAGTGGGGAGTGAAATAAGATGTCTAGCAGGGTCAGAGTACCGTTCTTGATGATCATGGATTTCCCCACTATCATTCTATCAATATAGCGACTAACAAGATAGGGCTTTTGTAATAGGAATTTTGTTCTTGCTTCTCTTTAATTTTAAAAGCTATTTCCAGTTCTTGAGTCAGCAATTTAACCCTTAAACTTGAATATGTTGATCATCTTGTTGACGATTTGACGATTTGGTAGGATCGTAGTTAATTTATTTTGCATACCTGCAAATTAATGGAAACAGCGACTCCGTTGCTTTTTGACGCCGAACCCATTTGTTGGGTGAAAATCTTAGAATGAAGATGATAATGGGCGGCGAAGGAGGTTTCAGACCCAATTGTAATATTTGTGATGCTAGGGAGGCTAAAAAGTATTAAATATGCAAAAATAATTATATATTATATTATAATATGCGATATGTGTATTTTCAAGGATAATAGAGTAATTTCAACATACTATTTTGTTGAGTACTAGTTTCGCCAAATAAGATACAAACAATCTCTCCAGTCCTGTCCAGTTCTGTTCCGTCCAGTTTAGTCCAGTATTGTTCTGTTCTGTCCTACGTACCAAACGCTACCTTAGATATCTATTGACTATTAATATCACATCATTTATCAACTGATTTTCTATTTTAAATTTTAAATTTTAAATTTATCATTTTAGTTACCTTGAATTAATATCATTAGAATAAAATTTAAAATAAAATTAATACCGATTAAAAGGTCACGTATTTATTTAAATTAACGATTATAATTTTATATAACTAAAAAATATCTCTTAATTAATAATTTATTTAAAATAATTGATTAATAATTTTGAATTTTTACTACGAATGTAACGACCCAATTTTCACAGCCAAAAATTTCATTTTTAAATCAACACTTTGGAAAACATTTGTGTATAAACATCATCATTTCATAAACATAATTCGTGTCCGAAACCAAAACATAAAAACAACCATAATGTCAGAGTACAAATCCCAGAATATCTCGTAGTGCGGAAAACAAAGAGCGTGTGTGTGATATGCCGCTACCGCGCCAGCTCCTTCCCCTTCGCTGAAGAGGTACCTGAAACAAAACTATAAACCGTAAACACGAAGCTTAGTGAGTTCCCCCATAATACCACATACCATACAACCATATAATGAACAGCTAGGAGATACGGGCCTCGCCCACACTCATGGAGATACGGGCCTCGCCCACACTCCGCTATCTGGGAGATACGGGCCTCGCCCACACTTCGCTACTAAACCATAACATACAAGTATCACACAGACAACGAGTATAAACAATTCCACCACACTATCATGTATCATCATCAGACTCAACTAAGAGATACGAGCTCTGCCCACACTCCGACACTATCATATCGTCTATACGGGCCGACCTTGGTGCCTTAGACCCGTTCCTACTGGAAGGAAACTCACCTCGAAAAGTAGCTGCTGAAAGTCTGCTTGCTAGACGTCTGACTGCTGCACCGGTAGTCCTCCGGCTATAAATCCATAACATAGATTACTCACTCATAAATACCCTTGAGTCAAATGACTGACCCACCCCTGGTCCAAGGTCAACTCCTTGGTCAAAGTCAACTTCCAGTTGACTGGACTCGCCGAGTCATGGCACAGACTCGCCGAGTCCCTCTCCTATTAACCCAATACCAACTCATTAAGTCCCTCTTCCACTCACTGAGTCACCCATAACTCACTACTTGGGACGATTGGACCGACTCGCGATCCGACTCGCCGAGTCCGAGAACAACTCGCCGAGTCCCACGAGCAGATCTCCTACTCGATTCCAAATCCTCACCAGAGCATCCATCTTGAGGATTTGGGTTTCTGGGACTATTGCTACACGTTAAATTGCTAATTCCGCGTGTAGATACGAAGGGTTGGACCTTCAACACTTAAACCCCTCTTACTCAGTAACAGTTCATATGACTCGCCGAGTTTGAAGAACAACTCGTCGAGTTCCAGGCAATCTTCATAGGACTCGCTGAGCTATTCATCAAACTCGCCGAGTCTAAGGCCATCTTCATAGAACTCGCCGAGTTCCACTTTGGGACTCGTCGAGTCCTTACGACCCATTTCCTATACAGACCAAATCTAAGACATGCAACGCTTCCAAACTATAGATCTATGTTCCTAGGGCATGCTTATCACGTAAAGTTGCAAACTTTACGTGCATGCATGGCCCTATAAGCTCCAAAAGGCAAAACCAAGCTTTTGATGAGGTCATACACTCAATGGGGACCTCAATCCCTTCAACCACAGAAACTTTATACTTCTTATACGTCCATAAGGTCTAGATCTGAAGTCCTTTCGGATCATAGAGCACAAATACATGGAGTTTGAGGTTTTAGGGCTTGAAAACCACTAATTTGGGACAAAAGGGGGATCTAATGAACTAGTGATCAAGGTAAGAACCTTTCTACCTGAATGGAAGCTTCTCACAGTGTAGATTCCGAATGTAACGACCCGTGTCCGGTATGGAAATTCCTTGGTATTTATTTTGAAGTTTTGCAAGAGGGACTCGGCGAGTTCATAGCCTGACTCGCCGAGTAGGGTCGCGATTCGAGCACGTGTGAGCCGGGGACTCGGCGAGTCCATCCGTCTGGGTGAAACCCTAAATCCCCGGGTTGCCCACTATTTAAGTCACATTATAGCCCCATTCTCGCCTCCCTCACCCTGAGAACAATGTGAGAAAGAACCCTAATTCTCCCTTGTGTGAGCTAAGTGTTTTGTGCCATTTTGTGAAGGTTTGAAGAAGGAGAAGAAGCAAGGAGCAAGGAGAAGAGGTGTAGTGCAAAGATCCAAGGGCAAATCTGAGTTATTTGAGGTATTTTCGGATTTTCCCTCTTGTTATATGCTTTAAACCTCCATTAGAGCCCTCCTAGGATCTAGTTGATGTTTGTTCCAAGCCTTATGTTTGCATGGATGCTTTAATAAGTCGAGATATCTATAGATCTGATTGATTGGGTGTTGTAGAGCCCAGATCTACTGCCTTTTTGGAGTTACTTTGCATATTAACCATAGATCTACCCATTTTGTGCATCTTTTAGCCTTATTTCCCTTATTCATGAGGTTGTACACGTAAAGTTGGAAACTTTACGTGGTAAATCAGCTTATTGGACTCAGATCTATCAATTGTATGTGTTGGATTCAAACAAAATCGAGTAAAAATCAGTTGCATGGCGGCAACTCGGCGAGTCGGGAAGAACGACTCGGCGAGTTGGGTCGCGAGTCCCCGATTCCTTCATTTTTATCAGTGTCGAGTGGATCCAGTGAGTTAGAGAGTGGACTCAGCGAGTTGAGAGTAGACTCAGTGATGGAGGGACTCGGCGAGTTGTTCATACAACTCGGCGAGTCCAAGGCAATCTTCTTAAAGCTCAAGAACAACTCGTCGAGTTGTTCATAGGACTCGGCGAGTCGGATGAAGATTGTCTGAGTTCTTGGATCGGGAGAGTATTCGTCGAGTCGATGCCATACTCGACGAGTAGCAGCGAGTTAAGTCGAGGAGTGAGAATAGGGACTCGGCGAGTTGGCGGCCCAACTCGGCGAGTCAGGTCAACTATGGGTGGACTTTGACCGAGAGTTGACTTTGTCTGAGAGTTGACTTTGACCTGGGGTAAGAGAGTCATTTTACCCAGTGCAATGTTTAGTATTTGATTGAATATGTTTATGGTCTTGTAGCCGGGGAGATACCGGAGCAGCAGCAGTTAGCCCTCAGAGCTATTCACTCAGCAGCCAGTTCACGAGGTGAGTCTCCCTTCAGTAGGATCGGGTCTACGGCCACAATGCCGGCCCGTGTAATTATCAGTAGTCCGGTCTTTAGTTTGATGTAGTAGCTAGCTGGCTTGACGTCTTTGTGATTCAAGCATATTTGTGTTATGTGTTCCGGACTTCGGTCCGATGCAGTCAGTTCCGGACTTCGGTCCGATGCAGTTAGTTCCGGACTTCGGTCCGATGCAGTCAGTTCCGGACTCCGGTCCGATGCAGTTAGTTCCGGACTCTGGTCCGATGCAGGGGACAAGGTCCCGGTCAGTTCCGGACTTCGGTCCGATGCAGCTAGTTCCAGACCTCGGTCTGATGCAGTGGGCAAGGCCCAGTACATGATTTATATGTATTGTATGGTATGTGGTAGTTTGGGGGAGCTCACTAAGCTTCGTGCTTACAGTTTCAGTTTTGTTTCAGGTACTTCCGCTTGTAGAGAGAGGAGCTCGGGATGATGGCATCGCACACACCACAGCTTCAGCTTTTATCCTGGGAGTTGATTGGTTCTTGATTTTTATATAACATGGATATGATACAGTTTTTCGCATAGTGTTTTATTATTATTTTGAGATACATCATGTATGGTTTATGATATGACACTCAGATTATGGTTTTTGGTTATGTTGAAAAACGAAATTTTTGGGTCGTATTTTTGGGTCGTTTCAAGTTGGTATCAGAGCCCTGGTTTGAGGGATTCAGATACACTTCCGGGTGTATCTGAACTCAAACTAAGGGGGAAATAAAAAGATTTTTTTTTTAAAAAAGAAAATGTTTTCTAAAAGAATTTTGAAAGCACTTAGAAAGAAAGAGATTTTTTTTAAACAAGATAAAGGTGTGGTGCATGCGATCAGCCGAGCTCAAGTAAGTACTCCCAAATTACCCATACAAGTTATTTGTTCAGTTTCAGTTTCAGTAGAACAGCATGCTAGTATAAGACTAAGGATCTAGGAGAATGCCTTATGTGCCTGCTTTATGTGTTACATCTTTATGAGTATTGCATGCTAGTATTGAGTAGACAGCAGTAGGATAGCCTATTTAGGTTATGCCTGATAGTATGAGCTTAGCACTGCATGCTAGATCAGTTTCTCGTTTTGAGAATAGTTTTGCCTGAGTATGTTCCCTTATTCTGAATGCTGCTTGCTTCGTGCTTTGTGGGAGTTCTGAGTGATGGAAGTTAGCCATTAGGTGAACACGTTACACCACATGTGATCAGGGTTGAATAATCCCAGAGTGTTGGAACTGGCCCTATTGCGCAGCTCTTGTTTGAGTCCAACCGTTATAGGGATGGGTCTTTTACTTGAAGGATTATCTAATCTTCGTCACATGTGATGGTGTTCAGGTGATGGTTAATTAGCATTATAAGGAGACCTGCAGCAGCTGAGGACTAGTTGAGTTGAGTCTGAGGTTTCCCTGGGGCAAGCCTAGGATGAGAGTAGCAGAGATCAGTAGTAGTAGAAGTGACTTGGTGGAGTCAGGGCAGTTCTTGAAGAAAGTACGGATAGATGTGGAAGGTAGTATGGGCCCATACTACTGGAAGCAGAGGATCCGTACTCGAATCAAGAAAGGCTGAGACAAGACCAGGAAGCTAGTTGTAGTATCAATGATCCCTCAAGATATTTCTGTTTTCTGATGTAGTTGTGATGTGTTTGAGAATGGTGGTTCTGCGTTCGAGACCAGCAGCCGGCAGCGGAGGTGCCGGGGAGGGATCAGGTTCAGGTTCGGGGGATGAGCGCATGGATGAGCAGACCCGAGAGTTTCTTTCTTCGGAGATTTCGCGCATCATTATAGAGCAGACTCCTGTGATCTTCGGTTCGATCAAGGAGGGGATTCTAGAGCTGATGGATGAGAGGTTGGGCACCTTCCGTGCCGAGGTGGCGGCCATGATGGGGTCGCGCACCCTTACTTTCAGGAAGTTCAGGGCATGTGGAGCTTCGGACTATCATGGGGCGCGAGACCCCATAGCGAGCAGCAGATGGTTGGCGGATGTGGCCAACGCTTTCCGCACTAGCAGATGTCCCGAGGGGGACAAGGTCAGATTGGCGTCCTGTCTTCTGAAGGACAGGGCACGAGATTGGTGGGAGGAGGTCGGGCATGCCATTGGGGATGATGCAGCATTGGACGCCATGACCTGGGCTGATTTCTCTACCAGGTTCAGGGCGGAGTTTGCACCGGTCATTGAGGTGCAACAGCTAGCTAGAGAGTTTCAGGACCTCACCCAGACTACAGAGACAGTGGCGGAGATCACCGCCAAGTTCAGGGAGAGGGCTCTTCTCGTTCCTCGGTATGTAGCTGATGAGGAAATGAAGAAGGTCCGTTATCATGAGATGTTGCGGAGCGATATCCGCCAGTTTGTGAGCCGGTCCAGCTGTAAAACGCTAGAAGATATGATTGCTAGGGCTCGGGAGAGGGAGATTGATCTTGAGATGGAAAAGAAGAGGAAACCGGAGGCGGTTTCGGGTTCAGGCGGTTCGGGCAAAAAGCCCAAGGTTTCGGATCACAGATCTAGGAGTCAGCAGAGCCACGGTCGATGTGGCAAGTGTGGGAGATTGCACGAGGGAGCGTGCAAGGCAGGGAGTTCCGGCTACTACAAGTGCGGTCGGATTGGGCATTTGAGTAGGGATTGTACGGCCCCTGCTACTGCCATCGCAGCATCAGATATGATTTGCTTTCAGTGCAATCAGAGGGGACATAAAAAGTCCCAGTGTCCGAGTTTAGCTTCAGCGGGGAAGGTGGCTGCACCTGCCCCTGCTACCTTGAGGATTACAGATGGCCGGCAGGGCCGAGCTGATGCGCCAGTGGCGAAGAGTAGGGCGTTTCAGATGACAGCAGAGGAGGCGCGAGCGACTCCTGATGTGGTGACGGGGTCGTTCTCTGTGAACGGCATTTCTGCTTTGGTATTATTCGATTCGGGGGCTACCCGATCATTCGTATCTCTTGCGCTTAGCAAGAGGTTCAGTAGAGCTCCAGGGGAGCTGGATTATCCATTAGAGGTTGAGATAGCGGATGATAGGACCGTGAGGGTCGGCAGAGTGCACAGAGGGTGTTCTCTTCAGTTATTTGATGAGCAGTTTTCAGTGGATCTGGTACCTATTCCCCTGCGAGGGAATAAGGTTATTGTGGGTATGGATTGGCTAAGCCCCAATGGGGCGGTGATTGATTGTGAGCTTCAGCTAGTGAGGGTTCGCACTCCCAGTGGGGGAGAGTTGGTGATTCAGGGCGAGAGGTCACAGCGAGGACCGACCTTTTGTTCCGCCGCAAGGGCGAGGCGCTATGTTCAGCAAGGTTGCGCCGGTTTTGTAGCTTACGTTTTGGATGCCCGGGAGAAGGGCAAGTCGACAGTGGATGATGTTCCTATTGTTCGAGACTACCCGGACGTGTTTCCTGAGGATTTGCCGGGGATACCTCCTGAGAGACAGGTTGAGTTCAGGATCGACCTCATTCCTGGTGCGGCTTCGATAGCCAAGGCACCGTATCGACTAGCTCCCCCTGAGATGCAGGAGTTGTCTACACAGCTGCAGGAGCTGTTAGACAAGGGTTTCATTCGGCCGAGCAGTTCGCCTTGGGGAGCGCCGATCCTGTTTGTGAGAAAGAAGGATGGGTCGCATCGTATGTGTATTGATTATCGGGAGTTGAATAAGGTAACGGTGAAGAACCGTTACCCACTCCCGAGGATAGATGATTTGTTTGATCAGCTTCAGGGAGCGTCTTGGTTCTCCAAGATCGATCTATGCTCCGGATATCATCAGATGCGGGTTAGGGATGAGGATGTACAGAAGACTGCTTTCAGGACCAGGTATGGTCATTACGAGTTTGTGGTGATGCCATTTGGGCTCACCAATGCTCCAGCCGCGTTCATGGATCTCATGAACCGCGTGTGTAGGCCGATGCTGGATCGGTCAGTGATAGTGTTCATAGACGACATCTTGGTATATTCCAAGACGCAGGAGCAGCACGAGGAGCACTTGCGGGAGGTGCTGGAGGTTTTGAGGAGGGAGAGACTTTTCGCAAAGTTCTCCAAATGCGAGTTCTGGTTGCGCGAGGTGCAGTTCCTTGGTCACCTCGTCAACCAGAAGGGTATTCTGGTAGATCCGGCCAAGATAGAGGCCGTGATGCAGTGGGAGGTCCCGAAGTCTCCATCGGAGATTCGGAGCTTCCTAGGGTTGGCAGGGTATTATCGGAGATTTATTCAGGATTTCTCCAAGATAGCAGTGCCGCTCACCCGACTGACCAAGAAGTCAGTGGTATTTCGTTGGGGTTCGGAGCAGCAGACAACATTCGAGACCCTCAGGCAGAGATTGTGCGAGGCTCCGATCCTTACCTTGCCAGAGGGAGTAGAGGACTTTGTAGTCTATTGTGATGCCTCGATCACAGGTTTGGGAGCAGTTCTGATGCAGCGAGGCCACGTGATAGCTTATGCCTCGAGACAGTTGAAGCCTCACGAGGCTAATTATCCTACCCATGATTTGGAGCTGGGGGCAGTTGTGTTTGCCCTCAAGATTTGGAGGCATTATCTTTATGGGGTCCGTTGTACTATATACACGGATCACAAGAGTTTGAGGTATCTTATGGATCAGCCGAGTCTGAATATGAGGCAGAGGAGGTGGTTGGATGTGCTAAAGGATTACGACTGTGAGATCCTATATCATCCAGGGAAGGCCAATGTGGTGGCCGATGCCCTGAGCCGCAAGGTGTCGGCGGCCCCTATTAGAGATTTATGTTTGAGGATGACAGTGATCACTCCGTTGTTGGAGCGGATCAAGGAGGCTCAGGTAGAGGGTCTCAAGGAGGAGAGACAGAAGTGTGAGAGAATCGTAGGCCGAGTAGCTTCATTTGATTATGATAGTCGTGGTTTGCTGACGCTTCACGGGAGAGTGTGGGTACCGTACTGGGGTGGAGTACGGCAAGTGTTGATGGATGAGGCTCATAAGTCGCGGTTTTCTATCCACCCAGGGGCGACGAAGATGTACCGAGATCTTCGACCCGATTATTGGTGGCCCTGCATGAAGCGGGATGTCGCCTGGTACGTCGAGAGATGCCTGACCTGCCGGAAGGTCAAGGCGGAGCACCAGAGGCCTCACGGCAGGATGCAACCGTTAGACATTCCCGTGTGGAAATGGGAGGACATTACCATGGATTTTGTCACCAAGCTTCCCCGGACCGCACGTGGAGTGGATTCGATATGGGTAGTAGTGGATCGGTTGACGAAGAGTGCCCATTTTATCCCGATCCAGGAGAGTATATCGGCGGAGAAGTTAGCCGATATCTATGTGCGTGAGATTGTGGCACGTCATGGAGTGCCGGTATCGGTGGTGTCAGACCGAGATGTCCGTTTCACATCCAGATTTTGGAAGCGGTTCCACGACGAGATGGGTACTCGTCTCCATTTCAGCACCGCTTTCCACCCTCAGACAGACGGGCAGAGCGAGAGGACGATTCAGACTCTCGAGGACATGCTTAGGGCATGTGTCCTAGATTTCGGTGGCAGTTGGGATACGTATCTTCCGTTAGCGGAATTCTCGTATAACAACAGTTATCATGCGAGCATTGATCGACCTCCCTTTGAGATGTTGTATGGGAGGAAGTGTAGGACCCCGATTTGTTGGGGCGAGGTCGGTCAGCGAGTCATTGGGAGCACATAGGTGGTGCTCAAGACGACCGAGTTGATCCAGCAGGTCCGTAGTAGACTGCAGACTGCTTAGAGTCGGCAGAAGAGCTACGCCGATAGGAGGCGTTCGGACTTGGAGTTCCAGGTGGGGGATATGGTCCTTCTGAAAGTCTCACCTTGGAAGGGTGTCATCAGGTTCCGGAAGAGGGGCAAGTTGGGCCCCAGATTTATTGGTCCTTTCATGGTTTTGGCCTGGGTAGGTCGGGTTGCTTATCGGTTAGATCTTCCTGAGGAGCTTAGTCAGATCCACAACACTTTCCATGTGTCTCAGTTGAGAAAGTGTCTGGTGGATGAGTCAGCAGTCGTTCCCCTAGAGGATATTCAGGTTGATAGCAGCCTGAATTATATTGAGAGACCGGTCGCAATTCTGGACCGGAAGACCAAGACCTTGAGGAACAAGGAAATTCAGTTAGTAAAGGTGCAGTGGCAGCACCGGAAGGGGTCTGAGTGGACGTGGGAGACTGAGGAGGAGATGAGGGAGCACTACCCAGAGTTATTTGCAGATGCAGCCGTAGCAGACTTCGAGGACGAAGTCTGAGATAAGTGGGGGAGAATTGTAACGACCCGTGTCCGGTATGGAAATTCCTTGGTATTTATTTTGAAGTTTTGCAAGAGGGACTCGGCGAGTTCATAGCCTGACTCGCCGAGTAGGGTCGCGATTCGAGCACGTGTGAGCCGGGGACTCGGCGAGTCCATATCCCTGACTCGGCGAGTCCATCCGTCTGGGTGAAACCCTAAATCCCCGGGTTGCCCACTATTTAAGTCACATTATAGCCCCATTCTCGCCTCCCTCACCCTGAGAACAATGTGAGAAAGAACCCTAATTCTCCCTTGTGTGAGCTAAGTGTTTTGTGCCATTTTGTGAAGGTTTGAAGAAGGAGAAGAAGCAAGGAGCAAGGAGAAGAGGTGTAGTGCAAAGATCCAAGGGCAAATCTGAGTTATTTGAGGTATTTTCGGATTTTCCCTCTTGTTATATGCTTTAAACCTCCATTAGAGCCCTCCTAGGATCTAGTTGATGTTTGTTCCAAGCCTTATGTTTGCATGGATGCTTTAATAAGTCGAGATATCTATAGATCTAATTGATTGGGTGTTGTAGAGCCCAGATCTACTGCCTTTTTGGAGTTACTTTGCATATTAACCATAGATCTACCCATTTTGTGCATCTTTTAGCCTTATTTCCCTTATTCATGAGGTTGTACACGTAAAGTTGGAAACTTTACGTGGTAAATCAGCTTATTGGACTCAGATCTATCAATTGTATGTGTTGGATTCAAACAAAATCGAGTAAAAATCAGTTGCATGGCGGCAACTCGGCGAGTCGGGAAGAACGACTCGGCGAGTTGGGTCGCGAGTCCCCGATTCCTTCATTTTTATCAGTGTCGAGTGGATCCAGTGAGTTAGAGAGTGGACTCAGCGAGTTGAGAGTAGACTCAGTGATGGAGGGACTCGGCGAGTTGTTCATACAACTCGGCGAGTCCAAGGCAATCTTCTTAAAGCTCAAGAACAACTCGTCGAGTTGTTCATAGGACTCGGCGAGTCGGATGAAGATTGTCTGAGTTCTTGGATCGGGAGAGTACTCGTCGAGTCGATGCCATACTCGACGAGTAGCAGCGAGTTAAGTCGAGGAGTGAGAATAGGGACTCGGCGAGTTGGCGGCCCAACTCGGCGAGTCAGGTCAACTATGGGTGGACTTTGACTGAGAGTTGACTTTGTCTGAGAGTTGACTTTGACCTGGGGTAAGAGAGTCATTTTACCCAGTGCAATGTTTAGTATTTGATTGAATATGTTTATGGTCTTGTAGCCGGGGAGATACCGGAGCAGCAGCAGTTAGCCCTCAGAGCTATTCACTCAGCAGCCAGTTCACGAGGTGAGTCTCCCTTCAGTAGGATCGGGTCTACGGCCACAATGCCGGCCCGTGTAATTATCAGTAGTCCGGTCTTTAGTTTGATGTAGTAGCTAGCTGGCTTGACGTCTTTGTGATTCAAGCATATTTGTGTTATGTGTTCCGGACTTCGGTCCGATGCAGTTAGTTCCGGACTTCGGTCCGATGCAGTCAGTTCCGGACTCCGGTCCGATGCAGTTAGTTCCGGACTCTGGTCCGATGCAGGGGACAAGGTCCCGGTCAGTTCCGGACTTCGGTCCGATGCAGCTAGTTCCAAACCTCGGTCTGATGCAGTGGGCAAGGCCCAGTACATGATTTATATGTATTGTATGGTATGTGGTAGTTTGGGGGAGCTCACTAAGCTTCGTGCTTACAGTTTCAGTTTTGTTTCAGGTACTTCCGCTTGTAGAGAGAGGAGCTCGGGATGATGGCATCGCACACACCACAGCTTCAGCTTTTATCCTGGGAGTTGATTGGTTCTTGATTTTTATATAACATGGATATGATACAGTTTTTCGCATAGTGTTTTATTATTATTTTGAGATACATCATGTATGGTTTATGATATGACACTCAAATTATGGTTTTTGGTTATGTTGAAAAACGAAATTTTTGGGCCGTATTTTTGGGTCGTTTCACCGAATCTACCTCCCCTCCTTGCACACTTCAACCTCTTACTTCTTCTTCTAAGCTCCAAACCTTCTTCACAAAGCCAAAAACACTCTCAAGAACAATATGGGGGCTAGGGTTTCGCTCTACAGCTCTCTGGAAGTGTTAGGGACAAATGAGGCCAAGTTAGAGTGCTTAAATAAGGTGCAAACACCCGGTTAGGGTTTTTGCCCAAACAGGGCCTACTCGTTGAGTCCGAGAACCGACTCGCCGAGTTCGAGGCTCAGACCCCGCGTCTCATCCCGCTCCTACTTGGCGAGTTGGTCCTTCAACTCGCCGAGTCCAAAGCAAATTGCATTAATTTAAGAATTATTAATTACAAGGAATACGTACCAGGAACCAGGTGACTTGCAAAAGGATATGTGGAAAAACTAATTTCCCCCCTTGTAGGAGGGCACACGAGGGGCTTTCTAACAGATCCTATGTGGTAGGAACTGAAACATGAACCAAATCTGTTTGCTTTTGAAACAATAAGGATGTGTGTCTTCAATTTCCCAAAATTTGGACTATATGTGCAGACTAAGGTAAACATCATGGAGCATTTCTCTAATATACTCTAATCAAATAACATTAGGGAAACAAAGCAAAACCATCAAAGATATTTGCAAAAAAAAAAAAAATCAAATATGAAACAAATAATGCGAATAATGATGCAAGACAAGGACCGAATTTGTAAAATCAGTCTTTTAAATATATAAAGTTATGTAAAATTTATCTTGTACGGTACATGCTGCATAGTGCATACTCCATTTATTTACACAAACACTACCAGTTTTAGGGTTTGGAATTTTCGCATCTACATCGATGGCAGAAGTGATGGACACGCCGGTCGATGCAGTGGAACGTCGTAGTAGCCGAGAGCGCAAAGATGAAGACGGAGAAGGCAATGACGACGGCGAAGACAATAACAAGTCCACCGGAATCGAGAACCCCGATGCTGCTTCTTCTCCACCACCGCCACTGCCTCCACGCCGCAATGACCGTGATTCCAGAGAGAGAAGAAACGATGAAAGGGATCGGGACACTGACCGTCCACCTAATCGTCGTTCCGATTACTATGAACACCGTAATCGCTCTCCTCCTGGGCCACCTCCCAGGGATTATAAGCGTCGTGCTGCTAGCCCTAACTCTCCTCCGCCTCCATATCGAGACCGACGTGGTGGCGGTCACTCCCCTCCACCCCGGAGGTCACCCCCATTTCCTCCTTTTAAGCGGTCTCGTAGGGATGACGGTGGTTACGATGGTCGCCGTGGAAGTCCTCGCGGAGGTTTTGGACCTGGTGATAGAAGGTCCGTAAATTGTTTCCTTGTTTTTTCACTTGTTTTACTGCATTTTTTTGAAAGCTGTTATCATAGGATGCTAATTATCACCATATATGATTCTGATTTTAGTCAGTCAGCCAGGACTTATCCTTTCCTATAAATTGGGTGATTAGGCTATATGTTAATTTCCGGAGGCTTGTTAATTGCTTTTATTATGCTCCCTTTAACATTTAATAGGCTTTTTGTAATATCTATTGTGTTTCTGCTAGTAGTGCTTTTTCCAGGTCTGAGCTTATTTTGGGGATATTTTGGCCTTGTCATGTATCTCATTCTTCTCCCCACATGATTTAAGTAGTGTTTGCAACCATTTGTGAAGAGATGCAGCAGTTTGATGCAGGGGGTTATGGATAAATTGATTGTGAGCGAGAGTATCACCCACCCTTTCAAAATAATTGATAGTGAGTGTGAGTGAGAGTATTTCTCGATGTTTTCTAAATACCTGATTGTGAGCGAGAGTATCACTCCATCCACTCTAAATAATTGATTGCAAGCTGTAGTAATACTCCATCCGTTCTAAATTACAGGAGCACTTTCATGGTATGAACAATATAATACACAGGAAAGTGCTCTTATAATTTGGAAGGGGGGAGTATTAATTGGAGGTGAGGATAGAAGCTGAAAAAGGAGCTCTGATGATGTTTAGTAATGGGGAGACATGTCCTCACTTGAAATATGAAGCATTATCCCAGTGTTGAGTTCTTGATTGGATTGAATATGTCTTCAATTTAAAGTATGGAATGACACACTTGATATGCTACACTCCAGACCGATTACAAACACCTTAAACCAATGGATATTAAATTTTAGTAGTTCTAAGGTGCTTATTTTCCCATTAACTGCTGTTTGGATAAAGTGTTGTTTTGGATAAATAATGTAAAATATGTTTGAGAAAAGATGGCACCTTTGGGAAATTAAAGGGAACAGTAAAGGAGGGAAAATTTGTAAAGAGAAGTATGCAATTCCACCATGCTTTATGATAGTATAGCTTCCAATATTGGCAGGTTGAATCATATATTTTGAAAGGCATGTGTTTTGTTGTGGTCATGTGACTCCCACATAAGCTTTTTAGTGAAAAAGTAGCAAAAGTACATTTCTTTTTTCTATAAGTGCATTGCAATAAACAAAATGACCGTTTCATTATCTGGGAAAACTTATTTAACTGAAATACCTATTTTCGTAGTAGTTGTTTGGAAAATCCTAGAAAATTCTTTTGGCCTAGACGATCTACCATAGTTTGAACATGCTAGTTTCTTTTTGAGCATAGTATTCAACTTATTTATCAGCAAGGTCATGTGGTCAAAAACACATTTGAGAAAATATAAAAATATTAGATTACTAGGTTATATCTACTTGATCTTCCCAGTGGTCAAAATTAGTTATAAGACAGTTGCTTTCAGTGACTTATAGCATTTTACTAATCAAACTTTGTTCAGACCACATCTATAGTAAAAATACTGGTCAGTACTAACTTCAGTATTTCACTTTTGTGAGATGAGATAAAACGAATTCTTCTTATCTGTGAAAGCACACACACATATCTGTATATGCTGTATATAATCATACAAAATGAATTGTAGCTTAAAGAGACAATTGCTTGAAAATCTTTGTTTGGTTCACACAATATTGTTTATTGTTGATACAGGTTTGGGTATGATTACCCTGGTGGCTATGAGCGTGATATGGGCGGCAGGCCTGGCTATCCTGATGATAGGCCCCGTGGTAGGTATGGTGGGCGCTCATCTGGTGGATACCAAGGTGGTCCATCTGGTAAGCACCAATTTTGTTCATTAGCTCCTATCAGAATTATTAAAATACAACTAAGCTTGATGTTTTGCTGTTAGTATGTTAGTTATCGCTATAATGGGTATGTAAATACGCTAACTTTAAATAAATATAATAATGAAATTCCATCTTGTTCTTATTTTTCATGGAGTTGTTGATTGTGAAAATGTGTACTCACTACTTACATGTTCATATTGTATGGAATTCAGCATGCAATGCATTTAGATAATTTTGTCTTTTTTTAAGTTTATCAGCATTTTTCTGCTTTTGCAGATTGGGATTCGGCTCGTGGGGGTTACAATGATCATGGCAATACACATAGGTGAGCATCATAGAATGGAATGAAAAATTGCAATATAACCCACTTTTATCTATGTAACTTTTAGTGACACAAATGCTTTTTTTTTAGTTTTTATTTTTATTTTTTATAAGTTTTATGATTATGATTAAATTAAATTTTATTTTCTCAAAAAGATTTGAAAAAAATAGATGTTTGTTATAACCTTATTTGGGTTTTAGCCTGCTTTTACTATGTTTAAACGTTACTGTAAAGTTAAAACTATACATTTTATTTACATATAATATAAAAAGTTCATATGAGAGTTCATTCAATTGGTATAGATTTAATCAAAGTTGATCATCAAATATAATAGCTCAACAAAACATGTAGTTTGTTTTTCGGGAGAGGTTAAGTTAGATGACAACATTTAAGTTAAATACAGAAGCATTATACATAATGTCTACATAAACTAAAATAATACATTTTGACTCTGTTTTGAAGTTATAGAATCACTAGAATGGGACATATACTGTAAATGTTTTAGACATAACTAATAATACAGTTTTTGGCTGTTAGAAGATATTATAGTTTAAAGTTTTTGACAAATATACCCTCTTCAGTATGCCTTCTAACTACTTGCATGTGAATTTGACCTTTGAATTCGACATTTCAGAGAAGGATTGATGTCTTATAAGCAGTTTATTCAGGAGCTTGAAGATGATGTTCTGCCATCAGAAGCTGAACGCAGGTATAATGAGCATACTCATACTAAAGTACATTGCCTTTTCTTGTGCATTAGGTTGTTGGTTATTGAAGACTTCTTTTTCTGTAGGTATCAAGAATACAAATCAGAATATATATCAACTCAGAAACAGGCTTATTTTGATGCTCATAAAGGCGAAGATTGGTATTTTTTTTGCTTCTTTTCTCTCTTTCTTCTAATTATCATTGCATTAATTATAGCCCTTTCCCTTCTGATGCTTGTGTTTATATGTAGGTTGAAAGACAAATATCACCCCACAAATTTGCTTGCTGTTATTGAAAGGTGCGCCTTTTTGTACTAGAAGAAGCTCATTGTAACAAATTAAAGGATCTTTATTCTTGTAAATCAATTTGGTGGTGTTTGGTATGATGAATCCAGGGACGGAATGGAATTATTCATTCCATAACTATCAAAAAGATCTGTTTTTTTGACGAATGGAATGGAATGGACCATTCCTGAAGGAATGGTATTCCTTCCATTTTGTTAATTTCATTCCATAGTCAAGGGATATATATATATCATTCCATCATGGAATGGAATGAAAATCAGTATAACCGATTTTTATGACACAATATTATTATATTACATTTTAATTTTTGAAAATAACGAAAAAATATTGATCTTACTTTAACTTATATGGGGTTTAATGAGTTTTATTATGTTTAATTTTCTTTAAATAAAATTACTAAAGTTAAAATGTCGAGTATCTCAACAAATGCTAGCGTACATCTTATTAAATATAACGACTCATTCCATATGTTTTTTTTTCTCTTTAATAATTATTTGCAACCGTTTCCTTTTCCAGGAGAAATGAATCTGCTAGAAAGCTAGCCAAGGAATTTATACTCGACTTGCAAAATGGCTCATTGGATTTGTAAGAAAATCCACCATTTTACCTCCTTCAAATTGTCTTTTTTACCCTTCAAACAATAAAACCACTAACATCTCATTAAAATCAAACAGAGGACCCGGTGTCACCGCTTCATCTTCAAACAAAACCGGTCAAACAAGCAACCCCAATTCCGAAGACGAACAAGATCCAGGCGGCAAAAGAAAGCGGCATGGGCGGAAAGATTCCGACTCATTCTCACCAAAAGCCCACCCAATCAGCTCTGAGCCCAGAAGAATCCAAGCCGATGTTGAACAAGCCCTAGCCCTCGTGAAAAAACTCGATTTGGAAAAAGGAATCGAAGATAACATATTATCAAGAGGCGATTCCGATCGATCACACAGAGATAGATCTCACGGCGGCTCTGGCGGTGGTTCCAGCGGTCCGGTGGTGATCGTACGTGGTGCTGCCGCCGTGAAAGGTCTCGAGGGTGTTGAATTACTTGACACACTCATTACTTATCTCTGGCGGATTCATGGTTTGGATTATTATGGTATGACTGAGAAAAGTGAACCCAAGGGATTCCGACATGTTCGGCCGGAATCGAAGAATTCCGATGCGAAAACGAACGGAATGGAATGGGAGAAGAAGTTGGAAACACGTTGGGGGGAGAGATTGAAGGGTCAGGATCCGTTGGAGGTGATGACTGCAAAGGAAAAGCTTGATGCAGTTGCAGCTGAGTCGTTGGATCCGTATGTGAGAAAAATTAGGGATGAAAAATACGGGTGGAAATACGGGTGTGGGGCTAAGGGTTGCACGAAGCTGTTTCATGCTGCTGAATTTGTTCATAAACATTTGAAGCTGAAGCATCCGGAACTTGTGATGGAAGTGACTGCAAAAGTTCGTGAAGATATATATTTCCAGAATTATATGAAGTGAGTAGTGTTTTTGAATATATATATATTTTTTGATATTTGTTTCCTTTTTGGAAAGTTGTGGTGATGGAAGTGTTTGAAATTTACAGTGATGAAGATGCACCTGGTGGGATACCTATTATGCAGCCTTCTCAACCGGTAAGCTTTTTATTTCTGCTATACTGTTATTTTTATTAGAAGGAATGGGATTTGATTGTAGAGTTGGAATCTGAAGGAATCATAATCTGTTGAACTTTTGGTTGGTAGGAAATGGAATGAATTTCAACGAATAAAAGTTAAATATTTATAGATTCTAATTTGTATTTAAATATAGTTTGTTGGGCAAAAGGTTAGAAAACCTGACTTATTTGAAAAAGCCACTAGGGTTTAAGATTTTCTATGAAAATCACTTTTGGATTTTTTTTTTTTTTTTTTTTCATTTTAATTTAAGCCAAATAGCTGGTTTCATCATATTTGCAGTAACTGGTTATTTGGATTAGTTAGGAAGTAAAGAAAATAAATAAATTAAAATCTTGGTTGTCATGGGAAATTTTGGACCATAGTGTCTTTCTTGAAAAACCAACTAAAATAGGTGGGGTTTCTCTGACATTCTCTCTCTGTGTTATCTATAAACATACATATTTATTTATTTCATTATATACAATAAATTAATAAGTGTATACATTATAAATTGGTATTTTTGGTCTTTTATGAAAGGGTTAATTGCAAGAAATAGAAATGTAGTTTAGTTTATTTGCTTACTATAGCATTAGCATCCTACTTCCATTTATTCTTATCATAGCTTTGTATTTAGAAAAATCCACGGATTTAATAGCAATGTCATCCAAAAGCAAAGGCATTTTCTCTGCTACAATCGAATAAATAGGGTTTTCAAAGTACAATGCTATAGTTAGGTAGCAGAATCCATAAAGTAGAGTGTTGTATTAAAAAGAAATGAATGTAAGATGCTATAATAATCAACCTAAAACTAATTGTTTCACTCACATGATTGTTATGTTCCCTATTGTTGTTATTAATAACAAGATACTGAAATGTGTTTACAGAAAGATAGGCCACAGAGGCGTAGGCCGGGAATGGAAAATCGACTGAAAGACGACCGCCGGAGAGACAATGATGGCAGAAATAATGGCGGTGGGGGTGAAAGATTTGATAGCAGGGGGGAGAATCCAGAGTCGATGGAGTTTCAGGCCAACAATGATGGTGGTGGTGATGATGATCAGATGTTTGATTCTTATGGTGGACAAGGCCTCCATGCACCATTCCCTTCCGACATTCCTCCACCTCCCGTATTGATGCCTGTACCTGGTGCTGGGTGAGACCTTGACCTCATTCATTTTGTTAAATGCTTTTAACGTATAAGGCTGTAATGTAATCGGAAGAAATAAAAGTAGGATATGCTTACTTAATAAATGGTAGTATCTGTTATAATGTTCTTTCTATATAATTTGCAGTCCTTTGGGTCCGTTTGTCCCTGCTCCTCCTGAAGTTGCAATGCGGATGCTGCGGGACCAAGGCGGTCCTTCCCCTTTTGAAGGCGGCGGTGGTGGCGGTAGAAACGGGCGGAGTGGGCCCCAGATGAGCGGTCCCGCCCCTATAATTGCTTTGCCTCCGTCTTTCAGACAAGATCCTCGTCGTTTACGAAGGCAAGTTCTCTTCTCCTTTTATCATAAATAAATTATTATGTCCTAAAACAATACTTCTGTATTTTCATTTCTTGTTATTTCAAAGCACAATGTTTTAGTGAGAAAAAAAGTTGAAAGTACAATGCTGCAAATTTCAAATTAGACCTAAAGAAAGTGGAAGTAGGATGGAGTAAATATTTTTGGGATTTGAAATGTGTGTGCAGCTACCAAGACCTTGATGCGCCAGAGGATGAGGTGACAGTGATAGACTACAGGAGTCTCTAGACCAAAAAGCAGATGATATTCAGATAGTTTGAGTTTCTTAAGATCATGGATGACACAAATGAATTAAACGATCAAGACACAAAGTTTGTATTTTTCGTTTGCTGGTAAACAAAAAAAAAAAAAAATTGTAGTGGATATGTAAAATTCGATTTTGCCCCAAACACTTTCTGAGGGAAGATTTTTTTTTGGTTCATTGGATGGTTTATTTTAGGGGTTTTATGGTCATTGATGAATTATATGATATCTGATATTTGACACCAATTTCTCTTTGTTGAATTTGCAAACCTGATTTGCCGGGGAATGGGTTAAATGAATTATATGATATCTGATATTTGATACCTGATTTCTTTAGCCGGTCAAACATGAGTTTTCTGGTCAAGATGAACCCGAAATATACACACATAAACGCACAACCTGAAGCTTCATTAACACACTCCAGAAATCTTGCTCTTTCAGAAATCGATCTCTTGTCAAGAATCCAGATTTTAACATCTTCAGGGATAACATACACACTCTCTGTTCTTGAAAGAATTCATCTTTTAGGATCTTCAGGATGTGTCAAAAACACACATGAACAACACACACATTGAACCTGCAAACCATACAAATCGCTGATTATAATATTTTTATTCAACTTTTGGATCTTTTGGGTCCATTTTTGGAAATGATAATCAAAACTTGAACTCGATGATCCATAGAAGTCTATTTTTTAAAGATTTAAATCCAGATTTTATATCTCCTGGGTCGATTTTTGGAAACCCAGAATTTAAAGCCCAGATTTTAGCATGAATTTTAGTGTGCTCTTGTGTGTGTGTGTTTGTATGTTCATGAATGTGTGTTCTTGAGTTATGGGAATCATTGAGTTCATGAATGTGTTCTTGAGTTCTGGGGATCATCATTCTAGGCACACACACAAACACAATATCGATTTCATTTTTGTTCTTGAGCGTGAGTTCACTGTTCATTAGTATGTTAGTCCGAAAATTCATACTTGGCCAGAAAACCTACAATACTCTGCCATAATCACATATTTTGAAATTTGAATAACATAAACAAGTTCAATGGCGAACAAAAGATAAAAACTTGTGACTAATTGTATTCCGTAATAAAGTCCTTTACCGTTACAAGTCATTCCGACATTATACCTCTTATTTTTACATGTATAAATAATTAGTTAACAACAAACCAGACCAAACTTTATGTTCTTAAATCTTAATAATACTTTTGGGTTTATGTTTATGTTGTAACTTCTAATTGACCATTAAAAGATGATAAAAACTATTTATTTCAGACTACATCTATTATGTTTTTGATTGACTTTATTCGATATGTGTGAAATCTTAAGCACAAATCAAATATTGAGAAAATGTATCAATTTTATTTAAATCTAACAGAAGTTAAAAAACATGATATACATATGAAGTTTATTATGATACGAGATAATGAAATGTATCATTTAGAAAAAAAAAACTTGTTGAAAATACCTATTTGTACTAGAATTTTTTATAAGTATTTGTTTCATATAAGAAAAAAAATATATTATAATAGGTAAAAGCTGTCATGTCAGTATATTTGTGAGTGAATAAAAAACCAAAGGAATCAACTGCCCAATCCTTTAACTTTTGTGGATTCATGGAGATAATTTAAAGAAAACCCCAAAAAAATGTCTAGATCTAGAGAAGAAACACATAAATAAATGAATTGGTTTTTTATCAATAAAGCAAAACTCTAATCTCTTTCCCCATCGTCATGTTTGCTTCATTTTTCAAGGTCTAATTTTACAAATAGGCACGTTTAACAATAAGACGACATGGATAAAAGGGATTTGCCATTTGAGGGACAGTAATAGCATAAAAAATAGAGAAAACAATATATCTAGCCCAACTTGTTAAGCATTTTTAAAAAAATTAACCCAATAAAAAAAGAAATAAGAGAATTTCCACGTGATCACCAATTTTGTAGTGCCCATACGAAATACGTCATACAATGGTGTTTCAATTATTTATTTAGAAAGTTTATACTACGAAATATACTATTCATTAAAATATTATTAGTTTCGGTGATACATTTTAACATTTGATATGGATAGAAAAATTTGATACGGATGGAAGCACAAGTAAGAAAAAAAAATATAAGAAATATTTAATTTCTCTTTAGGAAAAATGAAAATAAATCATTATAACAAAATTTACACTGCATGCTTGTGAAATTATTTATATTTTTATTAAAATCATGATTTTTTAAAAAGTTTTCTTTGTGATATAATTCCTCTAGTGATAGAGTTTTTATATTGCTTAATCGAATTCTTAAGTTTAGAAAATAAACTTATATTATTATGGTATTTTTATTATTTTTTATAGTAAATGAAAAATAATATAATATCAATTTTGATATTTATTTATAGAAGAAAAAAAATTCAAAATTTATATATATTAGGGATGAGTATCGGTCCGGAGCCGGACTGAGTATTGAAAAACCAGAAACCAGTTTAGTAGGAAATGGAGAACCAATAATTAGACCAAATACCTAGTTTCGGTTCCGATTTCGGTTTGGTTCTACAATGAAGTGTGCTCTTTATAGATATGCTATTAGTTCTAACCGATTTCATGTTAATTTATTAATCATATAAATTAATAAATCAATTATTTAACAATTGATCTCATATTATTTTATTAATCACATAATAAATTAACAAATCAACTACCTATTTCCAATTAATATATTAATCATATAATATATTAACAAATCATTTCCTCATAATTTCAAATTAGTTTATTAATCACATCATAATCTAATAAATTATCATTTCTATACATATATCATTCTAATCAAGTTTTAGTTATTAGAGCAACCCCAAAAGGACTTTGCTTCTAATTACAAGAGTATAACAATTTAGTTATGAGCTTAGACACCTTAATTTAATAGTATGATCATTGAGTGGTTCAATGAATTTAATCTTTTCTTTTTTTAATTAAATTTCAAACCAAATACATATTTAATCATATTTTCTTATGATATATATATATATATATATATATATATATATATATATATATATATATATAATTAAACTACAAACAAAGTTAAACATATTTTTAGGTATTATATTATTTAATGTATCATAGTTTTTTTTTTTAAAATTAATGCAATAAATAAAATATTATTCAATGTATCATATTTTTAGGTTTCGTAATTTTTAATTCATGTATGAAAATCCATTAAACTTTGTAGGATTTAATAGAGTGTGAGTGTTAAAGAGTAAGGTTAATTAAAAAAATGAAATGTTGAAGTGACAATGATGTGAGAATCCATTGAACTCCTTAGAGTTTAATGAACTGTGGATGCCCTTAGTGGGAAATGGAGAACCGAAAATCAGACCTAATACTCGGTTTCAGTTCCTCTAGGTCGAATGCTTATCCTATATATTTTACTTTTTTTTTATTATAAAAAATAAAATCTAATCATTTGATATTTATTATAAAAATAGAAATTGCCTCCTCCTCACTTCTGAGGACACATATAATGTTTTGCTTACGATGTTCTAATCACACAAAAAGAAAGTAATATTATCCATCATTTTATTGTTTTGTGTACACGATTTTCGTGGGGGACCAAACTTGTCGACATACGAAAGTGTAAAGACCATACCTACAAAGTAAGGGGTGGTCGGAGGGAGTGAGAGTGGTTTTAGGTAGTGACAAGGTTGTAGTATTTAACGAGAGGAATGTGTAGAAGAAGGCGCATGGGTGGGGGTGGGGTAGGGGTAGGATGGTGGGTTAATGTGGTTTTTATATTTATTAAATATAGAAAAAAAATTAGAAAGGATAACACAGTGCAATTTTTCCAAACCATAGAGTTGTAGCCTATTGATTTTTTAACTTAGAAATCAAAACTATTAATTTGACCAAACCACAATGGCCAAAGTTGTAATTTACTCTAATATTTATAAATGATTACTTTTTATATTATATACTAATATTAAATAATAAATAATAAATCCACCAATAAAGAAATGAGACACATGCCGGAGAAAAGATGCCGACTAAAGCTAGTCCACGTAGTTTAAGCCAAAGGTTACCATTTTTTTAAACGCTAGAAGCTTGTAGTGCAAAACAATGTTTTCTGTTCAAAACGGAGCGTTTTGTCAAACGCTAGAAGTTAGAAGCTCTCAAACGCCCCGTGCCGAACATGCCCGTAGTGTCTCTTATGAGAATCTTTCCTTATCCAAACAAAAGTAAAGGTTGTCTTTTTTTTAATAATAAAAATATATTTATTTTATCATGTTATAATCAGTTAAAAATTATTATATAGCTAATAAAAATATTAAATATAAAAAATGCAGTGTATTGATATTCAGTTTAAATGGAGAGTCAGCTAAAAATGTAATCATGATATATCATTGATTTCTTTGGATACATTAAAAACCTTAGGTCATCTCCAATGTATTGAACTTTTAAGAGTTTAACGGATTGCCACATCAACATTCCGTTAAGTAAATCATTTTATCCATTAAACTCTACACTCTATTAAACTCTTAAAAGTTCAGTGAATTTCCACATCAACATTTAATTATATCTTTTTATAAATAATATTGTAAAACTATAATATTACATTAATTAGAAATTAAAAGTTACAAATTAAAAATTATTAATTAAAGATTGTTATATATTATTGTTTGAAAATATTTTTAAGATTTAAATATTTTTTTGTTTAGAATATTATAATATAAAATACCTTGATGATTTGAATAAAAAACAAAATAAATTACAAATATTATAAATAAGAAAATAATGAAATATACCTTGTGCATGTATGTAGGATGTAATTATTTAGTGAAATGAAAAAAAAAATAAAAAATTGCATGCCACGCTTAATGGGGATTAAACCCCAATTCATTGAACTCCACCAAAAATGATGAGTTTGATGTATTGAACTTACTTTTTCCCCACTGAACTCATCATTAAATCCCCATTAGGGATATCCTTAGAGATTTAATATGATTTTGAATCTATAGATACCATATATTTCAAAATTGATATTAGTATAAGATTTTTTATTTTTAAAATTTGAACTGAAATTGATTTCTTATTAAAAAAACTATATCTTAGAAAAGTGCCAAGTATCAAAGAAACATGCTAGAAAAGAGGCATGTGATATTTTTAGATTTCATTTATTAGGATAGATAAATTTGTAGACTGATAGGTTCAATATCATCCATGTTTTTTATTTATTTTTATTTCGTAAAAGCATTTGAACAACAATTAAGTTTTTATAGAACAGTGAATGAACCAATTCAATAAACTGTTTGATGGAAATTTTGTTTATATTTATTTATTTAATAAATGAACGAATATAAATTATATTTTTATCCGTTTAGTTAAACGGATGAACATGAACAATAGTCACATTCATTCATTTATATTTGATTACTATATTACATTATATATCATAGTATATAATCGGTGAGAGTAAAAGAGGATCTTCTAAGAATGATTTAGGTTTTACAAGTTTTGGATTTTGTAAAAGTATCATAAGTGGCATTACTAAAAACAATCAACACATTAAAAATGTTGACGATGCTATTCTTAATTTGAATGTGTATGTTTATTTACATTTGTTTATGTTCATTTAACAAACATAAATGAACGAACAAGATCGAACAACATGCATTGTTAAACAAACAAACATAAACAAAAAAATCGTTTATTTGTTTGGTCAACCATACTTAGTAAATGAGAAATTAAATATCATTTTATTTTTTGTTTCTACAAATTTTCCTATCTATTTAAATGATAACATGTGTCACATTAGTTAACAAAATATTATTAAATTTAATTAAATGAGCATTAAATGTTATATATGTCATCATTTAATTAGGTAGAAGGTGAGATTTGTAGGAACAATATATTTAATTTCTTGTAACAACACAAATTTTCAAACCAATTTTTTTTTTTTTATTTCAAAAATATATTTATTTCCATTCAACACAAGGCATAAATAGTTTAAGTATTCTGTCAAATACAAATAATCCAAAACCCCAAGATCATAAAAGCATTCTTCAGTGTGTATCGATCACGCCGGCGCCTTCCCATGGTCCTCGCTAGTACCTGAAACATATTGCACAACAACTGTAAGCATAAATGCTTAGTGAGTTCCCCAATATACAACTTACGCACATACGCCTTTCCAGGCCCTGACCTTCCGGTCCATGTGTCTCAGGGGACTTCCGTCCCTGCTGGGTAAACCTTCCGGTCCTACCCACGCCGACCTTCCGGTCCATCACACAACATATCGCCTTCCGGCCCAAAACATATTGCCTTCCGGCCCATAATATAATCGCCTTCCGGCCCATAACATACATAGCACATATAACAAATAACTTACCACATATAGCATACATATCACATATCATATCCGACCTTCCGGTCACACAGTCAAACCCTTCAGGGTACAGTATAGTGAGAAGACTCACCTCGTAAAGGCTGAACGCTAGCAAATCCCGAAATGACTCGTGCACAACCGACGAGCTACAACCTCCCTATAACATCACATATCTCATTAATACTTATATCTTCTAAGTGTGACTATCCCTAAGAAGTCAGACTTAGGTCAACTCTGGTCAACGGTCAACGGTCAACTCGACCGGACTCGGCGAGTACCATGGCGACTCGGCGAGTCTAGACGTCCTCCAACTTTCTGAGATTCCTTATCTACTCGTCGAGTATCCTCCTCGACCCGACGAGTTACTCCTGGAAGAATCGCGGGGCCACCCCGACTCCACTCGCCGAGTCTGAAGAACAACTCGGCGAGTCCCAGTAAATCTTCAAGCTACTCGCCGAGTCTGAAGAACAACTCGGCGAGTCCATGCCATGCAGACGATCAACTGCTTCCTGAATTACGTATGGTCCCGAGATATACAATCATGGGACTTTCTGGACTTCTAAACACCTTATTACTGGGGTATGAACGTCTGGGTAATAACATAATAACCTATCTAATCACTAAATGGGTTTCATAAACCCTAGATTCGTATACACATCAAAATAACATAAAGGAATCCGAAATATTACCTGGAATATGCCCTCTCTGTGTCTCCAAACCGCAGAACTCGAATCCCTTGCTGTTCCTTTAGCCAAAACCCTTCTCCTCCTTGCCCAACAATTTCTTCAAGCCCTAATATCCTCCAATCTTGCTCTAGATGCCCACAGCCGTTTAGGGTTCCTCTCAATCGACTAAAGACGGACAATGACGGCATATAAGAGCATTATATACGATCCAAAACCGAACGGTTAGGGTTTCTGCTGAACAGCGTCGACTCGCCGAGTCCATATCTGGACTCGTCGAGTCCAGTCGCGGACCTGCGACCAAGTCTGCGATCCTACTCGGCGAGTCTAGGCTCCAACTCGCCGAGTCCCCTCTTAACTCACCCCAAAAACATAATTAAACAATACCTGAGATTTCGGGCTGTTACAACTCTCCCCCACTTGGATTAGACTTCGCCCTCGAAGTCTCACTCTGCAAATAGTTCCGGATGCTGCTCCCGCATCTCGCGTTCCGGTTCCCAAGTCATTTCTGATCCCTTACGGTGTTGCCATTGAACCAACACCAGAGGTACCTCCTTGTTCCTCAGAACCTTGATCTTTCGATCTCTGATAGCCACTGGTCTCTCCGCGTAATTCAGGCTCGCATCCACCTGAACATCCTCCAATGGAACCACTGCCGACTCATCGGCTATGCACTTCCTCAACTGCGACACATGAAAGGTGTCGTGGATCTGACCCAACTCCGCTGGCAACTCCAACCAATAGGCTACCCGGCCTATCCTTGCAATCACACGAAATGGCCCAATATACCGGGGCCCCAATTTGCCCCTCTTCCTGAATCGAATCACTCCTTTCCAAGGAGAGACCTTCAGGAGAACGAAGTCGCCGACCTGAAATTCAAGCTCGGATCGGCGCCTGTCTGCATAACTCTTCTGTCGGCTCTGGGCAGTCAATAACCTTTGTCTCACTTGCTGAATCTGCTCTGTCGTCTGGAGCACGATCTCCGTGCTGCCCATCACTCTCTCTCCCACCTCTCCCCAGCAAATGGGGGTCCGACACCTCCTACCATACAACAGCTCAAAAGGTGGCATACCAATGCTCGAATGATGGCTGTTGTTGTAGGAAAACTCTGCCAATGGTAAATACGCATCCCAACTACCCCCGAAGTCTAACACACACGCTCGGAGCATGTCCTCCAGCGTCTGAATCGTCCGCTCGCTCTGACCGTCTGTCTGGGGATGGTATGCGGTACTAAAATGCAATTTAGTACCCAGCTCCTCATGGAATTTCTTCCAGAACCTGGAAGTGAAGCGCACATCACGGTCTGACACAATCGAGATCGGCACCCCATGCCGAGATACCACTTCTCTCACATATATCTCTGCCAACTTCTCCGCTGAAGAACTTTCGCTGATGGCAAGGAAGTGTGCACTCTTCGTCAACCTATCCACAATCACCCAAATTGCATCAACTCCCCTGGCAGTTCTCGGCAATTTGGTGATGAAATCCATAGTGATCTGCTCCCACTTCCACTCGGGGATCTCCAATGGCTGTAACTTGCCATGCGGTCTCTGGTGCTCAGCCTTAACCCTACGGCAGGTCAAGCACCGCTCGACGAACCATGCAACGTCCCTCTTCATACAGGGCCACCAATACTCTTTCCTCAGGTCCAAATACATCTTCGTAGCACCGGGATGGATCGAGAATTTCGATCTATGAGCCTCTTCCATCAAAGTAATACGCGTACCGCCCACAAACGGTACCCAAATCCGACCCTGAAACGTCATAAGCCCTCGCCCATCCTTAACGAACTCTGAAATTAATCCCACGACCCGCTCTTTCTTCTGCATTTCTGGTCGCACAGCTTCGGCCTGCGCCCCACGAATAGCATCCAATACTGGAGTCATCACAGTCAGTCTCAAGCATACATCTCGCAATGTAGTGCTCTCCGCCCTGCGGCTCAACGCGTCAGCTACCACATTAGCCTTACCTGGGTGGTACAGGATCTCACAATCATAATCCTTGACCACATCCAACCACCTCCTCTGACGCATATTTAGGTTGGGTTGATCCATCAAATACTTCAAGCTCTTATGGTCCGTGTATATCGTACATCGAACCCCATACAGGTAGTGACGCCAAATCTTGAGAGCGAACACTACTGCTCCCAACTCTAAATCATGCGTGGGATATCTCGCCTCATGAGGCTTCAGCTGCCTCGACGCATACGCTATCACATGACCCCTCTGCATCAACACTGCACCCAGTCCCGAAATCGATGCGTCGCAATATACCACAAAACCCTCCATCCCTTCTGGAAGAGCTAATACCGGGGCTTCGCACAACCTCTGGCGAAGTGTCTCAAAGGAGGTCTGCTGCTCGGGCCCCCATGAGAATGCAACACCCTTCCGGGTCAATCTGGTGAGTGGCACTGCGATCTTGGAGAAATCCTTGATGAATCTCCGATAATACCCTGCCAACCCCAGGAAGCTCCTGATCTCAGAAGGTGACTTCGGCACCTCCCAACTCATTACCGCCTCAACCTTGGCCGGATCGACCAATATCCCTTTCTGATTGACAACATGTCCTAGAAATTGGACCTCTCGCAGCCAGAAGTCACATTTGGAGAACTTTGCATAAAGCTTCTCCGACCTCAATACCTCAAGGACCTCCCTCAAATGCTCCTCATGCTGCTCTCTAGATCTAGAATACACCAGAATGTCGTCGATGAATACAATCACTGACCGATCCAACATCGGTCTGCATACCCTGTTCATGAGATCCATGAACACCGCCGGGGCATTGGTGAGTCCGAAAGGCATCACCACAAACTCATAATGCCCATATCGCGTCCTAAACGCTGTCTTCTGGACATCCTCCTCCCGCACTCTCACCTGATGGTACCCTGACCTCAGATCGATCTTGGAAAACCAAGTTGCTCCCTGCAACTGATCGAATAAATCATCGATCCTCGGCAACGGGTAACGGTTCTTGACCGTCAACTTGTTCAACTCCCGGTAATCAATACACATCCGGTGTGAACCATCCTTCTTCTTGACGAACAGAATAGGTGCTCCTCACGGCGAGCTGCTCGGCCGAATGAATCCCTTCCCCAACAGCTCCTGGAGCTGCGAGGACAACTCTTGCATCTCTGGAGGTGCAAGACGATAAGGCACTTTAGCAATAGGCGCGGCCCCCGGAACCAGATCGATACCAAACTCTACTTGCCTCACAGGAGGTACTCCCGGCAGCTCCTCGGGGAAAACATCTGGAAACTCACGCACCACAGGGACCTCCTCAACTGATTTCGGTCTCTCGGGAACCTCCCGCGTATCCATCACATACGCCACAAAACCCTTACAGCCCTGCTGTAGACACTGCCTCGCCCTAGCGGCCGAACAAAAAGCTGATCCCGAACGGGTACCCTCGCCGTACACCGAAAGGACTCCCCCACTATGGTCTCGTATGGTCACCAGCTGACGCTCACAGTCGATGACAGCGCCGAATCGGCTCAACCAGTCCATGCCTACGATGACACAGACATCACCCATCGCAATAGGGATCAGGTCAATCGGGAATTCAACCCCGAAAATCTCTAGTACACATCCCCGAAGAACCTCCGTGGCACAAATCACTTTCTCGTCAGCTATAGAAACTCTCAAAGGTCGACTCAACGACTCACGACAAACGCTGATATGCTGACTAAAGGCTAAGGACACAAAGGACCTACTCGCACCCGAGTCAAATAACACTAAGGCAGGCACAGAGTTCACAAGAAAAGTACCTACGCATATAATAACATAAGCATAACATCTCGACATTAAAATAATTACATGAATTACAACATACCTGCCACAACATCGGGCGCAGCGCGGACCTCCTCCGCAGTCAGCTGAAAGGCTCTCCCCCGAGCCCTCGGGGCCTCGGCCTTCACCGGTCGAGTCGCAGTAGCTCCGGCAGCAGGTGCAGATCCCTGAAGAAGCTGAGGGCACTCGGCCTTCCTATGGCCAGTCTGGTTGCAATGAAAGCAAACCGTAAATCCCTTGGGACACTCCCTAGCAATGTGCCCCTCCTTGCCACACTTGTAGCAAGCACCAGATCGACACGCCCCCTCATGACCCTTGCCGCACTTTCCGCAAGTGCGGCTCTTCGAACCTCCCGTCCTCGCATCGACGGACTTGGTCCGCTTGGCTGCCGGCTGGAACTGAGCCGGTCGCCGGTCCACCCGCTGAGACTCGGCCTCCTCCCTGGCCTGGGTCTCCAACTCGATCTTGCGCTTCCTGGCATTCGCCTGAAGCTCAGCAAAAGTATGGTAGGTGGAGTTCGACACAAACTCCCGGATATCCCTCCTCAACACTCCCAAGTACCGACTCATCCGAGCCTGATCAGTGGACACCAGCTCGGGGCAGAACATCGCCCTCTCATGAAACTTCCGCGTAATCACCGCAACAGAATCAGTACCCTGCTTGAGGGTTAAGAACTCCTGCACCAATCGTTCCCTCTCCACCGGGGGAACGTACTCATCCCTGAACATGGCAGTAAACCCCTCCCATGTCACCGCTGTAGTCTCTGCCAAAGTGAAGTTCGCCGTCACGAACTTCCACCAGTCCTTCGCTCCCAGACGGAGCTGGTTCAAAGCGAACCGTACCCTCAGGTGCTCCGGGCATGAACACGTGTAGAAGCACCCCTCTATGTCCGCGATCCACCTCATCGCAGCAATCGGATCCTGCGTCCCATCGAACTCCGGTGGCTTCGTGTTGCTGAACTCTCGGAACAGCAACGAGTCACCTCCCTGTGGCCTAGCGGCGGCCACCGCTGCGGTAGCTGCAGCGGTTGCAGCCTCAGTCAACGTGGCGTACCGCTCATCGAATGTCTCCATCAGGGTGGTCTTAATAGACCCAAACATCTCCGGGATCTCAGCCCGGATCGCGGCCGCCACCTCCTCGTGAATCATCTGACGAATATCCTCGTCACTCACACCGCTCGTACTCGCTCCGTGGCGTGGTCTAACCATGATGTCTCTGAAATACAACATAAAACTATCAGAGACTCCTCCGAGTATAATCGTACTCGATACGCAACCCTACTCAGTCCCCGATATCCAGGGATTCTTACTTGGGTCTCCCACTGACCCGGTGTCCTCGGTAGTACGGGCCCAATACTACCGACCACACCGCATCAGTGTTCATCCCAAGTCCTCCTCCCCAAACTCCGGATAGTGAGTACTCTACTGCTGATATGCACTATCTACCCGCATGCTAGCAACGCATCTCATATAGGCAAATTTCCCTAGACTAAGGCATCACAAATCAGGCCACTCTAGTCCTATCATGGATACCTAGTCTTCTAGCATGCATAACAATTCATATCATATAATATTGTAAAGTATTTTGGGGATCTTTACCGTTCGGGCGCTGACTGATCGTACACACTGCTTCTTTCTTGCTTACCACGAAACCATTTACAAAAGTTTATGCCTTTATTTAAAAAGTTTTCCTCAAATCCTCGGTTTGAGTTCAGTTACTCCCGAAGGTGCACCCGAATCCCTCAAACCAAGGCTCTGATACCAATTGTAACAACACAAATTTTCAAACCAATTTTTTTTTTATTTCAAAAATATATTTATTTCCATTCAACACAAGGCATAAATAGTTTAAGTATTCTGTCAAATACAAATAATCCAAAACCCCAAGATCATAAAAGCATTCTTCAGTGTGTATCGATCACGCCGGCGCCTTCCCACGGTCCTCGCTAGTACCTGAAACATATTGCACAACAACTGTAAGCATAAATGCTTAGTGAGTTCCCCAATATACAACTTACGCACATACGCCTTTCCAGGCCCTGACCTTCCGGTCCATGTGTCTCAGGGGACTTCCGTCCCTGCTGGGTAAACCTTCCGGTCCTACCCACGCCGACCTTCCGGTCCATCACACAACATATCGCCTTCCGGCCCAAAACATATTGCCTTCCGGCCCATAATATAATCGCCTTCCGGCCCATAACATACATAGCACATATAACAAATAACTTACCACATATAGCATACATATCACATATCATATCCGACCTTCCGGTCACACAGTCAAACCCTTCCGGGTACAGTATAGTGAGAAGACTCACCTCGTAAAGGCTGAACGCTAGCAAATCCCGAAATGACTCGTGCACAACCGACGAGCTACAACCTCCCTATAACATCACATATCTCATTAATACTTATATCTTCTAAGTGTGACTATCCCTAAGAAGTCAGACTTAGGTCAACTCTGGTCAACGGTCAACGGTCAACTCGACCGGACTCGGCGAGTACCATGGTGACTCGGCGAGTCTAGACGTCCTCCAACTTTCTGAGATTCCTTATCTACTCGTCGAGTATCCTCCTCGACCCGACGAGTTACTCCTGGAAGAATCGCGGGGCCACCCCGACTCCACTCGCCGAGTCTGAAGAACAACTCGGCGAGTCCCAGTAAATCTTCAAGCTACTCGCCGAGTCTGAAGAACAACTCGGCGAGTCCATGCCATGCAGACGATCAACTGCTTCCTGAATTACGTATGGTCCTGAGATATACAATCATGGGACTTTCTGGACTTCTAAACACCTTATTACTGGGGTATGAACGTCTGGGTAATAACATAATAACCCATCTAATCACTAAATGGGTTTCATAAACCCTAGATTCGTATACACATCAAAATAACATAAAGGAATCCGAAATATTACCTGGAATATGCCCTCTCTGTGTCTCCAAACCGCAGAACTCGAATCCCTTGCTGTTCCTTTAGCCAAAACCCTTCTCCTCCTTGCCCAACAATTTCTTCAAGCCCTAATATCCTCCAATCTTGCTCTAGATGCCCACAGCCGTTTAGGGTTCCTCTCAATCGACTAAAGACGGACAATGACGGCATATAAGAGCATTATATACGATCCAAAACCGAACGGTTAGGGTTTCTGCTGAACAACGTCGACTCGCCGAGTCCATATCTGGACTCGTCGAGTCCAGTCGCGGACCCGCGACCAAGTCTGCGATCCTACTCGGCGAGTCTAGGCTCCAACTCGCCGAGTCCCCTCTTAACTCACCCCAAAAACATAATTAAACAATACCTGAGATTTCGGGCTGTTACATTTCTCTTAGTAAATATATAATCAACTAGAACCGAATTACATATCTAGTTCCTAATTGGTGCCGGTTCCTATTCCAATATATCCAAACCTATAGAGATTATCAAACAAAACATTTTATTAGAAAGTATTTTATGTGGTCCTTATTTATTAGTAATTATTAAACAAAGAATGTTAATATATTATATTAATTATGAAATATAAACAAAATACAAGTGTACCATCACGTGCTGAACTTTAACTCTTTAAGTTGTCCCGATTTCACGTAGTTTATTCATGGATGTGCAGCCTATATAGCAGTATTAAAATGAAGTTGGACATATATATATAGGTTATCCTTAACATATATACCCAAAACCCTCGAGATTTCTCATATTAATTGTAACATCAACCGAATCAACATGATGATGATGAGATCGTACTTGAAGAGGACCCTCTCTGCACCACAATACTTACTCCATTCTCGCTTCTCACATACACCAAACCCATCCATGTCCACTCTTTCATCTTCAACCTTCCGTCACCATTATACTACTCATGACTCCTCATGCAGGTTTGATGATGAAAACAATATTACCAAAAGAGTCGATCTTGAGATAATCTCAATAGGAAGCATCAAACCAGCTTATCCAACTCCAAATCATTTAAGAACATTCAATTTATCCATTATCGATCAAATGTTTTTCGATTCCAACACCCCTACGATCCTATTTCTTCCCAACACTGACAACACTTCTGTTTCAGACGTCATAGCAACAAGATCAGGGCGTCTGAAGGAATCCTTATCTGAGCTTCTAACACAATACTATCCTTTTGCTGGTGAAATCGTTGACATATTTAGCATTGATTGTAACGATAAAGGTGTCTATTTCGTTGAAGCCCGAGTCAATCAAACTCTCCAAGAATTCCTCCATCAACCTGATGATCAGAAACTGAAAGAATTGATTCCAAAACACCCGAGTATCACAACCGAATCTTCATTAGGGAACTTTGTTATAAGTGTTCAGGTGAATGTTTTCAATTGTGGTGGGATTGGTCTTTGCACGAGCTTATCACACAAGATCTTCGATGGAACTACGTATTTCACGTTCATGAAAGCATGGGCTACAGCCGCCAGATCAGGTTCATCGCAGATAATTCCACCATGTCTTGTGGCCTCTGACATCTTCCCGAATAACCCATTCATAAAACAATGGCCTTCCAAGTTATGGAGTACGAAATTGCCTTGTACAAAACGATTCGTGTTTGATTCCATGGCGTTGGCTTCCCTCAAGGAGCAACCTGTTGCACCGGCGTTACGTGGGCCAACTCGCACAGAGGTCACGGCCGCCGTCGTGTGGAAGGCTGCTGCCAAAGCCGCCTCCACTGTTCGACGATTTAACCCGGATTCACCTCACGCTTTGTTCACATTCGTGAATCTACGGAAAAGGGCTTCGCCGCCATTGCCGACTGAGTTGATCGGAAACGTTATCAGTGCAGGGAATGCGATCTGCTTTCCGAACAAACAACCGGATCTGGCGACCATGATCGATGAAGTGAGAAAATCCATATCCAAACTGGATTCAGGTTACGTTGAATCTTTAAAACGTGAAAAGGGGCACCAGACATTCATTGGTTTTCAGAAGATAATAAACGATTTGATCGAAGTGATGAACGAAGAAAACTGCCTTTTTGCTACCAGCTTGTTGAATACCGGAATCTATGAGATGGATTTCGGATGGGGAAAGCCGATATGGTTCTATCATATGAATCCTGGATGCTCGAGGATTGTCTCTTTGAATGAAGTGAAGAAGGGTGGTGGTGTGGAAGCTGTAGTCTCGTTGAGTTCGGAAGAAATGGAGATTTTCGAGAGTGATCCGGAGGTTTTATCATATGCTACTGTCAACCCTAGCCCTCTAAGATTTCTAAATTAAGTAAGAATCAATATGTGATGAGTTTAAGTGTATTTTTGTTTCAAGTAATTGTAATGCTTTACAACTTTAAATCATGGATTGGGTTATGTTGAAAGTTTGAAACTAAGTTCAGAATTCACATATTAAGTTTTTATTCTCCTCACTTCTTCTAAGCGATACTATATATTTTTCCGTTTTTATAAAACAAACAATGAAATAATTAGCCAAGATAAGATATTTTAAGTTTTCTTGTGGATGCATCGTCACTATTTTTATTCTATTTCAGTTAGAATATTAGAATGTTGCACCGGGTCAGGGTGAACCTTGTTTTTGAAAGAGGGTTCAGAGCACTAGATATGTATGGACCAAGTAGATGTAATACTATTTTGGTGCCATGATAACTATGTTGTATCTTGTTATGACACAAACTTTTTTTTCCATTTTATAATGTATTTTATTTTATTTTTTTGATTTTTTTTTTAATTTAGACAAATATTTTTTTAAATATAACATAATAAATAAAACATAATGTTTAAAAATTATAAATAACATAAAATAATTTTTAAAGATTAAAATTAACATAGAGATTAAATTACACAATAACATTCAAATTAAAAAGAAACAAAAAAATTACATCCAAATTCAAAAAAAAAAAAAAAATACAACGCTATTCATTATTGTTATTGTTACCATAGAAGATATAATCCACCAAGTCTTCTCGAAGTTGTCTGTTTGCGTCTTGAATGTCAACAACGCGATGCAAATAATCTGCTGTTTCAGGTTGAAACTGAACGTGTCTGGGCTCCGTTGGGATATAGTGTGCAATATTTCGCCCTTTATCTTCTACTACCATGTTATACATTATCACAAATGCATACATGATATATCATAGAATTTCTAAATCCAATGGTCGTGCTGCATGTCCGACTATATGCCACTTCGCCTTCAGCACTCCAAAAGCACGTTCCACATCCTTACGTACTCCTTCTTGTCTTCTTTTAAAAAATTTGTCTCGTTTTTCAACTGGGTGGCGGAATGCCTTCACGAATGTGGAATACTGAGGATATATTCCATCTGTAAGGTAATACCCATATTTGTATTCGTTTCCATTCACCGTGAAAGGAGCATCACGGGTCTTTCCATTCAAAAGATCGTCGAATATTGGCGATTGATCAAGAACGTTGACGTCATTGTTGGAACCCGCAACCCCAAAAAATGCATGCCAAATCCATAAATCTTGAGAAGCAACAACCTCTAAAACCAACGAAGGTGATCCGTGATGACCACTTGCGTATTGCCCTTTCCATGCTACCGGACAATTTTTCCATTTTCAGTGTGTGCAATCAATGCTTCCGATCATTCCGGGAAGCCCATGACGTTCTTCATGCACCGCATACAATTCTTGCAAATCATGCAACGAAGGTTTCGCAAATACACGTCCCCAAAAGTTTCAACAACACCCCTTGACAATGTATACAAACTCTCCCTTACGGTTCTTTTGGACATTCTCATATAGTCGTCCATGGTGTCGGGTGACTCCCCCATAGCCATCAAAAGAATGGCCGCAACACATTTCTGCAACGTTGTAAACCCTCGTCTACCTCTAGCATCATATCTTAACTGAAAAAATTCATACCTAAACATAAATTAACTACAGCTTAAAAATATATTGCATATGTTGTAAAATTAAAGAAACATGTAGTACATTTTTATTTATTTTGTATAAAAGTATAGTAAAGAAGCGATACCGGCTTTCCAAGGCGTTGGCGATTCGTAAGATCACATCCCTACTCAAACGAAATCTTCTTTTGAAATCCTTCGCCCTGTATACACAATTATCCGCAAAGTAATCGCGATATAGATGTTCGTGTCCTTCCTCGTGATTTCTATTTAACATCGCACGTTTTGTTAGTAGCGGGGCTGGGTCTGGTTGTAACAGGTCGGTAGTGTAATAATGATACATCATCCTGAAGAAAATATCGTCATCTGAATCATCGGACGAGTCGAAAAGGTCCATATTTTTTTTGAAGATAATTGAAACTATGTAGAGAGGAAAAGAGAAATTGTGTGACATTTTTTATAAAATGGTAGGTATTTATAGGGTAAATGATTTTTTTGTTAATAGTTAATTTTTTTATACCGTTGCCATTTTAAACGTTTGAAAACGTTTAAAATTTGTGCGTTTCATCCAGTCGCGACGACAACGAGATTCAACCTCGACGAGCAAAAACGAGTAGGGGGGGCGGTGTTCCCCTCGTCACGACGCCATTGAGGCGTGCCACCTCATCCCCGTTGCTTCTCGTTTGGCCCATACTGCATAGTCTTATGGTTTTATATCGTGTTGAGAAAAGCTTTGTAAGAATAAAACATTTTTAAATTATGGTGAAATAGTGCTTTGAGTTGACGATTTATGGGGAGTGGTTCAAGGCGGTACTGGCGGCTACACTACTTTGTACCCATGGTACTGCAAAAATGGAAGAATATTGGGTTACCTAAGCAGTTGTCGGCTGCCTCTCTTTCTACCCTCTATTAAGACTATTGACCGATACTCATTTTTTCGTAGTTCCGCGATCAATCCGACACAACTATGCGTGTCATAAAAAGGTGAATCGGAGATAGGATGCCTATTAGCCTAAGATATATAACAAAAGTCATAGTAATCGTAAAAGAGAACTCGTGCATATAAAGAACGTCAAATATAACTTCGTATGAAGATTCCGTCGATATAAAGTCAGTCGAGAAAGAAATTCGTATGAAAGAGTTATGATTTTTATACGGGTTTTAACACTCTAAGCCATTTAAAAATATAAAATTAAAAATAAATGAGAATTAGCCAACGAAGTCTAAATGAAAGTTGTATTACTCGTCGATAGCTATGTGTGGATATAAAGAACGTCGAAAATGAAGATCGTATGAGAAATATATTGAAACATCCCAAAAATACAAGCCAAAAATTTCATTTGAAAACATTATTAAAACCATAATATCCAAATATCATATAAGAAAACCATAAGTCGTGTATCTCAAAATGTCATAAAATATGTCTCATATCAAAAATGATGTCAAGATCATGTCAAAAATATCAGAGTCTAACTCCTAGGCTAAAACTGTGGTGTGTGCCATGCCATCATCCCGAGCCCTTCCCCTTGCTAGCTGAAGTAGCTGAAACCAAAACTGAAACTGTAACCACGAAGCTTAGTGATCTCCCCCAAACTACAACATACCATACAATAACATATAAAGCACATACTGGGCCTTGCCCACTGCATCGGACCGAAGTCCGGAACTGAATAGGGCCTTGCCCACTACATCGGACCAAAGTCTGGAACTAACTAAGGCCTTGCCCACTGCATCAGACCGAAGTCCGAAACTAACTAGGGCCTTGCCCACTGCATCAGACCGAAGTCTGGAACTAACTAGGGCCTTGCCCACTGCATCGGACCGAAGTCCGGAACTGACTGAACATAGCATAACATAATCATAACATATAACAATAACACATATACTGCATACTGCATCGGACCGCAGTCCGGAACACATAACACATAGACATGCCTGAATCACAAAGACATCAAGCATACTGAACTATTTCTCGGGACCACCCGGCATCGGACCGCAGTCCGGAACTACTGTTATCTAAACGGGCCGGCATTGTGGCCATAGACCCGTTCCTACTGGAAGGAAACTCACCTCACACTGCTAAAGTCCCGCTGACAAAACCATAACTGTTGGATGACTACTTTACCCCAATTAATAATTAGTTTCCAACTCGTAACCATAAGTCTATGCTTGGGGTAAAAGACTACTTTACCCCTATCTTAGCTTGACTCAAGCCCAAGGCCCAAAAGTCTAATAATGGACCAACGCCCAATTATGGCCCAATTTCCCAATTGGGCCCAAGTCTCTACATGGTCTTGATCAAAGGCCCAATCATTCATTCTTGGTCCAACACTTGACATTCTCATAGTCCAACATCTTATAATCATCAAGGCCCAGATTATGGCCCAATTTTCCAAATTAGGCCCAATCCCTCACATGGGTCTTACTCTAGGACCATTAAATTATTCTAAGCCCAATTGCTTGTTATTGGATGGTCCATTATCATCCCAATTGTCAAAGCCCAATAGAAAGGCCCAACTCAAAGTCCAAGTGAAATTAGGGTTTTACATAAAATGACAATTAGGGTTAAGTTTCCTACTTAACCCGTTAATGACTTAATCCATTAAGTCCTTTAATCTACTAGATAAATGATATGGAATAATTTGGGCTTAATACACAATCCAATCCCAATGGCTCAAAAGTGGGCCCAAATAAGTCCAAGGCCCAAATACTTCCAGTTAGGGGTTTTCCACCCAAACATGGCCTAATAGGCCCAAAATTAATCTTTAAGCCCATTAGGATTTTGGCTAGGTCCATTAGGGTTTTGCTTATAGGGCACCACCCACTACCACCTCGGGTAGTGGTGGTCAATGGCGGCTCACGGCGGCGGCCATCACCTTACGGTGGTGGTTTGAGTTTCTTTTCATTATTCTTTTGGAAATTACAATTACAATGCTTAATCCAAAGATAAAAACACAAACACACACACACACACACACTAACTAACATACACACACACAGCCACCTTAGTGGTGGCTCGTGGCGGCGGTGGCTTTTTCCGGCCAAATAAAACACACCACACAAACCCAACGAAAAATACACCCACCCACATTATAATCTTGCAAGCAACTCCAGCCACCCCCTTGGTGGCCCACGGAGGTCCGACAGCAGCATAGTTGACAGCGACAACCACCATGGCCGGCTGCCATGGTGGTTCTTCACGACTTGCACCCATCAGAAGAGACGTACCAACCTTCATTCGATCCTGAAACAACAACCCAAACGCACCCAATCCCTTGCAATGACAGGCGGTGATGGGTGACGACCGGAGCAATTGGAAGGTTTTTTGGTGGCGGCAGTGACCGCTAGCAGTGGCCTGAATGAAATGAAGACATGAGAACATTGTCTGCGGCAAGGAGACGATGCGCCCAACACAACAACGGCCACGACGCCCGTCGATGGTCCTAGTCCTCAACCATACCGGAGCAACATGGCGGTCTTCAACATGGCGGCTCATCGCTTCTTCGTTGACCGACATGGCGATAGAGCGGCGACTATAGGCAGTTGGAATGCAGCGACTCAGCAGCAACACACATGTCGGTGGCGGAGTGGCAACGTCGGAGAATGGAAAAGGAGGGTGGTGGCGGCGCTGCAAGTTGAAGAAGGGGAAGGGAAATGGCGACCGGTGCTTAGAGGTTGGTGGCTGCAACCTTTTCTTTAGGGCTAGGGTTCCCGTAAGGATATATACCCGGTGCCTTTCTAACTTATTTCCATATTAACAGGATCAACCCCTCCTATCCTCTTTTCTCTCAAAATGAGTCCATTATTTACCCATTTAACCCTGGCTTTGGAAATCTCTTTCAATTTAAATCCATATATTACCAAACGTACCCTGACCTCCGAAATCCTTTTCAATTTAATCCCGAACTTACACTTTTGACCCCTGACTTTTAAAATTCTTCACAAATTAGTCTGGGGCTTACATTTACTAATTTATTTAAATAAACGGGGCATTACATATATGAATTTTTGAAAAATTAGAAATCGGCATGCGCCTGCGACACACGCTTCTAGAAGGCGCAAGCGTGGACTAGTCGGAGAAAGCAATGCGTCACGTTTATGGAGGAGCTCTACAAATAGGTTACAACCCCTATTCATTCCCTCACACTACAAGAACTCTTTCTTTGAAAATTCTACTTCTTGAGTCCAAAAATTCTTTGTAATTAGGATATTTTGGAGGAGCTCTGAGTCATCGAAGAGTTCATCAATTTGAAGTATTGAAGTCGGAGTTGTGCCTGCGAACTTTTCAGACTTTTTGTCAGAAATCTCTATAAGTTAAGCTACACTTATTATGCTTTAGGTGTAACTTATATTTGTATTCACAGTCGTTGTTATGAATTTATAAATAAGATTTATCAGTGATCTCAAGTCATAATACTGATTGATCTACTTATGTGAAACATCCTAAAAATACGAGCCAAAAATTTTGTTTTTTTTTAAAATCATTTATCAAACATAAATCTCATTGCCATAAAATAAAATTGTAAAACAAGTATCTCAAAACTCATAAAATCTGATAACAAATAACAATCTCATAATGAAAATAAGAGTAAACTCCCATGCTGTTCATCAGTAGTGTATGTAATGCCATCAGCTCGAGCCCTTCCCTTTACTCGCTGAAGTACCTAAAACCAAAATTGAAACTTTAAGCACAAAGCTTAGCGAGCTCCCCCAAACTACCACATACCATACAAAATACATATAACAAACAACATAACTCTAGGACTACTCCTACTGCATCGGGACGAATCCCAGCATCGGCTTACCCGACATCAGACTCCTGTCCGACATCGGGCTCACCCCGACATCCGACCGCATCGGCATCGGGCTCAACCCAACATCGGGCTTACCCCGACACATACACAAAAAAAAAATATCATAACACATAACATAATCACATAATCTGCCTCGGGCTTGCCCCGACATCGGACCGAAGTCCGGAACACATACGCATAACACATAAACATGCATGAATCACAAAGACATCAAGCATACACGACTACTTCTCGGGACCGCCCCGACATACTCTAATACTTAAACGGGCCGGCATTGGTGCCTTATGTGACAACCCGAAATTTTCATTCGGTCAAACCCTAAAAGTCAATCACTTCATATTATAAGTCAAGTTCACTTTTACTTGTTTTTGGGAAAAATAAAGTTCGTTTGATTATTTTAATATTATTTTTAAACGAACGGGTGAAAGAAAGTGCCGTCTCGGGTTTTGATTTTTAAAAACCGCAAACACCTCGTGTCTTAGAAGTTCCCAGCCAAACTATTTTGTTTGGGTCGAAAAATCATCCCAAAATCCGTAAACTCATGCTTATCCATGAGTTTACTCCCTAAGTCTAGTTATAATGTGTTTACTCCCCAAAAGAGTAAACTCCAAAAGAGTAAACTCAAGAAAACCTCTCAAGTAGCAAACTAGAAACAATTCAAGATCTTCCAACTAGTAAGTGTTCTAACCATTTCAAGTTGGTTTAATACTTAATCTAGTGTTTGTGCATCTACTCATCCATTCATTTATGTGTTTTGATTAGATTTCCAAAAACACCAAGAACACCAAGAACACACACTAAGTGTTCTTGGACTTTTAGCTAAATCCAAGCTTCCTTATAGTAAGTACTTCCATCCTTGAGTCTTCTTAAGCTTGTATTACATATTAACATCAAAGAAAAGTCCCAAGAACACCAAGATCAAGGTGTTCATGGTTTTGGGAGGCTCCCAAAACCGTAAACACCATTTATGGTGCAAAGTGGTGCCTTAAGGTGCCTAGATGCTTCACCATTCCTTAGGGACTTGTCTAGCTTCTTCCTTGATGAGTTTATCACACAAAAAGCACCAAATACTTCCATTTTTATGTGTTTACGGTTTGGGGATCTCCCAAAACCGTGAACACCCCAAAAAGTGCATAAAAGTCCCATAAAAGTCCAATGGTTATTCCTTATGTCTAAATCTAACCTAGACTATTGCCATGATTGAGCTAAGGACTTGAAAACCCCAAAATACCAAACTTATGGGTTTAAGGTAGTAAACTCATGAGTTTAAGGTAGTAAACCCAAAGAGAAATGACCATGAGGCCGTAAACTCCTCAAAGGAGTGTAATGATGCCCTAATCTCTTCCAAAGGCCAAACCACCAAGTAGAAATGCTTCAAAGGACTTGCAAAACCTCAAAACAACTTATGGTAAAAAAAAGAGGAGTTTACGACCGTAAACTCATTAGGTCAAAGTCATGAAAACCGTAAACTCCAAGGGAGTTTACCCTTGAACCCCAAACACTATAGCAAGGTCCTTTAGCACTTAGATGTAACCCTTATGACTTGTAGCACCTAAATAAGGTGTTTTACATGACTTAGGATGTCTTAACTTTGTCAATTAGTAGTTTAAAGTATAATTGGATACATATATGTGTGATTATATGTTAACTAGGATCATTGAGTGTGAACAAGTCTTCATTTGTCACCTAGCTACCCTACATCATTCAGTACATCCAAACCACCATCTACAGGTGAGTTCATACACCTTAATCAATGTTTTAAATGATTTTAAATGCTTTAATGGGGGGGGGGGGGGGGGGAGGGGAGGGGGAATACAGGTAGAAAACAACATGTTATTAAATCAATCATATGTATTTATAACTGTGTTTTCATTCAGCAGATTTCACATACTACAAAATGTGATGCATTAAATGGTTTTATATCTTAAAAATAACTTGATAGCAAAAGTATTACATTTGAAATGTTTATTAAAATTACATCAAGTCATTGTTAATTATTGTTCAAAACTCTTAGATGTCTTACAAAACCATTTTTACCTTCTTGAACAAATCTATATCTATACACTTATGTTCTTTTATATGTATTGATGTTATAGTTTTCATCCTTCATTCAGTTTCCCACACTCTTGTGTAGCAAGGGTGTATAAACCTGTTTGGATAATCAATTACCTTCCAGTTAACTATTATAGGGATAGTTAGGAGATACATAACATTATTCCTATTACAAGGAATTACATCAGAGTCAGTTCATTCATGAGTCTACACTATACATTACATGTTACATGGATACACTTACATAAGTACCTTACATGAATACATTACATGAGTACCTTACATGAATACATTACATGAGTACCTTACATGAATACATTACATGAATACATTACATGAGTACCTTACATGAATACATTACATGAGTACCTTTACGTAGATACATTTTCCTGTATACATTTACATGGATACTTGTACCTCGATTCATTAGGATGATTTATTAGTACCTTCTGTGTAAATTGTCCTGCCTATCCCAGTTCAACGGGATATCTAGACAGGACTAACCATTCCGAAGCCCAGCTGTTAGCACCAGTGGTTGATGAACATCTACGAATGCCTATGGTTATTTCTTATATTAGGAGTACCTTTACGGGACTAACCATTCCTTGGGCCTACTACTCGCCATAGAGGTTGACGAACATCTACGGATGCCTACGGTTAATACTTATATTAGGAGTACCTTATGGGACTAACCCTTCCTCCCACCTGCTGTAGCTACAGAGGAAAATTGAACAATCTACGGATGTTCAAAGGTTATACATTTCGCAAATCGCGATGTCGTGTTAATCCTAATACAAAAGGATAACACTTACATGATTATATTTTTCCTATTACTTTATTTTGTGATACATTCACATAAACGATGAGTTAGACTAAGTACTGTTTGTAATAGTCAAAAAGAAGGAAAAACTATCATTATCATAGCAAAACATTCGGGTCTTGGTAGAAGACCATTATATTCTTTTCCTATTACTTTATTTTGTGATACATTCACATAAACGATGAGTTAGACTAAGTACTATTTGTAATAGTCAAAAAGAAGGAAAAACTATCATTATCATAACAAAACATTCGGGTCTTGGTAGAAGACTACGTTTCATACTAGTAGGAAATATGAGATTTTCTAGGGTTTTTCATACTTATATCAACTGTTTCATTTAAAGATTTACATGGCATTCATAACAGCTTTCCAAAACAAGACAATGCCACTTAAATACTTATGAATTCACCAGCTTTAGGCTGATATTCGCTTTCAAAATAACTTGTATTCTCAGCTCACCAGTTAGACAGGTACGATGACAAGGTTTTGAGAAGACGGAGCACAGACAAGACTCATCTTATTTTGATTATTCATTTTATTGTTGTACATTATGAAAGAACACACATGTATTAAAACTTTACTTTTAATGCAGTGGATGATGTTGTTGCTTGTTTACTACTTTACACTGTTATGATACTTCACAAGACGTCCTCCACCCCGGAACGTTTCCGCCGTTCTTGGTTTTGGGGTGTGACACCTTAGACCCGTTCTTACTGGAGGAAAACTCACCTCTCAACCTGGCTGTTGAACACTCGAGTGAGGTAATATCTGCTTGATGCTCCCACGTCTCCCGGGCCGACTCTATATAATAGTACATAATAAGAAACTGAGGATACTACTAAGGGTAAATTGACCAAATTACCCCTTTTCTAAATTTGGACTCTCTCACTCAAGGTCCAAATCCAACTAATCCTCCTAAGTCCACCAATGGCCCACTAATGGCCTAATTTCTAAATTGGGCCTAACTCTTCATCTGGGCCCTACCTAAGCCCCAAACATGCCCTTGGTCCAAACTCTGACTTCTGATGGACTTACTGATATTGCCATATTTATACTTATTTTTAGGCAATATTTAAGGACATTTTTATTAATAAATTGACAATATGTTTAGAATAATGATACTTATGATTTTAAATTGTTATTTTCAGTCAATATAAAGGATTTTTGAAGAGAGGGACCAAAAGTGACAAAATGGGGAACATGGGAGGCTTGAAAGGCAAGAAAAGGATAAAATCACGATAAATACTTAGTTCACGACGTGGCGATGAAGCCCACGACGTGGCACGGGTGTTCCAGAAGATAGACATCGCGACGCGGAGGATTTCCTTGGAGGATACGGATTGCTTGAAGCCCACGACGTGGCACAGTTGGCCACGACGTGGCGCGAGTTTTTGAAGGTTATATAAGTACTCCTGATTATTACGAAGGAGAAGCTTTTGGCAGAAGGAAAGAGTTCCAGGAGACGTTTCAGAGCGAAAGAAAGGTTCTGGAAGAGGGTTCTTAACACCAAAAGGAGTAAAGGTCTATATTTTAATTAATTAAGAACATGTCTTTCATTATTTTTAGCTGTGTTAGTTTAAGTACTATGATAAGCAGCTGAATCTAGCTACTCTTGTTTAGCTAGATGAAGCTTTAAACTTATGAATAGTTATATGTTTATGGATTAATTTTAGTTGGTAAAAATTGCTTGTGTTTGATTTGTATGACCTAGCATGCTATTATTTGTTTTTCTAATTGCTTGATTGCATGTTCTGTGTAGCTTAGTGACCATTAAACTGCATGAACCTGTTTACCTAATAATTTAGTGAACATTGAATTGTTAGAGCTAGGATTGACCAATCTTAGTTAGCAATTAGAATAAATAAAGCTTAGCTGTGCTAGAGAACGTGTATTGTGATCATAATTGCGTTTATACAACAAATCTTACATAGCATATTTACATTCATAATTAGTTCTGTGTTTAATTATGTGTGAACATACATGGTTTGACATGAATTAGTTAATTATTGGTAAGTTAGAACTAAATTACTAATATAACTAAAAAACCAACTTAATAATCCGTAATCATTAGCTAGCCATAAGGGAGAAGTGGATTCAAACTAAACAAGAGAGTGTTTTTATTTACTGAATTTGATTTAAGTTCATCTGATCTTGTAAAACCAGATAAAACCCCTTTTAAACTTGTTAATAAATTAGGTTAATTTAATAGTAAGTAAATTAATTAGAAACACCGTTCCCTGTGATCGACACCCGACTTAACCAAACTATACTGTAATCTGACTAGGTACACTGCCTATAAGTGCATAGTTAGTTAAGTTTGTTAGGTTATAAATATTAAAATTAGTGAGTACTTTTGTGCACATCAAGTTTTTGGCGCCGTTGCCGGGGAACGACTTAGTTTTTTTTAGCTTAGTTATTTGCATTAAATTAACCGATCCTTCTTGTGGAGTAAAAACCACAAAAAGTTAATTTTTCAGCAAAATAAATTTTTTTCTGTTAATCATAGAGTCCACGACGTGGCCATATACTTGCCATGACGTGGACAGTTAAATTTTTTTTAAATTTTAGTTTGTAGTTAGTATTTCTTATTTTAGTTCAGTTTTACGTTTTTAGTTGAGAAAGTTGCAGGAGTTCATGACCAGAAGCTCAAGCACATATTTGGTGCCACCACTTGAAGATCCAGAGTCTGCACTTCACAAGAAAAAGACGCCCTTACAAGAATTGAAGTCAGCCTTTTCTAGGAAGTCGGGAAAGAAGACAGGAGAGTCAAGTTCATCAGCGAGGCACAAGAGCAATCTTGAGCATTTGGATCATACACCCATCCAAACCGAGTCCGAAAGCGATACCGAGCCGGAATTTGAAGAACACACGAGCGGACCCGAGAACGAGCCAAGGAACGAGATGGCAACAATTGAAGAAATGTCCATGGGAGCTTACAAGAAGCGGATCCAAGAAGATGTGGGTCCCGGTTTAGTCCAACCCACAATTCCTGCCACTACCACATTCGAGCTGATGGGACACATATTGACAGCACTGAAGGACATCCTATTTTTCGGGAAAGATCATGAGGATGCTTTTAAGCATCTAGATGAAGTCAACGACATTGCGAATTACTTCAATGTCCCAAATGTCACCAGAAACACAGTCTTGCTTAGGATGCTTCCCATCACTTTAAAAGGAGCTGCTAAGGAGTGGTTAAAAGCACTCCCACCGGGTACAATCACCACTTGGGCTCAGATGCGTGAGCAATTCCTGGATCAGTTTTTCCCGCCGTCCAAAATAGCCAAACTCAAGAAGGCAATAGCCAACTTTGAGCAACAGCCGGGGGAGTCACTATACGAAGCATGGGAGCGGTACAAGGGCTTGCTCAGAAATTGCCCTCAACATGACCTAAATGTGCAGCAAGAGATGTCAATCTTTTATGATGGGGTCAACGTGATGACAAGACAACTCCTTGATTCTCAAGGACCGCTGAAAAAGAAAAATACAAGGGAGGTCAAGGAGCTAATTGAAGAATTCGCGAAGCACTCTCGCAAATACCACAACCCGAGGCAAGATGGAATCAAAGGCGGTGGAGGGGCCCAAACTGAAGAAATTGCACCTGTCATGGCCATGCTGAATAATATGGATCGTAGGATAACACAAATGGACCAGTCGATACATGCCATAAGAGTGGGTTGCGAGAGATGTAGTGGTCGACACTTGACCAATGACTGCAATGTAGATGAGTTTGGGAACAGAAAAGCTCAAGTGTGCTACTCTAGTGGGGATAAGCTTGATGAGGACTGGAGGAAACCGAAGAGGGAGTGGCTGCCATATGAAGAGTATAAGAAGCAAAAAGAAGAGAAGTTTAGGCAGACAGGTCGAGGCCTTTATCAAAAGGAGCAGCCACCAGCCGAGAAGAAACACGACCTAGAGACCATTTTGATGAAGTTTATGGAATCTTCGGAAAAGAGACACGATGCCACTGATTCTGCCATTATGGAACAACAAACTTTGATAAAGAATCAGCAAGCCTCCATCCATAACCTTGAAGTACAATTTGGTCAACTAGCCACTCTAGTTCATGAAAAATTATCCTCGAAGAATCCCGAAGTAAAGACCCAATCTCACGTAATGGCCATCGATACTGATGAAGATGCAATCTCTGAGTTCCTGGAGGCATTGGAAGAAGAACCGTAGCAGCCCAAGAAATCAAGGATAGAAAGTGAAAAAGTTGCTGAACTAGGATCGCCACGACGTGGCACTCCTCTGGCCACGACGTGACGCGTGTCTGATCAAAAACCCTTTGAGCCTGTTCCAACTTATCAGCCACCTTTACCATTTCCCACCCGAGCTACACTTAGTCAACTGGAGAAGGAGCATTTAGCGTTTGTAAAGCATGTGAAGGGGATCCCAATTAATACCCCTTTTGTCGAGTCCTTATCCAAAGCTCCCGAGAACCAGAAATTGCTGCAAGACTTGATAGACACTCGAAGGCAATTAAAGAAGCAGTCTACAGTGATTCTAAGTGAACAAACTTCAAAAGTTGTATTGGGAGAAACACCAAAAAAAATGGGGGATCTTGGACGCCTCACTCTTCCATGTGAGTTTGGGAATAAAATGAAGGTTAATGCTTTAGCCGATTCTGGGGCTAAAATTAATCTAATGCCTGTTTCATTTTATCAAAAATTGGAGATTCAGAAGATGAAGGCTACAAAAATGAAGATTCACATGGCGAACCGTTCAGTGACACAACCCTGGGGAATAGTGGAGGATATTTTGGTGAAAATTGGAAAATTTGTTTTTCCAATAGACTTTGTAGTCTTGGACATGAAAGAAGACCCGGATGTTCCAATAATCCTTGGTCTTCCATTGCTTAACACTGCTGGAGCTCTTGTTGATATCCGCGAGTCCAAGCTCACTTTGAGGGTTGGAGATGAACAAGAAGTCTTTGGGATAAAAGATGACTTTCAAGAAGATAAAGAAGAGGTGTTCACAATTAATGAAGAGAATGAACTAGAAGAACTGGAAAAGCTTATGGAAGAAGAGATAAAGGCAGTTCATCAAGTCAAAAGGACAAAACTGAGGGCATCTGTTCCATATTTGATTGAAGTCATAGCTTACAAGAGTCCGCCTTCTTGGGTGAGCAAAGAGGATGAGGAAATGACAAGTGATAAAGAGGAGGTCACTTCAAGAGTAACAAAGCCGGTGGTGAAAGAAGAGGAGGATGCTATGGAGTGCAAGGAACAAACTAAGGGCACAAAACACAAGCTAGAAGAAGAGGGAAAAGCTAAAAAGGAGAATTCAAAGAAGGCGTATAAAAGGCGAGTTCAAGCTTACAAGCGGCGGTTCAAGGAACAGAAGATCTTAATGGTGAACTCTTCAGAAGATTCAACGTAGAAGGCACGGAGTCCGACTCAAGACTCCAAGAAAAAGAAGCGCTTCTCGGGAGGCAACCCGAGTTTGGTTTTCATTTTCTTTTCTTTTAAATTTTTAGGAAAGACATCAACTCATCATCTAATAACTGATAATTAGTAAGGAATTAGCTGTAGGGAACTTTAATTAATAATGAGATGCAAATCAATTAGTTAACATGTGAGATTTTATTAAGAATTTGCAAATGGGCAGTTTCCACGACGTGGGCATAGCCAGCCACATCGTGGGTTAAAATGGAATACGGGACTATAAAACAGATTTAAGGTCCACGACGTGGGCATAGCCAGCCACATCGTGGCCTTTAAAAAATCAGGGGGACCATTTCCTTAAAACCCTTTGACCAATAAACACTCATCCCCACTTGAAACTGTCGCACGAACAGGAACAACAAGCCCCACAACCGATTTCTTATTCTACTTCCAAATTCCTTGCAAGATCTTGCCAATTAATCTACTTGGTATGTGTTTTACTTGTTATTTGAAGTTAGTTCTTCCAATTTTCTATTTTCATGGTTAGGATTGATATGATTTACGAAATTGGTTGAATCTAGTGGTGGACTTTAGATTGCATGCCCTTTAAATGTCCATAGGAACAAACCCCAAGCACTAATTTTGGTAGATACGACATGTAAATAGACCGATCTGAAAACTGTGACCGACCGCGACCCACGATGTGGCGCAGCCTGGCCACGTCGTGACTTCTGTGAAACAGGTTTAAATTGTTTTAATGTGTTGGTTGTTTGCTGCTTTGGTTTGCTTGTGTATGCAGAAATGGGACCACGACGAGCTGTTCCACAGGAGGAAAACCCGATAGATGTAGCAAGCACACATCCCTTATACCAGTTTCCTCAAAACATTCCCCGACCGTTGCTAACGACTTACGAGAATCGGCTTGGATAGCTGTACAATAGGGAGTTTGCAATAACCCCAATTATCAATTGGGGATGGCTTGGTGGAGTGGGAATGGTAGCGGAGTTGGAACGTTATTGGTCGAAGACTTATGTTGGAGATCAATTTTCCTTCACTTGTCATGGGTGGAGGAATTTATTTGCTATTCAAGAACCCATGTACCGGGAATTATCGGTAGAGTTTTTCTCTACCGTATGCTTCGAGGAACGCACCCTTGATTTCACCTACAACCGGGCACTTGTGTTTCGTTTGGGTGGTGTGTATAGAGAGTGTAGTCTTCGGGAATTTGCTTGGCGTATGGGGCTCTATACAGAAGTGGAGACGCAATCCCTGTTTTTCATACCGTTCTTGCTTGGATGTGTTCGGGATTTTGCTCCCAGTATTATGGATGTACAATTCTGGCGGGCCATTTCTAACCATGAGTACAACACTCGTGACTCGAGTGAGTCACAAATTCGGAATCCTGTTTTCCGATTTTTACACCGCCTTATCACTTTTTCAATAAATCACAAGCATCATGGTGATAAAGTCCCCATTCAGAATCTGTTTTATTTATGGACTCTTATTACCCCAGGCGTTTGCTGTGATTTACCTTATATGTTGGCAAGGTTCATGGGGAAGAAAGCGGCCAATTCTAGGCCCGGGAGCCCGATTACAGGGGGGCATTTGGTTACTCGCCTGGCTAGGTCATATCATATTTTGACCCATGACTTTGTAAGGAATCTTACTCGATTCCCGGACACAGACTTGACCATTCAAGTCTAGGGTGTTATGCGGGCGGTGGTGAATATCGGGGGTCATTTTGTTATACCACCGATAGATGACGAGCAAGAGGAGGTCCAGCCAGGACAACAACCACCAGCCAGATCGCAACGTCGGAATGTGCGGGCTAGAGGTGAAGTCGAGAGAGAGCGTGCTGCTTCCCAGTATGTGCAGGGAGTGCCCGCCGATCCTTTTCAGAGTCGGGTGGCAACGTATTTGGATAATCTACGGGGGCATGCCATTTACCCTACCCAACTTACTGAGGGTATTTATTCGCATTTGGGTGTGACCCGACCACCTTCTATGCCACCGCAGTATCCTTATTTTCCGACATGGGAGGAGCTATGGCGTCCGTAGAATGACGGGACAGGGCCAAGTGGAGCGTAAGATCAAGATGATGATTGATTTTATTTTCTTGTTATTTTATTTTTGACTAGTTTCTAGTTTTTAGTTTTTTATTATTTTGTTTGAATTTGATGTGTGATGTAAAACATTCTTAAAATATGATGTTACTCTTTCTTTTGGGTTGTTCCGTTTTTCAGATTAGCGTTGGAATTCTAAGGAGCATAGAAGGTTAACTTTCGAGTCGAATTTGTCTAGGAAGCTTAGAGTCGTGAGTTGGAACCCACAATTCAAGATAAGTGTGGGGTATATTAGTAGGAGAGAGGTTACAGTTGGGAAATATATTTGCATAGAAGCGTCTAAAACCATTCAGCCATTGGTCAAGTTGGTAGAGTAAATAAAGCAACTAAGTCATTAAATATATTTACATAGAAGCGTCTGAAACCATTTAGCCATTAGTCAAGTTGCTAGAGTAAATAAAGCAACTAAGTCATTTTCTGTTGATGTCCAGTTTCCACGACGTGGACTCCTACCGCCACGTCGTGGCGCTCTTGCAGGTTGAAGAAAATGACCATTTTGGTGTTCGCGCTTTCATCCCATATCACGACGTGGCCACTTACATGCCACGACGTGTCTCAGTTTTTCACTTGCCCACATTTTTTTTCCTTATAAATACAAACACCCACTTTGAAGAATTGAAGTTTCGAGACATCAAGTTCATGGTTTATTCACCCAGTTCTACAACGAGTTTCTATTTTTGGAAGTCCATATTCAAATTGCATGTTTTCCACACTTTTGGAGATGCTCACGCCACTATCCCAGGGGAGTCTGTTCCTTTTTCTCCCTTTTCTTTAATTTTGATTTATTTTTATGCATACAATGAGGGCATTGTTTGAAATAAGTGTGGGGTAGGGGTAGAAAAAGTAAATTGCTAGAAAATCATAGAATTTGATAGTAAAACTTGAAATTTTTAATAATAATTGAATTTAGTAATAATAATTTGAGCTGTAATTGCTAGTATTATGTGGGATGATCCGATGAAAGTTCAAATGTTTAGTTGAACCAATACACGTTATAGTGCATTTGTGGCCTCCCTTATTTTAGTGAAATCATGGAACAAAAACATAACCCCGCTTGGTTTGAGGGATGCAATATGTTTAGCAGCCTAAACCTGAAATGTATCCAGGAAAATTATTATCGTTAGCCAATAAAGGTTGAGGTTGAGCGCCTCTGCTTAAGCATGTAGGGTTTATTGAGTGAAAAAAGTGAGTTACATGTTAAAAAAAAAGAGAGAATTACGGAAAAAGTTTGAAGAATTTTGGAGCAAATAAAGTGAAGATCAAAAGATCAAAATTCCAAGAAATTCAAAAGTTGAAGATACCATAAATCGTACAATAAAGGTGGTGAATTCAAAGAAATCAAAGATCAAATGATCAAAGAAGTGAAGAATTCAAAAGAGCTCCATAGTGGTATCAATGATTGTAATTCTAGATTATGTATGCTTAGGTTGCTCAACTAAAAATACCTTGAGGTTAAGAGGTTTTCTGCGGATGGATTCGGAGGGTTGCATAAAATGAGCATTGTTCGGAAAAAGTGGGCGAGTGTTTATGAAGATTGTGAGTATTTAAAGTATGGGGGGGGGGTACTTTAGGAAAATTTTAGACACAAATGCATGCGTTGAGGTTTTGGCATAATGGCTGAACTAGAGTCGGATTGTTCTGTGTGGTGTTAATAATTAAGATTTAAGTTTAAATTTGTTTGAGGGCAAGCAAAGCCTAAGTGTGGGGTATTTTGATATTGCCATATTTATACTTATTTTTAGGCAATATTTAAGTACATTTTTATTAATAAATTGACAATATGTTTAGAATAATGATACTTATGATTTTAAATTGTTATTTTCAGTCAATATAAAGGATTTTTGAAGAGAGGGACCAAAAGTGACAAAATGGGGAACATGGGAGGCTTGAAAGGCAAGAAAAGGATAAAATCACGATAAATACTTAGTTCACGACGTGGCGATGAAGCCCACGACGTGGCACGGGTGTTCCAGAAGATAGAAATCGCGACGCGGAGGATTTCCTTGGAGGATACGGATTGCTTGAAGCCCACGACGTGGCACAGCTGGCCACGACGTGGCACGAGTTTTTGAAGGTTATATAAGTACTCCTGATTATTACGAAGGAGAAGCTTTTGGCAGAAGGAAAGAGTTCCAGGAGATGTTTCAGAGCGAAAGAAAGGTTCTGGAAGAGGGTTCTTAACACCAAAAGGAGTAAAGGTCTATATTTTAATTAATTAAGAACATGTCTTTCATTATTTTTAGCTGTGTTAGTTTAAGTACTATGATAAGCAGCTGAATCTAGCTACTCTTGTTTAGCTAGATGAAGCTTTAAACTTATGAATAGTTATATGTTTATGGATTAATTTTAGTTGGTAAAAATTGCTTGTGTTTGATTTGTATGACCTAGCATGCTATTATTTGTTTTTCTAATTGCTTGATTGCATGCTCTGTGTAGCTTAGTGACCATTAAACTGCATGAACCTGTTTACCTAATAATTTAGTGAACATTGAATTGTTAGAGCTAGGATTGACCAATCTTAGTTAGCAATTAAAATAAATAAAGCTTAGCTGTGCTAGAGAACGTGTATTGTGATCATAATTGCGTTTATACAACAAATCTTACATAGCATATTTACATTCATAATTAGTTCTGTGTTTAATTATGTGTGAACATACATGGTTTGACATGAATTAGTTAATTATTGGTAAGTTAGAACTAAATTACTAATATAACTAAAAAACCAACTTAATAATCCGTAATCATTAGCTAGCCATAAGGGAGAAGTGGATTCAAACTAAACAAGAGAGTGTTTTTATTTACTGAATTTGATTTAAGTTCATCTGATCTTGTAAAACCAGATAAAACCCCTTTTAAACTTGTTAATAAATTAGGTTAATTTAATAGTAAGTAAATTAATTAGAAACACCGTTCCCTGTGATCGACACCCGACTTACCCAAACTATATTGTAATCTGACTAGGTACACTGCCTATAAGTGCATAGTTAGTTAAGTTTGTTAGGTTATAAATATTAAAATTAGTGAGTACTTTTGTGCACATCACTTACTAAGGCCTAATTACGGACAAGTCCAATGATTGGCCCAAACCGAGGCCCAAAATGCAAAAGCCCAAATCTGATTTGTAGCACCTGGTTCCTGGTACGTAAAATTTATCTATGTATTTGTCATTTTGGCCTTGAACTCGGCGAGTTGTAGGTCCGACTCGCCGAGTAGGGACGCGGTCCGGGGGTACGTTTAAGTTGGCGACTCGGCGAGTCCATATTCTGGACTTGGCGAGTCACCGCTGTTTGTTGAAACGCTAAATTTCAAGGGTTTTCACCCTATTTAAACCCTCATTTCCGCCCCAAGCTCGCCCCCATTCACCCTCAAAGCTCGCAACATCGTTTTTGCCCTTTTCCTTGTGAGATTGAAGTGTTTTGGGTGTGTTCTTGAAGTTTTTGAGAAGAAAGAAGAGTAGATCAAGAAGAGGAGAAGGAGGCCAAGCATTTTTGTGACATCTCAACGTTTTCCTTGAGGTATAGTTCGTTTCCCCTCTGTTTTCAAGCTTGTAGTCCCTAATAGCTTCATGAAAGTCCTTTTTTTGCCATTCTTCAAGCTTGGTTGTGCTTGTGGGTTGTAATAAGTTGTTAGCCTTTAGATCTAGGCATGATTTAGTCCCTGGAGCTTGGATCTACTGCCTTTATGGAGTCTTGTTGCATGAAAGTCCTAGATCTACCCCTTTTGGTGCACTTTGAGCCCTAAAAACTTCATTGGTGATTATCTACACGTAAAGTTGGAAACTTTACGTGTAAACCAGGCCCTAGGAACCCAGATCTATGAATGGCATGGAATGGATTCAAGCAAAATCGCGTGTATAGTTTTTGCATGAGGCAGACTCGGCGAGTCATTCATTTGACTCGGCGAGTCGGGTCGCGAGTCCCCAGGTTGTTCCCCTTTTTATGTTGCGAGCTGGAGTGGTGAGTCATAGGGTATGACTCAGTGGTTTGGAAGCCAGACTCACTCATGGAGTCACTCGGCGAGTCAATGCCATGACTCGATGAGTTCACGACAATCTTCTTGTCTCAAGAACAACTCGGTGAGTCACAGCTTAGAGTGTTCTTCGGATGAAGATGAACTCGGCGAGTTGTTCATACAACTCGGCGAGTAGGATGAAGGACTATTGGCCTTAGGTATAGAAGGAAAACTCGTCGAGTCAACGCTTAACTCGACGAGTAGAGATGGACTTATGGTCAGACTAAAGGAAAGGGACTCAGCGAGTTGGCTAGCCAACTCGGCGAGTCTGGTCAACTGGCAGTTGACTGTGACTTGACTCATGACTTGTTAAGGGTAAATGGACAATTTACCCTGAGGGCGGTTAGCCGTATTTGACTAAGTGTTTGGTGGGAATTTCAGTCGGAGGATTTCCGAAGCAACAGCAGCAGACAGACCATTCCCACACAGATCAGCAGCTACTTCGAGGTGAGTTACCTTCCAGTAGCGGTGGGTCTAAGGCCACAATGCCGGCCCACCAGTAGGAAACGTATGATAGATGATTGTCTCTATGATATCGTCTATGTTTGCTACTACCTGATATGTTATATGCTAGCATGATATATTGTATGTGATAGTAGTAGAGTTCGGTTATTAGGACCGAAGGGTAGTCAGACACCCCAGATACGTCTGACAGTATATGATGATATGTGTGCATGCTGGCTTGTTATGTTATATGCGATAGAGGTAGTAGGAGGGGACTAGTCCCCGAGTTCGGTTGCTAGGACCGAAGGGTAGTTCAGGCACCCCAGATATGTCTGATAATATGTTATGTTATGATATATGTGATAGTAGCAGTAGGGGGTGAAATAGTCCCCGAGGTACGGTCGTCAGGACCGAAGGGTAGTCAGCACCATAGAACGGCTTGACATGGGTAGTCAGCACCCCAGAATGGCTTGACACGGGTAGGTCGGCACCTCAGAATGGTCGTATCGGGTAGGTCGGGCACCCCAGAAATGCCTGGAAATATGTATGATATGTGATTGTATGGTATGCGGTACGATGGGGGAACTCACTAACCTTCGTCCTTACAGTTTTCAGTTTTGGTTTCAGGTACCTCTTCTTCGAAGGGGAAGGAGCTGGCGCGGTAGCGGCCCATCACACACATGCTTCGTATTCCGCATCATGAGATCTTCCTGGGGATTTGTACTCTGACATTATTATGGTTTATGAAATGTTTTCCAGACATGTGATATCTTTCTAATATGTTATGATCAGTAAACGTTTTAATTTGGATGTTTTGCTAAATATATGTTTTCAAAAATGAAATTTTTGGCGCGTATTTTTGGGGTGTTACACGATTAGTATGCGGGGCGTACTCATCTGTACGCAACACGTACCTGCTGCATGGCTTGTACGCTGCGCGTACTGGCTGGTACGCCCAATGTACTACCCTGTTAGGCTCCTTTCCACATTAAGCACTTAATACTTAGTCTCAGAAGCTACAATTGCATATCCTACTCACCTTCATCATTCTAATCCATAAAGTCAATCACTTGGTGGCTTGCAACCCACCAAACGAGCCCAAACTTGAACTAATGACAACTAACTCTATAGAAATGGCTTGATCTCATGTATTGCCTCAAAGCTTGCAACTTTACAGCTAAAGGAACTCATTGAGCCTTAAGGGTGGCAACCCTAGGCTCAAATTCGAAGTTGCATGATCAAGATCCAAAGTTTGGACCTAAAGAGGTCCAAAACTTCCAAAACCTTAGATCTAGACTTTAAGGAAGAAAGTTAAGAGCTTTATACCTCCTTTAGATGCCAAAGGATGAGTTTAATCCAGATCTTTGAGCTCAAGGCACTCAAAGGCTTCTCCTCCAACCTTTTCTTTTCTTCTTCAAAGCTTTCCTTCACCAAAATGAGATCACAAGGGTCAAACACACACAACAATGGAGTATGGGGTGCAATAAGGGTTTTCTGAGGATGAGGGGACTGGTAAGAAGCCAGGGGGAGTCTATAATGGGGTATTTATACGACTTAAACCCTAAAAATTAGGGTTTTCTATCTGCTCACGTACGTTGCGCGTACTCTTGGTATGCTGCGCGTACGTGTGCGTGTCCCCCACATCCGATGCAGACCACTACGCCCCACGTATACCTAGGCTACGCCCAGCGTACGTCTTATGGGCAACCCAAAACTTTGGCCCAAAAGCTTAAGTCCAATCCAAAAGTCCTTCTTATCTATCCTAGACCCAACAAAAAATTAAGAAGAATTAATGAATTAATACCTCGAGAGTCGATCGTTACAATTGACCCACACTTGAATTAGACTTCGTCCTCGAAGTTTGCTGTTGCTGCTGTTTCCGGAAATAACTTTGGGTAGTGTTTCCTCATTTCTTCCTTGGACTCCCAAGTCCACTCTAATCCCTTTCTATGCTGCCACCGAATCTTCACTGAATTGACTTTCTTATTCTTTAGTTCCTTTGTCTTGCGATCCAGGATCGCCACTGGCTTCTCAATGTAATTCAGACTGTCGTCGACCTGAATATCCTCAAGGGGTACCACTACTGCCTCATCCACCAAGCACTTCCACAATTGAGAAACATGCAACGTGCTGTAAATCTGATTGAGCTCCGTTGGAAGGTCTAACCGATAAGCAACGCGGCCCACCCGGGCCAAAACCTTAAATGGACCAATGAATCTGGGGACCAACTTGCCCTACTTCCGGAATATGACGACACCCTTCCAGGGTGACACCTTCAGGAGGACTATGTCACCTACCTGAAACTCGAGGTCCGAACGCCTCCTGTCGGCGTAACTCTTCTGCCAACTCTGGGCAGTCTGGAGCCTGCTACGGACCTGCTGAATCAGCTCCGTGGTCTTGAGTACTACCTCCGTACTCCCCATGACCCTCTGACTGACCTCACCCCAGCATATTGGGGTCCTACACTTCCTCCCGTAGAGCATCTCGAAAGGAGGTCGGTCTATACTGGAGTGATAACTGTTGTTATACGAAAATTCTACTAATTGGAAGGTACGTATCCCAACTGCCACCGAAATCTAGGACACATGCCCGCAGCATGTCCTCGAGAGTATGAATCTTTCTCTCGCTCTGCCCGTCTGTTTGAGGGTGGAAAGCAGTGCTATAATGGAGATGAGTACCCATCTCGTCGTGAAACCGCTTCCAAAACCTGGAAGTAAACTGGACATCTCGGTCTGACACCACCGAGACAGGCACGTCATAACATGCCACTACTTCCCGCACATAAATCTCGGCTAACTTCTCGGATGAGATACTCTACTGGATTGGTATGAAGTGAGCTCTCTTGGTCAACCGATTTACAATGACCCATATCGAATCGACCCCACATGCGGTCCTAGGAAGCTTGGTGATGAAATCGATAGTGATATCCTCCCATTTCCACACTGGGATGTCTAACGGTTGCATTTTTCAGTGAGGCCTCTGGTGCTCCGCCTTGACCTTCCTACAGGTCAGGCATCTCTCCACATACCAAGCCACATCCCGCTTCATGCAAGGCCACCAGTAATCGGGTCGAAGATGTAACGTCATAAATTTCAAAACATTTTTTCACATTTTAAAAACATAATTTCATTCATGATAGTTATAAAAGTATCATTGTGTCACATAACAACCCTTAACATTACATCCCAAGATCATAACATGTAAAACTCCTCGTGTGTGTACTGATCATGCCGGCGCCTTCCCGCGGTCGTCACTAGTACCTGAAACACATCACACAACACTGTAATCATAAATGCTTAGTGAGTTCCCCAAACACCACATACCACACATACGCCCTTCCTGGCCATAACTCTATGGGATCTTCCGATCCGAGTGTCTCAGGGGACTTCCGTCCCGAACTCCGGTAGACCTTCCGGTCCTACCCATATCGACCTTCCGGTCCGTACCCTCTTGACCTTCCGGTCCATACCATACATAACATACATAACACATACATATCACATAACAAATAACTCATACATCTCGTAGCATACAAGACCTTCTGGTCGCACATAGGTACCCTTCTAGGTACAGTATAGTGGGAAGACTCACCTCGGTATCTCGGATAATTTTGTACTCTATCACACTCGTCTTGCCCGCGCCTAAACACATAACAATACTCATAAGTAAATAATGGCTCTCAAGGCTAGATCATAACCACTCTATAACTTCCACAGAAGGGTAAAAGACCATTTTACCCCTCCCTGACCCAAAAGTCCAAGGGTTGACCCAAAGCCATAAAAGTCAACGAAAGTCAACAGAAGGCAGTACGCGGCGCGTACCCTCTTTGTACGCGGGGCGTATGCCAGCGAACCACAATCGGGGCTTCAACCTCTTACGCTACGTGTACTGGGAGTTACGCCCAGCGTAAGTCCCACTTCAGCCATTTCTTAGATTTTGGTCTTAAACGATTAAGACACTCCTTCAACTTCCAGATCTGACTCTCTTATAACCTCTTAATCCATAAAGTCGGAACCTTTAAGCCTTTGCATGGATGTAAAGGTCCCTACACCCTCAAACCTCTTTCCTTTTCCCTCCAAAGGTCTAGATCTCATGCATGGCTTCATCTTTACGTCAAAGTTTGCATTTTTATGAACATACAACACCTAAGGACCAGAAATATGATAGATCTAGGTCAATGGAGACCATTTGCTCATAAAGTCTCCATCTTGGGACCAAAAACCCTAGAAATTGGTCCAAGAAGCACATAACTCAAATAACAAGGCAAGGTTTGAGCTTTTTACCTCCAAAACAACCTCCAACCTCTGAAAAGCTCAGATCTACTCTTTCCCACAAGCCTCTAGCCTCCAAAATGACATATTCTTTCCTTTCTCCACCTTGAAACGACACTAGAAGCTTAGAACACCAACACACTTGCTAAAAACGAAGGGACTCTCTCTATTAGGGTTTTTCTCTCTGGAATGGAGGCTGAGGTTGCAGCCATAACATTCCTTTTATAGTGCTTAAGCCCCAAATTAGGGTTTACATCTGGACACATTACGCCCGACGTAACCTAGGTACGCCCAACGTACCCAGGTGAGTCCGCGTCCAAAACAAGCGCGCGAGTACGCGCAGCGTACTCCTTAGTACGCCCAGCGTACTCATAATTCTAACACATACATAAAGGACTTAACTTGGCAAATTGGGAAAAGAGAAGGGTTAAATAGCTTTACCTGAATTTCGGGATGTTACAGAAGATCTCTGTACATCTTCGTTGCCCCTGGATGGATAGAGAACCGAGACTTATGGGTCTCATCCATCAGTACTTGCCGTAATCTGCCCCAGTACGGCACCCAGACCCTCCCATGCAGGGTCAGCAACCCTCGACTGTCATAATCAAATGAGGTCACCCGACCCACGATCCTCTCACACTTCTGTCGCTCCTCCTTCAGGGCCTCAACCTGCGTCTCCTTGATCTACTCCAACAATGGATTCATCACTGTCATCCTCAAACAAATGCCTCGGATCGGGGCCGCCACCGCCACCGCCTTGCGGCTTAGCGCATCTGCCACAGCATTGGCCTTACCCGGGTGATAAAGGATCTCGCAGTCGTAATCCTTAACCACATCTAACCACCGACGCTGCCTCATATTCAGATTTGGCTGATCCAAGAGGTACGTCAAACTCTTGTGGTCTGTGTAAATAGTACACTGGACCCCATACCAAATCTTGAGGGCGAATAATACCGCCCCCATCTCCAAATCATGCGTCAGATAGTTAGCCTCGTGAGGCTTCAATTGCCTCGAAGCATAAGCTATCACGTGTCCTCGCTGCATCAACACTGCTCCTAGACCTATGATCGAAGCATCACAGTAGACTACGAAATCATCTACCCCCTCTGGCAGAGTAAGGATCGTTGCCTTGCACAGCCACTGTCTGAGCGTCTCAAAGGCTGCCTGCTGCTTAGAACCCCAGCGAAACACTACTGACTTCTTGGTCAGTCGAGTCAACGGAACTGATATCTTAGAGAAATCTTGAATAAATCTCCTGTAATACCGTGTCAAACCCAGGAAGCTCCGAATATTGGATGGAGACCTCGGGACCTCCCACTGCATCACGTCCTCTATCTTGGTTGGATCAACCAATATGCTCTTCTGGTTGACAAGATGCTCCAGAAACTGCACCTCGCACAAATAGAAGTCGCACTTGGAGAACTTTGCGAAAAGCCTCTCCCTCCTCAAGGTCTCTAGCACTTCCTTCAAGTGCTCCTCATGCTGCTCCCCAATCTTAGAACAGACCAGGATGTCATGAATGAAGACTATTATCGATCGATCCAACATCGGTCTGCACATGCGGTTCATGAGGTCTATGAACGCGACTGGAGCATTGGTGAGCCCGAACGACATCACCATAAACTCATAATGACCATAGCGGGTCCTAAAAGCGGTCTTCTACACATCATCATCTCTAACCCGCATCTGGTGATAACCGGACCGTAGATCAATCTTGGAAAACCAAGATGCTCCTTGAAGCTGGTTGAACAAGTCGTCTATCCTCGGAAATGGGCCTTATTCAGCTCCCGGTAATCTATACACATGCGATGCGACCCGTCCTTCTTCTTCACAAATAGGATCGGGGCTCCCCATGGCGAACTGCTCGGCCTGATAAAACCCTTGTCTAGCAATTCGTGCAGCTGTGTAGACAACTCATGCATCTATGGAGGAGCCAACTGATACGGTGCCTTGGCTATCGGAGCTGCACTAGGGACCAGGTTGATCCGGAACTCAACCTGTCTCTCAGGAGGTATCCCCGAAAAATCCTCCGGAAATACATCCGGGTACTCATGTACCACCGATACATCACCAACCGTCGCCTTGCCCTTATCCCGGGCATCCATAACATAGGCGACGTACCCTGCACAACCCTCCTAGAAGTAACGTCTCGCTCTCGCTGCTGAACAAAGAATCGGTCCGTACTGTGGCCTCTCTCCCTGAATCACTAACTCTCCCCCACTAGGAGTACGAACCCTCACTAATTGCAGATCGCAATCAATCACTGCCCCATTAGGGCTCAGCCAATCCATACCCACTATAACCTTGTTCCCTTGCAGGGGAATAGGAACCAGATCCACAGAGAACCGCTCATCAAATAACCGCAGTGAACATCCTTTATGAGCTCTCATGACCCTGACGGTCCTGTCATCAGCTATCTCACGTCGAGTGGACAATCCAGTTCCCCTGGAGCTCTACTAAATCGCTTGCTGAGTGCGAGCGGCACAAACGATCGGGTGGCCCCTGAATCAAACAATACCAAAGCTGAAATGTCGTTCACTAAGAGCGACCCTATACACAAACACATAAACGTGAGAAATAAAAAATATCAAGTACATAAACAAGAAAAGATACATACCCGTCACCACTTCAGGAGCTGCTCGTGCCTCCTCTACAGTAAGCTGAAAAGCCCTACTCCGCGCCGTAGGTGCCTCAGCCCAGCCCTGACGACCATCTGTGATCGTCAAGGTGGCAGGGGAAGGTGCTATCACCTTCCCTGCTGCTGCTAAGCTCGGGCACTGGGACCGCTTGTGTCCCCTCTGATTGCACTGAAAGCAAATCAGGTCTGAAGCTGGTGTGGTGGTGGTAGTAGCTGTGCAGTCTTGGCTCATGTGACCAGTTCGGCCACACTTGTAGCAGCCCGAACTCCCATCCTTGCATGCCCCTTCGTGCCCCCTTCCGCATTTACCACAACGATCGTGGCTCTACTTGCTCCGAGATATATGATCTGACACTTTGGGCTATTTGCCCGAACCTCCTGACTGATCTCCCTCTGGTTTCCTCTTCCTCTCAATCTCTAAATCCAACTCTGTCTCTCTCTGTCTCTCTCTCTCTCCCTCTCTCGCTCTATCAATCATTGATGGGTTTTAGCCATAAGAACTTTCCTATGTGCGCATGCAAAACCCTAATGCTTGGATCTAGGCTTTCTAATTAAACATACTTTGAATCCAAGACTTCTAATGACTATTTAGGTTAAATAAAAACATTGAAACAAATCTAGAATCATACCTTTGAATTCCTTGTTGATCTTGTTGTCTTGGAGCCTCTAGAGTCACAAATGTCACTCCTCTAATGGCTTAAAAACACCAAATAGCAAGGAGGATGATTTGGGAGAGAGAGGAGAGGGGAGGAATTCGGCTAGAGCTTCTCTACTTTAGGTGATGTGTCGAATTCCCTCAGCCATAGGGTCTATTTATACTTGTAGACTCCTTAAGGGTTACAGATTAAACCCTAGTTGGATAACTTAGACTTTAAGTTAATCCATATCCTTTCCTTGATAACCCTTTGGACGATTTTGGCTTATCCTAGCCCTAGAAATCGTCCAATCCTTTATTAATAAGGATTTACAGTCTAAAGTTTAACTATCAAACAATTGACAGTTTATACCCACTTATTTAATTAATCTCTTTAAGTCACCAAATTAATTCTAATTAATTTATGACTTATATTAATCAAATAACAATATTATTATTCTTTATATTATTCTCATAATATATTAATAATATTTATTCTCTCTTAATAAATCATCCTATCAAGTTGCTATGGTGAAGGCAACCCAAAAGGACCATGCACAACCGGGTCAAATACTTGCCTAATATAGTTTTAGTCTTAGACACTATTCCAACAGTCTCCCACTTGGATAAGTCTAGTAACTTATTGCACAAGCACAATTCGATTTGCAATCGTAGCTCTCAAAGACGCTGTCAAACTCTGATCTAATCAATCTTGTCCTTTAGATAAGGGATCGTACAGTCCTCTGTTAGATATCATGCTGACAATCCTATGGAATGGTTAGTCAAGCATTTAGGTTTCTCGATCTCTGATTTATTTGACATAGAACTTAGTCGAACACATCAACTCAGTTCTGACCGGGCCCGGCACATAAGTCAAATCAAATCATCGAGCGGCCGAGATATCGCTTTTACCTTCTTAGATAAAAGTTACAGATAAACTTCGACTTATATGCATTTACTTATTCATTAACCAACTATACACAACAATGCGTTTTATAACACCGAGTTACTGATGCGTTTTCGCATTATCAATGCACAATTAATTAACAAATAACAAACCATATATCTAGGTTTTGAGACTATATGATATTATCGTCTTGCGATCACCCTTTTATATCTTATTCCATAAGGTGATTCCAGCAAGCGCGGGTTTGTTCCAATGCTCAAAACCAGTTCATAAGCACTCATGAACGTTGCAGCAACCCTTTGCTATGTCTAACACCATTTAGACAATCTACACACCAATTCATGACAATCTTCATTCATATCTACTTCCAACATATGAACGATTGTGGACAATTTGAACAATTCGATTATTCCTAATAAACTCAATTATTCTGGAAGTCAAAACATGCAAAGAGAAACAATAGTTAAACAATTAACATAAGACAGTAACATTTCTCATAAATAAAACTCCTTTATTTAATCATCAAATGTTAATTACATTTATCTATTACACGTTTCTAATACTATCTAATCTATGCTAATATCATCCTTCAGCCCAATACTCCTAGCATGCTACAAATGCTTAACCCTACTCAGTCCCTTCGTAAGCGGATCTGTTGGGTTATCTTCTGATGATATTCTCTTCACTATGAGTTGTCCTTCTTCTACACGATGTCTAATAAAGTGGTATTTTCTGTCGATATGTCGAGATCTACCATGATCTCTCGGTTCCTTGGTCAAGGCAACCGCTCCTTCGTTATCACAGAAAATCTCCATGGGCTCCTTTATGGCGGGTACAACTCCAAGATCACCGATGAAGTTCTTTAGCCATATTGCCTCCTTCGACGCTTCGCTCGCTGCAATGTACTCTGATTCGCACGTTGAATCAGCTACGGTTTCCTGCTTGGAACTCTTCCAAGTCACTGCTCCTCCATTCAGGGTAAAGACCCAGCCCGACTGCGAACGGTAGTTGTCCCTGTCGGTCTGAAAACTGGCGTCACTATACCCTCGCACCTTCAAGTCATCACTCCCTCCGAAGACTAAGAACCATTCCTTCGTCCTCTGAAGGTACTTAAGGATATTCTTCACGGCAATCCAATGTGCTCTTCCAGGATTCCCTTGATATTTACTAACCATGCTCAAAGCAAAGGCTACATCAGGGCGAGTACAAGTCATAGCATACATGATTGAGCCAACTGCGGAAGCGTATGGTACTCGGCTAATTTCTGCTATCTCAGCTTCGGTACTCGGACTTTGAGTCTTACTCAACTTGGCATTACTTTGTATCGGTAATTCTCCCTTCTTCGAGTTCTCCATACTAAAACGTTTTAGTACCTTCTCTAAGTAAGTGTTCTGACTAAGTCCTATTAGTCTCTTACTTCTCTCTCTTACTATCCTTATTCCCAAAATGTAAGAAGCCTCTCCGAGGTCCTTCATAGTGAAGCACTTCCCAAGCCAGGACTTAACCTCCCGCAGAGTCGGGATGTCGTTTCCTATAAGTAATATGTCATCGACATATAAAACGAGGAAGCTTACTATACTCCCACTGGCTTTGACATATACACATGATTCATCTTCGCTTAGTACAAATCCAAACTCTTTGACTTTCTCATCGAAGCAAAGATTCCATCTACGAGATGCTTGCTTAAGTCCATAAATGGACTTTTCAAGCTTACACACTCTATTCGGATGCTTCGGATCCACAAACCCCTCTGGCTGAGCCATGTAAACATCCTCAGCCAACTTTCCGTTAAGGAAAGCGGTCTTGACATCCATTTGCCAAATCTCATAATCATGAAATGCGGCAATAGCAAGCATCACTCTAATAGACTTTATCTTCGAAACTGGTGAGAAGGTCTCATCATAGTCATCTCCGGGAGTTTGAGTAAAGCCCTTCGCAACCAATCGTGCCTTATACGTGTGTACTTTTCCATCCACATCGGTCTTCTTCTTGAAGATCCATTTGCACCCAACGGTCTTACGTCCGGGTACATTATCAACCAAATTCCAAACTTGGTTATCATACATGGATTGGATCTCGCTATCCATTGCCTCTTTCCATTTTGCAGACTCCGGGCCTGCCATGGCTTCCTTAAAGCTATTAGGTTCGTCAAGGTTTACTAGTGTACTATCACTAATATACGTGTCCCCTTCGGTAGTAATATGAAAATCATATAATTGGGGTTGAAACCTAACTCTTTCGGAACGTCTAAGAGGTAACGATACGTCAATCGGTTCAACTGGAGTTTCCTCCTCGGGTTGAGTGCTAGTGGTAGAGGTTCCTTCATCTATCGATTCTTGAATCTCTTCAAGATCGATTTGCCTCCCACTGTCTCCTTGGCCTATGAGTTCTCGCTCTCGGAAAACTCCTCTCCTTGCAACGAAGACTACATTGTCCTTCGGTCTATAGAAGAGATATCCAAAGGATTTCTGTGGGTAGCCGATGAAAATACATCGCTCACTTCGAGGTTCGAGCTTGTCGTGAGTGTCTCGTCTTACGAAAGCTTCACAACCCCAAACCTTGATATGTGCCAATGAGGGAGCTTTCCCTGTCCACATCTCGTGAGGTGTTTTGGCAACCTTCTTAGTAGGGACTCGGTTAAGGATATGGGCGGCAGTCTCTAAGGCATACCCCCAAAAAGAGATAGGTAGTGAAGCACGACTCATCATAGAGCGAACCATATCCAATAAGGTTCGATTACGCCTTTCTGCCACACCATTCAACTGCGGTGTCCTAGGAGGCGTCAATTGCGAAACTATTCCACACTCTTTGAGATAATCGTGGAATTCAAGACTTAGGTACTCTCCTCCTCGATCGGATCGAAGCATCTTGATTTTCCTGCCCAATTGATTCTCCACTTCATTCTTGAACTCTTTGAACTTTTCAAAGGTTTCTGACTTTTGCTTGATTAAATAGATATACCCATATCTACTATAATCATCGGTAAAAGTCACGTAGAAGCGGTTCCCATCCTTCGTGGTTGATCTAAACGGTCCACATACATCGGTATGTATTAAGTCCAATAGACCCTCACCCCTTTCACACGTACTCGTGAAGGGTGACTTAGTCATTTTTCCAAGTAAACAAGACTCGCATGTGTCATCTTCCCTAAGGTCGAATGACTCCAACACTCCATCCTTTTGGAGTTGGGCTATGCGTTTCTTGTTGACATGTCCAAGACGACAATGCCACAAGGATACCTTATCCATACTAGTGGAAGAATCTATGTTCAAAACATCATTTCCTAAGTTATCAACAATCATGACAGTTTCATAAATTCCATCACATGGTATAGCTTCAAAGTAAAAGACACCATTTAGATAAGCCAAAATAGAACCATTCTCATTATTAAAAGAAAATCTAAAACCTTGTCTATATAAACCATGAAATGAAATGATGTTTCTAGCCATTTCTGGCGAATAGCAACAATTGTTCAAATCTAAACATAAATTATTCCTAAGCACTAAAGAATACACTCCAATCTTGGTCACAGGCGACGATCTTCTGTTCCCCATGATTAGATTGATCCTTCCTTGCTCCACATCCCTACTTCTTCTTAGTCCCTGCACATTAGAACAAATGTGATAACCACAACCGGTATCAAGAACCCAAGAAATAGCATGATTAGAATCGTTAGATTTAATTGTGTATATACCTGCGAAAGATGGCTTGATCTTTCCTTCCTTGATGGCTTGTAGGTACTCTGGGCAGCTTCTCTTCCAATGTCCTATCTTGTGGCAATGGTGGCACTCTGCCTCCTTCGGGTTAGGGCAGGGCTTAGCGGGATCAACTTTGGTCCCACTAGAAGAGGCACCATCTCGGGCTTTAACCTTGCGATAGTTCTTAGACGAAGCCTTCCTCTTCTTTCCCTTTCCTTGACCAATAGCCAAGACAGGAGCAACGGGTGGATTGGGAGTTGGTGCAACAGACTTGTCCTTGAAGTTGCTCTCAGCAACCCTCAACAGACCTTGGAGTTTGCTTAGGGTGACCTCCTCTTTGTTCATGTGGTAGGTCATCCTAAATTGATTGTAGCTCGGAGGCAAAGAGTGAAGCACCATGTCGATCGCCAAGTCTTCCCCAAATTCAACATTTAACTTGCGAAGGCGGTCGACATACCTTTGCATCTTTTGCAGGTGCACGGTAAGAGATTCTCCATGACCCATCTTAGCGGAAATCATGTTAGTGAAAATCTCATAACGCTCTTGTCTCACATTCTGGTGGTATCTCTCCAATAAGTCTTGATGCATCTCGTACGGGTACATGTCCTCGTAGGACTTTTGGAACTCGGAGTTCATGGTGGCTATCATGATGCAATGTACCTTCGTTGCATCTCGCTCACGAGTTTCAAAAGCGGTAATTTCAGCCGGAGTAGCGATTTCAGGGTTGATTTTCTCGAGCTTCTCATCGAGGACATACTCCTTATCCTCATAGCGAGCAATGGTGTGAATGTATCTTATCCATTCGCTAAAGTTCGTTCCATCGAAGGTGACCTTTTGACAAAGGCTCATCAAAGTGAATGAACTAGCAGCAACGTTGTTAGCGTTCGACATCTACAAATAGAAAGGACAAAGATAAATTAGAATATGAATCCCTAATAATCACCCAATAAGAAAAATTAGGGCTAGGATCCAACAACAATATTTACACATTAGAAAAGGGATACCGTAATCTAACATGCAACCATTTTGAAGGTAAGTGAATGACGATTCACTAATTCTCCACCATAAAACCTAACTTTAAGCCTAAATGAATTGAGAATTCCTAGGTTTAGATGAGATTCATTGAAACTTTTCAATGGCATGTTTAAATCTCGATATGCCCCTCTTGTTTATGACTAGGATACCGAGGATCACAAAGTGGGTGTGAATTACCATGCAAATTCACATGGTGCCTTCATTGTAACAATCACCTATTCGATGTGCCGGTTAACCACACACGCTCCATCGAACTATGATAAACAATGAATCACCCTTTGTCACCTTCGCTTAGAACCAATTAGTGTGCCAGTAAACCACACATGCTCCACTAACTTCTTAGCAAGGGTGCAAAGTGTAATTTCATGGGATTGCATCAATTCACTTTTCCTAAAGTAACTAAGATTGGGAAATTTTAAAAAAATGTGTAGTTACTTTGTATTACTTATTATACTTTTAATGAGAGGATGAGGTTGCCCTATCCTACCCGTTCGGCTAACGACCCTCCACCAATCAAGCAAGCGGTGGGTGTGAGTGTACACCCATTAAGCGCCATTTTATAGGCCGCAACCTTATACCCACCTTATAGATCGGCTTCGTGAATGAGGCCTACTAACGGTAAGACTAGCATTTTAATTATACATACATACATATATATATATATATATATATATATATATATATATTATTCTTGTAATATTATATTTGTATAGGGTTGTATTTTAAACCTTTTAAAATCTAGGGTTTGAAATTTAAGTTGTCTAAATTAAAACTTTTAATCACAAAATATAAATTTCAAAACTTGAGGACAAGTTTTAAACATTTAAAACATGGAGGATCAAATAACAAATAATTTCAATTAACAATTAATTTCCTAATTATCTATATTTGATTTATTCAAGATTTCTTTTAAGATAATTACCAAAATAATCAAAATAATTAATTAATTATCATATAAGGAAATTAAATATTTTATTAGTTGATAAATATCTTTAATTAGATCAAGATTATAGTCATATATATCAAGAAATCGGATTAGGGTTGATCTATTATGATTAAGGTAAGTTTCCATAAGATAATCATGAAGAAATCCCGAATCTGGCCATTCCTGACGCTTGGACTCGCCGAGTGCACAAAGGGACTCGCCGAGTCAGGCCAACTCGCCGAGTCCACTTTGGAACTCGCCGAGTCCATGAATCAGAAACACAAAAATCGAATTTTGCAGTTTAGATTCAGACAATTAAGCAACAATTTAATGAAAACCAAGCTAGGCTCTGATACCACTGATGGGTTTTAGCCATAAGAACTTTCCTATGTGCGCATGCAAAACCCTAATGCTTGGATCTAGGCTTTCTAATTAAACATACTTTGAATCCAAGACTTCTAATGACTATTTAGGTTAAATAACAACATTGAAACAGATCTAGAATCATACCTTTGAATTCCTTGTTGATCTTGTTGTCTTGGAGCTTCTAGAGTCACAAATGTCACTCCTCTAATGGCTTACAAACACCAAATAGCAAGGAGGATGATTTGGGAGAGAGGAGAGGGGAGGAATTCGGCCAGAGCTTCTCTACTTTAGGTGATGTGTCGAATTCCCTCAGCCATAGGGTCTATTTATACTTGTAGACTCCTTAAGGGTTACAGCTTAAACCCTAGTTGGATAACTTAGACTTTAAGTTAATCCATATCCTTTCCTTGATAACCCTTTGGACGATTTTGGCTTATCCTAGCCCTAGAAATCGTCCAATCCTTTATTAATAAGGATTTACAGTCTAAAGTTTAACTATCAAACAATTGACAGTTTATACCCTCTTATTTAATTAATCTCTTTAAGTCACCAAATTAATTCTAATTAATTTATGACTTATATTAATCAAATAACAATATTATTATTCTTTATATTATTCTCATAATATATTAATAATATTTATTCTCTCTTAATAAATCATCCTATCAAGTTGCTATGGTGAAGGCAATCCAAAAGGACCATGCACAACCGGGTCAAATACTTGCCTAATATAGTTTTAGTCTTAGACACTATTCCAACAATCATGTCCTCCAACGTCCTATAGCTAGAGCGGCTCACAAAATGTCTAATGTTACTCCTCAACATCTCATGGTAACGAGCCTTTTTCTTCTCCTCGTCCGCCACATACTGCGGAACGAGAAGGGCCCTTTACCTAAACTTGGCGGTAATTTCTGCCACCGTCTTTGTCGTCTGCTGGAGATCCTGGAACTCCCTAGAAAGCTGCTGCACCTCAATGACAGGTGCGAACTCAGCCCTGAACTTGGTCGTGAAATCACCCCAGTTCATCGCATCCAAAACCGTATCATTTTCAATAGCTCTCCCAACCTCCTCCCACCAGTCCCGTGCCCTGTCCTTCAGAAGACAGGATGCCAATCTGACCTTGTCCCCCTTGGGACATCTGCTGGTACGGAATGCATTGGCTACATCAGGAAACCATCTGGTACTCGTGATGGGGTCCCGAGCCCCATGATAATCAGGAGCTCCACATGCTCTGAACTCCCTAAAGGTGAGCGTGCGCGATCCTATCATGGTCTCCACCTCAGTGCAGAAAGCACCCAATCTCTCATCCATCATCTCCAGAATACCCTCCTTGATTGAACCGAAGATCACTAGGGTCTGCTCAAGTATAATGCGAGTGATCTTTGAGGAGAGAAACTCCCTGGTCTGCTTATCAAGGTGCTCGACTCCAGTGCCTGCACCTGATCCCTCTCCAGCTCCTAAACTGCCGACTGCTGGTCTAGGGCGTAAAACCACCATTCTGAAAAAGACAATATAACAATATCAGTATACTTAACATAAGTCGAGGGATCTCATACACTACAAGCTCCCTGGTCTTATCTTAGCCTTCCTTGATTCGAGTACGGATCCTCTGCTTTCAGTAGTATGAGCCCATACTACCTTCCACATCTATCTGTACTTTCCTCAAGAAATGCCTTGACTCCACCAAGTCCCTTCTACTACTACTGCTCTCTGCTACTCTCATCCTAGGCTTGCCCTAGGGTAATCACCAACCCATTCTCCGCTATCAGCTGCACAAGAAGTCCTGACTACCTCCCCCTAACTAGCTCGTGAATACTATTACATATCACTAAGACTAGATAATTCTTCGAATGAGAGATCCTACCCTACAACGTTTGGACACAGACAAGAGCTGCACGATAGAGCTAGACCTAACCTTCTGAAATTATTTAATCCTCACAATATGTAACGTAACATATTTATTTCCTAGTTAGCGAAAGATAACTAAGACTCATAAAAGCACAAAGCAAGCAGCATTCGAGCATCACGTACACATAATCAAGCATATACTACTCTACTATCATACTAACAATTCTATACTAGCATGCAGTTCTCATAGAGCTGAAACACATAATAGGCACATAAGGCATCCTTCCTAGATCCTTAGTCCTAATCTAACATGTTGTTCTAATAAAGCTGATAATCATAACATAGCATAAACTTGTATGGGTAATTTGGGAGTACTTACTCGAGCTCGGCTGATTGCATGCACCACACCTTTTTCTCTTTTCAAGGTTCTTTTCTTTCTAAAAACAATACTTTTCACTTTTCTAAAACTCTTTTATTTTGAAAATTTTATACCACTTCCTTAGTTTGAGTTCAAACACACCCAAGAGTGTGCATGAATCTCTCAAACCAAGGCTCTGATACCAACTTGAAACATCCTAAAAATACGAGCCAAAAATTTTGTTTTTTTTTTTAAATCTTTTATCAAACATAAATCTCATTGCCATAAAATAAAACCGTAAAACAAGTATCTCAAAACTCATAAAATCTGATAACAAATAACAATCTCATAATAAAAATCAGAGTAAACTCCCAGGCTGTTCATCAGTGGTGTATGCAATGTCATCAGCTCGAGCCCTTCCCTTTACTCGTTGAAGTACCTGAAACCAAAACTGAAACTGTAAGCACAAAACTTAATGAGCTCCCCCAAACTACCACACACCATACAAAATACATATAACAAACAACATAAATCTGGGACTACTCCTACTACATCGAGACGAATCCCGATATCGACTTACCCGCCATTAGACTCCTGTCCGGCATCGGGCTCACCCCGACATCCGATCGCATCGGGCATCGGGCTAACCCCGGCATCGACCTTACCCCGACATCGGTCTTACCCCGACACATACACAACAAAACATATATCATAACACATAATATAATTATATAATTTGCCTCGGGCTAGCCCCGACATCGGACCGAAGTCCGGAACAAATACGCATAACACATAAACATGCATGAATCACAAAGACATCAAGCATACAAAGCTACTTCTCGGGACCTCCCCGACATACTCTACTACTTAAACGGGCCGGCATTGGTGCCTTAGACCCATTCCTACTAGAGGAAAACTCACATCTCAACCTGACTGCTGAACACTTGAGTGAGGTAATCTCTGCTTGATGCTCCCACGTCTCACGGTCCGACTCTATACAATAGTACATATTGAGAATACTGAGGATATTACTAAGGGTAAATCGACCAAATTACCCCTGCTCTAACTTTGGACTCTCTCTCTCTCTCTCTCTCTCTCTCAAGGTCCAAATCCAACTAATCCTCCTAAGTCCACCAATGGCCCACTAAAAGGCCCACTAATGGCCTAATTTTCTAAATTGGGCATAACTCCTCATATGGGCCCTACCTAAGCCCCGAACATGCCCTTGGTCCAAACTCTGACTTCTGATGGACTTACTAAGGCCTAATTGCGGACAAGTCCAATGATTGGCCCAAACCGAGGCCCAAAATGCAAAAGCCCAAATCTGATTAGTACGCGGGGCGTACTCATCTGTACGCAGTGCGTACCTTCTGCATGGCTTGTACGCTGCGTGTACTGGCTGGTACGCCCATCGTACTACCTTGTCAGGCTCCTTTCCACATTAAGCACTTAATACTTAGTCTCAGAAGCTACAATTGTATATCCAACTCCCTTTCATCATTCTAATCCATAAAGTCGATCACTTGGTGGCTTGCAACCCACCAAACGAGCCCAAACTTAAACTAATGACAACTAACTCTATAGAAATGGCTTGATCTCATGCATGGCCTCATAATGGCCTCAAAGCTTGCAACTTTACAGCTAAAGGAACTCATTGAGCCTTAAGGGTGGCAACCCTAGGCTCAAATTCTATGTTTCATGATCAAGATCCAAACTTTGGACCTAAAGAGGTCCAAAACTTCCAAAACCTTAGATCTAGACTTTGAGGAAGAAAGTTAAGAGCTTTGTACCTCCTTTAGATGCCAAAGGATGAGTTTAATCCAGATCTTTGAGCTCAAGGCACTCAAAGGCTTCTCCTCCAACCTTTTCTTTTCTTCTTCAAAGCTTTCCTTCACCAAAATGAGCTCACAAGGGTCAAACACACACAACAATGGAGTATGGGGCACAATAAGGGTTTTCTGAGGATGAGGGGACTGGTAAGAAGCCAGGGGGAGGCTATAATGGGGTATTTGTACGACTTAAACCCTAAAAATTTGGGTTTGCTATCTGCTCACGTACGTTGCGCGTACTCCTGGTACGCTGCGCGTACGTGTGCACGTCCCCCGCATCTGATGCAGACCACTATGCCCCGCGTACACCCAGGCTATGCCCAGCGTACGTCTTATGGGCAGCCCAAAGCTTTGGCCCAAAAGCTTAAGTTCAATCCAAAAGCCCTTCTTATCTATCCTAGGCCCAACCATAAATTAAGAAGAATTAATTAATTAATACCTCGAGAGTCGATCGTTACATTATAAGGGTGATATCTAGTCTAGATTCAGTGAAGTGTTTTAAGTGAGATATCCTAACGGTATACTTTATATACCAAAATGACCCTACCTCTGATATGATCTTACATTGTTATTCCTTACTTGCTAGATCTTGATGCAGACATTAGGATTATTGAGGAATCTAGATTATCAGTAGTCACCAGGAATATAAGACTAAGACTTAGTGATGTAAATACCTAGGTCATATAAAATGAAAAGCTAAGGTGTTAGGCGAAGTGTTGCCCAAATCACAGTCATTCACTTTTAACTAGGGACGAGCATTAGAACCATCAGAACCGGAACCGAACTAGAACCGGAACCGGAATTGGTAATAAGGTCTGGTTATCGATTCTCTATTTTTATGAAAACCGACCCTGGTTCTAAAATCGGAACCGGTTTGACATTTTTCTGGTTTTTTTAAAATGTGCATAACTCACTCATATGAAGTCGGAATTAGTTGATTTTTTTCCAACATATAATTTGGAGTTTGTAATTCATTTTTGACTGTACAAACATATATTTTGGTTAGATATTGAATCAGACACATGCCCCGAAAAAAAAGAATATCCATGCTGCGTTTTTTCTATTTCAACACTTTTTTTTGTTTTTTTGAATTTGTTCCGTTTTTTTTTAAACTATGCATAATTACTTCATTTTTTTTCTATCATGTAATTTGGTGTTTGTACTTCATTTTAGATTGTACAAACACATATTTTGGTTAGATATTGAATCAACTATAGACTCCGGAAGACAACATATTAATGCTGCATATTTTTTGTTCCAACATTTTTTTTTTTGGAATCTGTCCCGTTTTTAAAATGCACATAACTCACTCATATGAAGTCGGAATTACTTGATTCTTTTTTCATAATGTAATTTAGTGTTTTTACTTCAATTTAGAATGTAAAAAATTACAATTTGGTTAAATATTGAATCATTTACAAGTTTTGAAAGATAACATATCGTCTACAACATTTCAATTGATTCTAGTTTGAAAAATAACCCGAAAACCGGGATCGGCGCTAGAATTGGCGGTCCGGTTCCCAGTTCTTATAATATAGAAAAACGGTTCCAGTTCCGAACCGGTCCGGTTCTAAAGCTCATCCCTACTTGAAACAAGTGAGTACATAGTTACTTTCATCTTACAAATAGATAATAAGTATTTAGATAATTAAATGCTATATGTGTTTATTATCTGTGATTAAGATATTCTGTGTTAGATGAAACAATTTGAGATGATTATTATTTAAACCATATATGTATTTTCATACTTATAATATATTGGGTAGAGATAGGTGATGAGAGATGAAAAATGATGAGAAGAGGCCATGACTTTACTAGCGATGTTGCGATGTAGTCATCTAACATAATATAGAAGATGACCACAAACTATTCTAGACAGTCTAGTGGAACACTAACAGGTTCGCAACCTATAAGTGATGAAATACATGTTCATGTGATGTACCCTATTCCTTACTGACATGTATTGCAGATGAATCCCCGACACAGTACTATCTATGTGGTGATCCTTAAGAAAGTTCCTTAGAGATGAATACATAAGAAAAAACAGGGATGTGTAATTGGGTTAAATGTTTGATGTGAAATATATAATCAAAAAAATTAATTATATTACTGTGGGTTGAAAACCCTATGTACTCACAAGGCTTCTCAACCTGACCCACTCAGTTTCTTTTTATCATAGGTAGTGGTACAAAGGTACATGGATAGTGATGCTTGGATCCGATGAAAGTTTCGAGGAGATGTAGGCCATTAATATACTAAGATGTTGTAAGGTCGATAATGACTATGTTTATGCTTATGTTTCTTGTATTAGTTATAACATCCTAATGTTATAATAATCAATGAAAAATGTTTATTTGGAAATATTTTTATGGGACAAATTCCACATTTATAAAGAATAATTTGTTTTAAAATAAGCATAAGAAAAGGTCTTTTGTTTCGTGAAAATGGAGATGTCACAAATTGGTTCCTTCAAAAATTAATTGTTGAAGAGGTGACAAAAGCTCTTAAGGAAATGCTCCGAACAATTGTTTCACCTAAAGTTGAGGCGGATACAAAAGTGATTCATAACCGACTTCCAATTGTTCCAATTATAGAAGGACAATGAGAAAATATGGATGATGGGAGAGGTAAGAAAGTTGTTAGGGATACCACCCCAGAAAATGAATACATGTGTACTTAATTACTTATAAAGCCTTTCTCGATTGTAAATCCACAGAGTTCTTGGGGCTAACTGATCCGATTGTGGCCATGACTTGGTTAACCTACATCGAGAAAATGTTCAGAACTAGTAAATATGTAGAAGAAGATAAGGCAGAATACGCAACGAATTTACTTACATGGGAAACCCACTATTGATGGGAAATGGTTATTGATACTTTGGGAACGAAATTAACCTGCATGTTGACTTGGGAACAATTTAAAGTTAAGTTCGAGGAGGAATATTGCTCCACCATTTCCATGAAACAATTAGAAGATGAATATATCCACCCGGAAAGATCAAGGTCGGTTCAACTATATACTATCGAGTTTAACGAGAAGGCTAGATTTGCTAAACATCAAGTCGATACAGAAATAAGAAAGATCGATTGATACATGTGGGGTCTTAAAAGCCAAATACAAGAATTCCTTCAAACAATTCCGTTTTCCATCTATCGACAAGTGGTGGAAGTGGGTCAAAAATGGGAAATTGAATTAAAGTTACAAGAATTAAATAAGGGAAAAGAAAGAAGTAATGAATCACCGAAGTGAATGTGGGAAAGAAAAAAGGAGGGAGTACGAGAAAGTCTTAATTTTAGGGATCTCAAACCCGACCCGATGCAAAAAGGAGTGAAGGAAAATGGTGTGAGAAGTTCCAAAAGAAACATATTGGAAATTGTGAAATTTTGACTTCACTGTTTTCATGTTGTAAATGCAGAAAACCATATCAGTTGGCGAGAGATTTCCGTGAGAAGGATTAGAACCGTACCTGTTATGGTTGTGGGGAGAGTGGTCATATTCATACGAATTGTCCAAAAGCTATGGAAGGAATTCAAAAAGGTGCACCACAAATTAATTGAGGGATCTCTCGGGATAATAAGAATAAAGTCGACAAAGCTAAAGGTCGGACATTTCAAATGACAAGGGAAAAAGTCAATAAGGTGCTGTTTGTTTTTTTAAAGCCAAAATGTCTGCAGTCTGCGGACCACATCTGCAAGCCTCTGCGGCAGAAGAGTTGGACCAAATGTCTGCAGTCTGCAATAAGAAGACTGTTTGTTTTTAACGTCTGCAGCCGTTGAAATAAATTAATTTTTCAAACTTAATTTCATGTCATAAAGATTAAAAATGCATTTTTAGCAAAAAAAAGAAAAAAAAAAACGGGTGTTTTTTTTTTGGTTAAAATGAGGTCTGAAAACCTTTGAAGACAGTGGTCCATGTCTGCGCCAGGAAGACCTCGTGCAGACGTTTTTTGGTCTGCGCACTTCCAAAAAACAAACAGTCTGCGAGGTCATATGTCTGCGCGTTGTCTGCGCGGCGCAGACAAAAGTGGTTGCGCGGCGCAGACAAAAGTGGTTGCGCAGCTCTTCACACAAAAAACAAACAGCCCCTAAGAAACCAAATCTTCTATCAGATATATTTACTTTAAATTTGTTCCCAATTCGTGTGTTGTTTGATTTGGATGCATATTTTTTTCCTTTGTCTCGGTTGCACTTGCTACTCGGTTAATTACAACTCTAACCCGGATGAGTGAAAGCATTGCAATGAAATTAGCCGATAGAAACCTTGTACTAGTTAGAGAGAAATTTTATGGGTATCAACTTGAGATTGATGAGAGCATCTTCATTATAGATCTCAAACTAATCATTACCATAGAATTTGATGTCATTACGAGTATGGTCCGGTTGACTACATATAATGCTAAGATAATATGTATTAAGAAAATTGTGGTACCCGTCGTTTATCAAACTATCATATGGGGTGAACGATGTTGTAAATCGATCCTCATGATTTCTTTGGCAAAGGTGCGAAATGATCTTAATAAAGGGGTTTATATATGTCACATATATAGTGCAAATCGAAATAAGAAAGCCAACTATTGACGATGTGGAGATTTGGGAGCAAGGAATAGGTTACTAGAGTTTGATCTTTAGCTCCCTATTTATAGTTATCTAGTAACTTGGTGTCAAAGCTACTCCTTTTTGTTGAAATTGCTCCCTACACTGTTCCAATTAATTGAACATTTTAATTAATTAACACCTAGTCCATGCAATTGTTTAATTTCTAATTAATTCCAAATTAGCTTCTAATTAATTTATCATAAGACGACAAATGAATTAACTAATTTATTCTGATTTCTTTTTGTCATTTAATTGCTCAATTGGGTCCTAATGGTAACCCAATAGGACCTGTTATTATTAGAAGTAGACAAAACTGCAAAAATAGTTTTATGGTTAGCTGAAAATTGTCCTTTGGTCAAAAAAGGTTTCAATCAGCACCAAAGGTCCAAACTTTTCATTTTGTTGCAAGTTTGGTCTGATTTGTTTTGAATTTTTCTGAAATGACCAGTTTTCCATTCATTAATTTCATTTTCTATTTTCCTATATTTCAATAACTAAAAATAAAAAGAAAAATAAGAAAATTAACGGTGTTACCTCCCCCATTTATCTCTCTCTACATTAAACACACTCAAATACTCAAAATAACAATACCACGGCCAGAAAATATAAAGACCACTACTGCCGCCGGGAGATATAAACACTACCATTACCTTGAAAACCCTTGTTTTCCAACGCCGACTTCACCGGTGCCACCCATTTTGGTACCTTCTTTGCAGAATTGTTGAGATATGAATGCCACCACATGTCAAAACCACCATAACCTCCCTTTGATTCCCTAATCAATTCCCACTACCGGAGAAGACAAATCTAGATCTGAAAAACTTTTAGATCCGAGATTTCCCTATATCTGTTTTCAAATCCGAGGTTTTTGCCAAAAAATGTCAGGGGTACAAGATCGACGACACTAGTTTCGGGTACAAGATCGACGGCACTAGTTTCGGGTACAAGATCGACGACACTAGTTTCGGGTTTCCAGACGGTGGTGGTGGCTTTAAATACTGGAGTACAAGAGTGGCGACACTAGGATCATCGGGGAATGAGAGGCAACGACGTATAGATATGAACGATGGCTTCTTCAAGGAGTCGACGGTTAAGGATTCGGCGGCGCAAAATGTCAGGGGTACAAGATCGACGACACTAGTTTCGGGTTTCCAGACGGTGGTGGTGGCTTTAAATGCTGGAGTACAAGAGTGGCGACACTAGGATCATCGGGGAATGAGAGGCAACGACATATAGATATGCACGATGGCTTCTTCAAGGAGTCGACGGTTAAGGATTCGGCGGCACTAACACAGAGATAGTCAAGGATTCGACGGTGGCGCTGGAAAGCCAAACGACACATAGACATATCTGGACGCCGACGACATTGTAGATCCGATGTCAGATGTTCAGATCTTGACCATTGGTGGTGGTTGGGATGTTCCGGTGAAAAGGTGGCGGAGCCCTAGCAGTGGGCGGCGGTTTCCGGTGATGTGGCGGTTTCTGGCAGGGTACTGGATTCCGACGATACATTAAAGAGAGAGTTTAAGAGGGGTGGGGATTGGGTGGGTTATTAGGTAGTAGGTTTATATTTTGTTTTCTTATATTTTGTTTTATTATAATTAAATAATAGTAAAGTAAAGAAAAGGAAAAAACAAATAGATATAAGTAAAACTTTTATAATGCTTTGGACCATAACCACAACAAAATTAAAAATTAAAGTTTTGGACCTTTGGTGTTAGTCCAAACCTTTTTAGACCAAAATGACAATTTTCAACGAACCACAAAAACCATCTTTGCAGTTTTATATAAGAAATATTATCAATAGTTATGACGTTGGATACTATTTCCGACATGAATAGTAAGAAGTTGGAATTCTAGTCTTTCAAAGTGAAGTGAAATGAGTACTAATAATTAAAATAATATATTTCTATTTGAACTAATTAGTAAGTTATGATGTGTAAATGTTCCACAATGTTAAAAGTTGCAATGACGTTCAATACATGTTTTACATATGAATGAGTTGGGCAGTGTACGGGGCATATATCACAAAACCAAAAAAATTGTGTTACAGACTTGCCTAAAATCTTTGGCAACCCTCTTGAATTTGAGTTTTATTGTATGAAGCTTGGTGGAAGGTAAAAGTATTATGGCAATGTATGAGACTAGAAGAAAGATGAAAAACAACCGCCAAATTTAACCTGGAGTCCATGGCCAAAGTAAATTTAAAAAAGAGACCATTTTTTTAGTAATTTAATTTTAAAGTTAAATTGTTTTAACAGTTTGTCTTGAAATTAAGTCAAGGTAACTAATTCCACATCTCTTACTATAAAAATCAATCGATTGCCACCCAGCACCAACTGATACCTGTATGAGTACCCATTATATTGTTTAAAGTTCTATTGGTGTTTGTATCTCAGTCTTCATCTATTTGACGAAAATTATAGAAAACAATTTATTGTATATCCAAGAGATGGGAAAACTTGTTGATAGATTTCATGTGAAGAGTATTCAGCGACAGATCTGTCCATGACTAATACATGATTTTACAGAAATGAAACTTCTAAAAGGAATAGCAATCTTCACTGACTTATTTGTTTCTCTACTACATAACGATTTAAGAAAACATATGAGAAGTTTCATAACAAAAAGGCATTTAAATATATTCATCAGGATGAATATAAGGAACATGACAAAAGCAAATAATTAACATTGAAAGTACACTAATATCAAGTCTTCATCAACAGATTTGAAACTTGATGCATTGTTGGCCTTTCTTGTGGATTTGAGTTCAAACATGATCTTGAGAGATTGAGTACTAAATTAACTTGTTTCTCAACTTGTGGTGAAGGAAGTGGAATACGACTATCTCCAACATTTGCTAACACCAGATAATCAGTAGACAATGTTGGTAGTTCACCAGGATGCTTTCCCATGATCACTTCTAGTGAAACGATGCCAAAACTATACACATCGCATTTCTCGGTTGCCACCATCGTATAAGCAAGCTCTACATCCAAAAAAACATCAAATAAAAACAAAAAAAAGCTATATCAACCCCACAAGATTGTAACATAGATACATATATGTACAAATACTTATTCATATATATAACATGAAACTTAAGAAAATGTAGAGCTAACATCACAAAATGATATTACCTGGTGCAATATAACCATAGGTGCCTACAATTGCGGTCCAATTGGATGAGTCTAGCTTTAAAAGCTTGGATGTGCCAAAATCAGAAATATGTGCCTCATAATCAGAATCAAGAAGGATGTTGGCTATGGATATGTCTCTATGAATTATAGGAGGTGAGCAATCGTGATGCATATAAGCCAAACCATTAGCTACGGCCTTCACAATATTGACCCTTTTCAACCAATCCAATTCTTTTGCTAATATATCGCTTCTTAAGATCGATCCAAGGCTTCCCTTTTCAAGGTATTCGTAAATCAAAAATGAGTGGCGGGCATGGGAGCAATATCCATAGAGTTTCACTATGTTTCGATGCCTTATGTTCGTTAATGCACGTATCTCATTAAGGAATCCATTATGATCAACATTCTCAGATGATGAGTGGAGTTTCTTGACAGCTACCACATTGTTAGGTTGTAGCTCGGCTTTGTAAACAATTCCATATCCTCCGGTCCCAATACAATATGCTTCATTAAAATTGTTTGTTGCTTTCAAGATATCATCATACACTACTTTTCCGTCAAAACTTGTAATGGAGAAATAATCACCACTTTCTTCTTCCAATGGTTTTTGTGGAGACTTTTTCTTTTGTTTTTGATAAGCAATGAAGCCACACATGAATAAACCAAGTAATATTGCACAACTAAGAGGCAACATAATTACAAGGATGAGCTTATGCTTAAACGGATCCTTTTTCTTCTTAATAATTTGACTTGCACAAGCTTTTATTCCTGTAACATTTCCACACAAACCTGGATTTCCTTTTATGGACGCATTCAAGAAGTTGGAACAAGGTGGAACTCGACCTGTGAGTTCATTGTAGGATAGATTGATATCAATCCCGCTAGGTAAGCTTGTAAAAGCATTAGGAATAGACCCACAAAGTCTATTGTGAGACATATTCATATTCTGCAAATTTTTCAAACTTTGAACTTCAGATGGTATCTCCCCCGTGAGCAAATTATGAGATAAATCAAGTTCTATAAGTTGACCTAATTTACCAATCTCAGATGGAATTTTTCCACCGATCTTGTTATTACTAAGATTTAGTTCATAAATGTGTGACCACTGACCAATACTACTTGGTATAAACCCATTCAATCTATTTGTGGATAGATCGAGTTCAAGTAGTTCATTGAATGATCCGAGCTCCGGAGGTATATTACCTGAGAGTTGGTTATCACACAAGTACATATACAACATACTTTTCATCTTCCCAAACTCCTTTGGGATCTCACCAACCAAATGATTTGAAAATAGAGCAAGCCTTTGTAGTTGAGTTGAATTTCCAAACTCAGGAGGAATAGTACCACTAAGGTGATTGTTGCCCACCTCAAGAATAGTGAGAGACTTCAATTTTCCAACCTCATTTGGAATGGAACCTGATAACATATTCTCTTCGAGGTGCAAACTCTGTAGATTGCTCAGGTTTGCTAGTGATGAAGGAATAGAACCACTAAGTTGATTCGACGACACAGCAAGAGCAGAGACATAATTCAAATTCCCAAGTTCGGTAGGAATGGGACCAGATAATATATTCTCATAGAGGTACAAAATATGTACGTTGCTCAGGTTTCCTAGTGAGGAAGGAATAGAACCACTAAGTCGATTCTTGCCCATCTGAAGATGAGTGAGAGACTTCAAATTCCCGAGTTCATAAGGAATGGGGCCAGATAAATTGTTGCCATGGAGGTGCAGACTCTCAATGTTACTCAGGTTTGCTAGTGATGAAGGAATAGAACCACTAAGTTGGTTGATGTACACCACAAGATCAGTGAGAGATTTTAAATTCCCAAGTTCAGTAGGAATGGGGCCGAATAATTTATTCTCATCAAGGTACAGAGTCTGTAGGTTGCTCAGGTTTCCTAGTGATGAAGGAATAGAACCACTAATTTGATTGTGGCTCAACTGAAGATCAGTGAGAGAAGTCAAATTCCCAAGTTGGATAAAAATGGGACCAGATAATTTATTCTGACTTAGGCACAATATCTGTAGGTTACTCAGGTTTGTTAGAGATAAAGGAATAGAACCACTAAGTTTATTGTAGCTCATCTGAAGGTCGGTGAGAAACTTCAAATTCCCAAGTTCAATAGGAATGGGTCCAGATAATTTATTTTTACTTAGGTACAAAAGTTGTAGGTTACTTAGGTTTGCTAGAGATGTGGGAATACAACCACTAAGTTTATTGTAGCTTATGGAAAGTTCAGCGAGAGACTTCAAGTTCTTAAGTTCAATAGGAATGAGACCAGATAGTTGATTTTGAAAAAGATAAAGGAACTTCAAAGATGTCATATTACCCAATGACGAAGGAATTGAACCACTAAGTTGATTGTTGCTCAACTCAAGATCAATGAGATGCTTCAAATTCTCAAGTTCAATAGGAATGGGACCAGAGAGTTGATTTTGGTCAAAATAAAGAACTTTCAAAGATATCAAATCACCCAATGATGAAGGAATTGAGCCAGATATATTGTTTGAGTCTAGGTAAAAGATGGTTAACTGGTGCAAGTTTCCTATTTCAGATGGGATTACTCCAGAAAACTTATTCTCTGAAAAATAAAGGTAGACAAGTTTGGACAGGAGTCTGATTTCTGGTGGGATGGGGCCAAAGAAGTTGTTCATAGCAAGATCAAAATACGTAAGATTGTGTAGCAAAGAGAATGGAAATTGGTGGAGTGTACCTTTCAAGCCAGCTGAACTGAGGTTCAGCCCATGAATGCTCCAATCAGTATTGCAAACTACACCAAACCAAGAAGTGCATGGAACTGATGCATTGGATTTCATAGGGAGAGGAAGCCATGAAGAGAGCAAGGAGTTGTTTGGGATTTCGAGGCTTTCTTTCCATTTGAGAAGAGCATTGGCTTCCTCCAAAGAAGCATAAGTAATAGTTGGTTTGGGGAAGAGTGTAATGATTAATAGAGTTAGAGAGTAGAGTAACAAGTTTGAAGATGGCATTATTTTGCTTAATTTGTTGTGTTGTGTTTTGAAAAATGATGGTTTGTGTGTATACTGATTTATACTTGAGCTACCAATTTCCCTTAACTTTTCGTTTTACCTTATTGGAAAAGGAAAATTTGAGCAATGTCATATTTTTCGACATGATGTGTCTTCTTCTAGAAGTCAATGACTCTATGTCATATTTTCCCACAAGAAGTGTATTTTACTTTGAGTGGTATTTCTCATAGAAATTTTAGAAAATAACTGAAAGTTGATAAAGAAATTAAAAGGTCACTTGGCAAAAAGACAATGATATCATATGTCGATCATGGAAGTAGAAGTGAAATTGTGTGTAGTTGATTCTGAAATCAAACAAGTCAAGATTCTACTATTATTTCCAATTACAGACCAGATTAATATAAAGAAAAAAAACAGAATTTAACTTCATAAATCGAAAACTTAGGACTGAAAAAATTACATTGAAAAAATATTAATGGAACAGGGACAAAAGGGCTTAGTGTGTGTTTTATGCTTAAGCAATCAATGCTTTTTAGTGGATGACTATCTTAATGGGTTAGTGGTATGTTTTTCAGTGGACGATTTGTTAATGGGTCAATGGTAATGGTATTCCTTGAACGTGTGAATGGGAGGAAAAAAGATGATTTAGCATAATAATGTCTTTTTTTTTATTATGAATATCTAAACTATGTCTTATACTAAAACCAACTAAAAATGAAGATAATTAAATAAAAGGTGAAAAACCAACTACTTTATTATACATACACATAATTATTTTTTTGGGAAATTAAGTAATTTAACCACATTTTAGTTGATTATTAATAAAAACTAGTATAAGTGTCCATGCTTTGTATGAGTCCGAATGGTTTTTGTTTTTTTTTTTTTAATTATGTGTGTGGGGGTAAGATAGTAGCCATTAGGAGGCCTTTACTTCACTACAAGAAAATTTCAATTTAGCTACGGAAAAATGCTACAAAATCATATTTTGTAGCTATTTTGCTACGGAATATGCTACAAAATGATTTTCCGTAGATTTTTCGTTACGGAAATTTGTACGAAATAAAATTCCGTTGCAAAGTTAGAACTAATTACGGAAAATTGTTACGGAATTGTAATCGGTAGTTAGTTTGCTATCGAATTTGCTACGAAATTAAAATACATAGCTATTTTGCTACGAAAATTACTACGAAACTAAATTTCGTAGCTATTTTGCTACAAAATGATATTGCGTAGCTATTTTGTTACGGAATTTAGTTACAGAATCGAATTACGTAGCTATTGTGCTACGAAGTGAAATGTCATAGTTATTATGTTACGGAAATTACTACGAAACTAAATTTCATAGCTATTTTGCTACGAAATTTAGTTATGGAAAAGAATTTCGTAGCAATTTTTCTACAAAGTGAAATTTCATAGATATTCTGCTACGAAAATTACTATGAAACTAAATTTCGTAGCAATTTTGCTACAAAATAATTTTCCATAACTATTTTGCTACGGAATTTAGTTACGGAAATGATATCCATAACTATTTTGTTACGTAATGAAATTCCATTGCTATTATGCTACATAAATTTGATACAAAACTGATTTACATAACTATTTTGCTACAGTGGAAAAATCCATAGCTCTTTTGTTACATAAATTTCTACGAAACTAGATTATGTAGCCACTTTGCTACATAATGAAACTTCTTAGCTATTTACCATTATCCTTAATGTTTTTTTAAATATTTGTAATTCTTTTTTCTTTTAATTTTTAAAAATAGAAAACACACCCCACATTTACCATAACCCCACCACCCATCCCGCTTTCACCTACGCTTTCTATTTGAACATGTAAATAATAAGAAAAAAATGTTCATTGTTTTATTTGTAAAGAAATATAAATATAAATATGATTTTTTTATTATAATATTTTATTGAACAATAAAACAACATACCTTTGAATCATGCATTTTGTCAACCTAAACTTATTAATACATCCGGATTCAGCTTCATTTTAACATTTAATGAAGGTAAAAGTTCTTCAATGCAGGAAATCATAGCTTGAAAATAACCCTATAAAAAATTAAATAAATGAATAAATAACTTAAAAAAGTTGTATATATTTATCAAATTTATGCTCCCCTTGTCTTGCAAAGTCACATTTTATAACATACATACCAGATTGTATAGCTTCAATTGAAATTTCTAATGAAGCATTAGATTTTGTAAGTAAACATGTCTTTAGTACGACTTAATTCAAAAAACAAAAAAATAATGAAATTCACCAAAAAATACGAAGTTGGGCTTATATATTTCCTCTTTAGAAGCGGCTACATGATATGTAAGCAAATGAATTCTTAGGGCAAATTGGTAAAATCACATGACCCAATTATACTTCCTCCCCAAATCAAACATTTAACCTTCCATCGATCACATCTCTCCCTCTCTCAACTTGTCGCCGTCCTCAACCTCCCAATTACGCTGGTCGCTGATGCTAACAAGCAATCTCTTTAATCCTCCATTTATATAACAATCCGATTTCAAGTGGTTTTCTTTCTAATCTTCTATCACAAACTATTTTCCCATTGGTTCAGAATGCTCAATACAAAAGAATTTGCTAAAAAATCTCCAGATCTTTGACTGCAGTCGGGATTTCAAACAAGAAGGATACTACAGGTTTGCCATCCATCTACTTATCTATTTGATTAATTCTCATAGGATGTTGCAGTTAACCTGTGTTTATATTGCATCTATGTATGTATAGGTTAATCATAGGCGGGACTTTTGCTCATTATTTTGACCTAATTCCTCATTCGTCATTCTGCGGTTTTCCCCCGGTGTCAACTAACGCCACTATCGACCGAACTTCACTCTATAGGGAGCTTCTCTCACTCTTTTTTGATCTGTCATTTGGCGCTTGCTCCATCAATCGGTAGATTTTTCTCGATCATCTTCCTCCCTACCAGGTAACATTCTTCTCTTTTATGTTTCCTCCATTTTCTCCTTCTATCATCCAATGACCTAAAGGATCTGTTGATCTATCCATTGAATTTGAGGCGAGTTAATGTTATGTTAACTCTACCAATCCACACACATAGCTGGATTCAAGTTTTTATTAGTGAATTTGATTGCATTTAATGCGAATTGTGGATTTTTACTAGATAAATAATGAATTATTGATGCAACTTTACTGCCTGAGCATCATAGATTAATTAAGTTAATTTACTTCAAGTTACATCATTAACCTTCATAGGTTTTATACTCATGTACATGTACTATATAAGGAGAGTTATGGATTAATGTGATCTAGTATTTCTTTATAGTCCTTTTTATGTTTTGTACACGAGTTATGAATTTTAATGATCTTGCTTAAACTATTCTAATTTTTGTACACGAGTTCAACTTGATCATAGTTCTGTCAAGGTATAGATGATATTCTCTCTTTTCAATTCATTTTTTGATTTGTTTTATTTGTTTTTCTAGCGCAAATCTTAGCTTTACACTAATCACTTCACACAAGTTTTTGGATTGAAAGACATACGATTTCTTGTATATACTAATATTGTAATACATAGTTACCAAAAGAAATACATTAAAAAGGTGTCAAATTTGAGCAAGTAGATAATAACCGTTTACATTTTCCACAAATCATCAATCAAGTCTTATGCTTTTATTTTCAACTAGGTCTATTGATGGCAATCAATACACAAAAGGAAATGAATAAAATAAAATAGAGAATTAAAGTGTAAAAAGAGGCGAAAGACCATAATGCCCCGAGATGGCAAGTATTCCACCATGAAGATAAAGTAAACAAATGATGTTCACTCAACTCAATTTTGGTCATCTTTATGGAATAATGTCCGCCTCTAATATCCGAGATAAAGTGATACTTGACATTGATGTTAAAATAGTGTTTGAAGTGAGTTGCTTATGGTTTTCTTGAGTTTGCAAACATGCTTTTTAATGAATATGTTTTATTATTATTTTTTAATAAGCAAGGTTGTAGGATTTGTGCATATCTTTGTTAGATGACTATGTATCATCTTTAACTTTCTTATGTCAATCTTGTTAGTCTATTAACATCTTGTGTGAAATGCGCTTTTTCTGCCTATCTTTGAACTTTGATGAATACATAGTGGAGTACTTGTATTTTGATATATAAATTATTATAATGTTTATGTTTATAAATTTTATAATGTATCATTGGTTGATAGGGGCTTTACTGAATTGGGAGATTCTACTTACCAACAACTTTGCAATGAGATCACATTTCATTTTAATGACTGTTCCAAACAAGTAAGCAACACATACTTTCCTCTTCTCGTTTGTGAAAAAGACATAAATCCCTCCTCACCCTCATCATTGAAAAGAAATTAAGTTGATGAAAGTTTCTTCACAGGACCTTGCATTGGAGTCTATATTGAGATCTGTTCAAGTACAGGAAAAGCACAAGCTGCATCTGGTAATTTACATACTACTACTCATATTATACTTTAGACCCTGCAAAAGACATTAATGGACCGTTTGAATGACCTGCTTAGTAACAAAAAGTATCAATTTTTGTCAAGGTACAAAATTCTTGTATAATTGAAGCTATATTTCCATTGACTGAATGTCTAAGTGATGCCTGGTATCATAACATCATCCGGATAACATTAGTATTACACCACTACTAAAAAGAAACAACACTCAGGCACTTCGAGTTAGCTATCTACATCAAGTAATGTTTGTGATTTCATCATTAAATGATCAGTTATTTTGACTTAATGTCTTGACTAGAATATATTTTAATATACTTTCCTTAGATCCAGAAAACATATCCAACGTATCATATTGACTTAGTTGTGATACCGGAGGAAAATATCACAAATTAAAAAGTCGGTAGATTTACAATCTACTAGGAAAACTGTCAAAGCAAAACAAAATGGATTTCATACAAAAGATTGAAATTTAATCAAGTTGATTTTGTAAATTTCATTTTTATGATATTTTCAACTTTAGAGCATATATTCATTTTGCAGGTTTTGCCATTTTGGTCGAGCATATGTGGCTATTTGTGTGTACATCGCAGTTCAAATTTAAACTGTTGACTGTATTTGTAATTAATATTCAGTTTTGATGATTAGATACCCTTGTAGAAGAATTTTTGATGATATATCTGTAAAATTGATGTAACTATTAAATTCATATTTACTACATTTTTATATATTTTTATGAATATTATAATTGAAAATTTTGGATTTTGTTGAATATTTTTATCGTATTGAATTTGCTTTGGAATTCATTGCTACGGGACATGTTGTTGATGAACAAACAACTACGGAAAATTGTTATGGAACAAACGATTATGGAATTTGGTACGAAACAGATTACTACGGAATTCGCTATGGAACAAATGACTATGAAATTTGCTACGGAACAGACGACTATGGAATTTGCTACGGAATAGATGGCTACGGAATTTGCTACGGAACAGACGGCTACGGAATTTGCTACGGAACAGACGGCTATGGAATTTGCTACGGAATAGACGAAATTTGCTACGGAACAGACAACTACAAAATTTGCTATGGAACAGATGGCTACGAACTTTGCTATGGAACAAAAATCTATAGAATTTGCTATGAAAAATAGCTACGGAATTTGCAATAAAACCAAAATTGCAACGAAATAGATGTTAAAATTGTCATAGCAAAATTGCTACGGAATTATAATTCTGTAGCTAAACATTTTGCTACAAGAAATAAAGTTACAGATATATATTGCGTAGCAAATTCCGTAGTTATTCAACTTTAGCTACGGAATTTCAGCTTTTTGCTAAAAGCTAAATTGGAATTTTCTTGTAGTGTTTGTTGTATTATGTTTAGAGATACAAGAGTTTTTTAGAACATTATATATTTCATTAGATTGTAGAAATGGAGTATGTTAACCAAAGACATAGCAACATACTTTCATATATTCATTTATTATGGCACCCTACTTTCATTAAGCAATGACATTAGATATCGAATTGAAAGACAAACAAAGTAGAAGTTTTGGTTATCAAAATTACAACTCGACTCTTGCACCTTTACAACATATGCAACAAAATAATAATTTCTTCGATTTCCATCTTTTTATCTAGGAAACAACTCACATTTTCACAACTCAATTTTCATAATTCTCGTATTCCATATATACATCTTTTGATTTTTTAGCCCCAAAATTAATTTTTTTCCTAAACATACCACCATTAACTTCTTTCATGTGCTTTTGCTCAGGCATTTGGATTTCAAGAATGTAAAACATCAATAAAGATAAAACAGAAACAAAAAATTGAGATCATAAGCCTTATTTAAAAAAAAATAGAAATAAAATTAAAACTTTCGCCTCAGACTTTGATTGCAAGATGTGCATTATGTTGAAAGTTTTAGCTATTACCCATAGTCCATTTGACCAATTCCAAAAGCAGCCACTATAAATGACGTTTATTTTTGAAAAATAAAAGAAATAAGTAAATAAAAAGAAAGAAAGAAAGAAAGTGGGTTGCATATGCTCTATGCAACAACGATGTTGTGAAATTATTAACAACATTTGAACCAATGGCAAGAAGGCTTCCATCCATCTTTAACTCAACCGATTTAACAGGCCCATATTCTAAACTATATCTGTTATTATTCCTCTCTAGAATTATCCAAATCCCACCTGTAAAATCTCTAGAACTAAATATTAAGCAATTAAAAAAATCAGCTAATTTCTGCCATTTTTTGTCACAAGTTTTATATAAATCATAGTTACCAGAAACACGGTACGGTACGGAGAACGAGATACGGTACGGTACAGGGTTCGTGACATATAGTGTATCAGGTACCCGGGGGGTGGGGGGAGGCTCATTTCGGTACGAACCGGTACAGTGTATTGTATAGTCCGGTACAGTGTTCCTAATTCTAAGACATTTCATAAAATATGTATGCTATTACTTAACAATTTAACACTTCAAAGTTCAAACATGAAATACTGAATAACAAAAGTACCAATTACCAAAAAAAGAACAAAAGAAATACCACAATTACTTCATCATAATACTTAATAACATAAATATTAAAATACCATAAACTAGTTTATCCGCGGCCTTTTTCCTCTTTCATTCTCCACACCTTCATCATCAAGGTTCTCCCACAGCATTTCCTCTAGACGAGCACTTGAATATTCAATGTGATCACTTTCCGGATTGATGTCCCATTTTTTGTTAGGCCCGTCTTTGTAAGATTCTGAAAACCAGGACAAAAGTCTAATATTAGAGTGAGTATACACGAGTTTATCCGCTCTTGGGCCATTTAAACGATTCCTTTTGATGCTATGTATATGAGAGTATGTACTCTAATTCCTCTCCGCCGGAGAGCTACTAATCGGCTGCGAGAGGACTCATTTTGCCATGTCCGCCAGATCCGGAGTCTCCGCTCCATATGTTGCCCACGAATCAATCGCGTCCATAGTCACCGCATCGGCTTGTGTCCCGGGCAATGAATAGATTCCTTTCTTCGTGTGAAAGATTGCAAATTGCTCTCTCAACTGTTTCTCTTCTTCTACACTCTCCAATTTTTTTTTTCAAATGCTTTCAAAACACCAACAATAACTTCTCTTTCTTCATTGGGAGGATTTCTTTTCATGCCTCCTGGTGCCAACTTTGCAAGATAATGCTTGTCATAATAATTAGGATTTAAAACAAATCCTAAACAATGGAGGGGGATAGTCATCTTGTCTCACCTTTCGAGCACAATTTCTTCAACTTTGGTGTAATACATTGTGACTTTATTGTCCCTCATAGTCATAGCCTCTTTGATTTAACCCATCATATTGTCCATTCGTTCATATATTTCTGCCATTTTCAGGCCTTCACCATCACAAAAGTTTACCATGTAAATGATAGATTTAGTGACAACCAAAATGTGAGCAATATCATCCTAAAAATCTTTATCTTTAATTATATCTGCCACTTTATTAACAAGTACCCGAGTTTGCTCATCCGCCTTGTTGACCCATTCCCGCCACGAGTTTACGACAATAGTAGTAGCAAGTGCTTCCGTACACTCGGTTAGTCTTTTCAACAATATGTAATGCGATGCAAATCATGTTTGTGCAACCTTCAACAATTGCAATTTCAAGTTGTCTATAAAGAAAGCTAAGGCATGTGTGTGGTTTAAAAAAACGTGACAATACCCTTACCTCTATTATATGTATCGGACAACCATTCAAATTGCTTCACCATGTCTTTAAAAATCAAATTTAAAGAATGTACACAACAAGGGGGCCAGAAAATATGTTTATATTCCTTCTGTATTTCCCGTCCAACCACCTTGCTATTCGCTGCGTTATCGGTTACAACTTGAATAACACTACTTGGACCAATCTCGTCAATTGCTTGTCGAAGAAACTTAGCAATCTCCACCTCCGTCTTCTCAATCCCCGAAAAGGCGTCATCATACATAAAAGTTGCACCTCGTGAATTTTGTGCAATAACATTTATACGTGGTTCACTTTTTACATTCGACCAACCATCCGAGATAACAGATACTCCTTGTGTTAACCACGTGTCTTTCACCAAATCAAGTTCTTTTGTAACGACGGAAATTTTCAAACACACATTTTTTTTCTTTTTATAGTCGCATACTTTTCATAACATATTGTATAAAATCTCATTTGTTTAATTTACAATACACAACTCCATGTTTGATTAATTAATAATCTAGGATCCTCAAAACATAACTCTTTCTCTGGTGTATACAATCAAGTCGGTGCTGCCCCGTGATTCTGAGAAACCTGAAACACATAACACATAACACGGTAAGCACGAAGCTTAGTGAGTTCCTCAAAATACCACATACATATAACTAGCCACTCGAGGCTATGGCTCTACGAGACCTTCTGGTCGATGTGTCTCAGTGGACCTTCCGGCTCCACAACTCTGGTAGACCTTCCGGTCCTACCCATGATGACCTTCCGGTCCTGCAGCTCGTTGGACCCTTAGGTCCGGTCTAGCTCGTTGGACCCTCTGGTCCGGTCTGGTTGAGCCTTCCGGCCTCATATATCGTTGGATGGTCCGATCTGGTTGAGCCTTCCGGTCTCATAAATCATTGGACCTTCCGGTCCGGTCTAAATAACTCATAGCATAATATCACATAGACAAGATGCATAACTCAAGTAAGCACATAAGACCTTCCGGTCACACATAAATACCACTCTAGGTAACGTATAGTGAGAAGACTCACCTCGGTTAGCAGGTAACCGACAAGCACTCGGAAATCTTGGGCTAGCCTCTGCCTAACACATAAGACAAGCATCTCAATCATTATCTGCCTTGTTACTCTTTACACTTTAAATCCTCTTTTCCTCTTTTGACCCTCAGGATGGGTGAAAGACCATTTTACCCCTCCTTGGCCCCACCTGCCCCCTTACTGGTCCACTCATGAAGTCAATAGAAATCAACCTGGGTCAACATTCCATGTTGACCTGACTCACCGAGTGCACACCTGTGACTTGCCAAGTCCCCTCGAATTCTCCATGATCTTCCTAGGGTCTGCTTAGCTCACTGAGTTGACTCCCAACTTGATGAGTCAACACTGGCCAAGACTACTGGGTCACACCCGCTACAACTCGTCAAGTCATCCCATGGACTCGGCGAGTCGGCTCCATTGGATTACTCACTCAGCCACCTGAGGTCAGATCTGTAGCTCTAACTCATAGATCTAACATCCTACTACCCAAAAGTCGCGTAAAGGTCTAATCTTGATGTCCATGCATGGTGTATTTTGCATTATAAACCATAAAAACTCCACTAATGGTTCCTAGCTTCAAAGCCCAATGGTTGCTCCACCATGGCTTCCCACTTTCGGACTCTCTGGACCTTCCAAGGTCTAGATCTATGCTATCAGCTCATAAGAGGGGTTTGATGCATTCAAAACCCCACCAAGAAGGTAATACAGGCCCTAATCTACAAAAGAAAGATCTACTCAAATATGGAAGAAAGGGGTCCAAATTGATACCTCCAACTGATGCTCCTTGGTTGCAAATTGCGGATCTACAACCTCCTCTGGCCCCTTTGTCTTGAAACCTTCCTCTTTCTTGCAAGAAACCCACCAAGAAGCTCAACATGACTCTCTTTCTTGCCCAAAGCACTTAGGAATCGTTTAGGGTTCTCTCCTCTGAAGGGTAGTCGCAATAGGAGACCTTAAGTGCCTTTAAATAGGCCCATGCCTGATAGAATTAGGGTTTCTGCCAACAACGCTGACTCGACAAGTCATCTCTCCAACTCTTCGAGTCCATTCATTATCCACATCCCCAAGTCGTGACCCTACTCGACGAGTTGAGGCACTAACTCGTTGAGTCCCTCCAAAATCCTTAAATTTAATAATTAAAACAATGTACTTGCTAAACCAGATGTTACATCTTTGCCCACTTCTCTCACACATTGATCAAGCAACGATGTTCTAGCTTTTTCATATGAAGGTGGCTTGTAACCTTCCGGTGCTTTCTTAATAGCTTGAATCATTTCAAGGAATTGTGGGTTTCGTAACACATTAAACAGAATCCCATTCGCACACAAGCCTCGAAGTATCTTCATGTCAACCTCAGCTCTCTCGAGCATCTTAAATGCATCTTCAATCCTTCTTTTTGAAGCTGAGTTTTTTAAGAGCAACGAATTCTTCAATGATTTGGCAGCAACACCATTCTTTTCCGCTTCTTTCACCCCTATTATCTAGAATGTCATAATACGGGTTAATTTTAACAAGAACCGGACACCTTTTGATCTCAGTTGTTTTCTACACAGGAGGTCCAAAAAAGTGAACATGGATTCGAGTATAAGAGCTGATATATTTTCCTTTATAGTAGTTACAAGTCCAACGTTTAGAACCTCCAGTATTCTTGTTGTTTCCTGGAACTTCGTCATATGTACCTTCTTCATGGAGTACTTTTCTTGGATCTTTTTCAACATTGCTTTTTTGAGGCTGTTTGTTGCACCTCATCACCAACATGGATTGTTGTTTGATCTTGGGTCTCACTAATGTGAGTGCCTTTTGTTTCACTGTTGGAATGAATTGGCTGAATCTGAGACTCTGAATTTTTTTCTTCCAAATGCCATTCTTCACAATCGGTGTAACACCTGATTCCCGGTGCGCATTTAATTTAAGCGTTCTATATTTCCTATGGGACTCGACGAGTTGCTAGCCCCACTCATCGAGTAGGGTCGAGATCCGCAGGCATTTTAAGTGACCTACTCGACAAGTTGGGAGACCGACTCGGAGAGTAAGTACTGTTTGAGGGAAACCCTAAATCTGAGGGTTTGCACCTTATTTAAACGTCTTATTGCAGCCTCCATTTTCCCATATGCTCCCAGAACACCTCTAATCGAAATCCTAGCCGCTTGGAGTGATCTAAGGCCATTTTTGGTGCTTTTGGGTGGTTGTGAAGCTTGGAAGGAAGGAGGAAGCTTGGGAATTCGAGTTGGGGCTTGTAGATCCAGAGATCTTATTCCATTTTCAGCTCAATCAAGGTAAATGCCCCCTGTTTTGGTCTTTCTTTTGGTTGTTCATCTTTAGGGCTTAGATTCTGGGTGCATTTAGGGCTTTCTAAGCCATTTCCAGATTTGTGATGGGATTCATGGAGTTCTACTTTCAGATCTGAGTGATTGGAGGGGTCTCATGGCATAAAGGTGCCAATTTTATGGCCATGAGAGCCCCATGCACATTGTAGAGCACATTTTATGGATTTTTGAACAAAAAACCCCATGCATGTGCACCAAGTTTGGAACTTTACGTATAAACTGGACATTAGGAGGCCAGATCTATGGTTTTGATGTGTTAAGACCCATTTAAATCGATTGTATAGTATTGGTCAAGGATGGACTCGCCAAGTTGTTCTTGGGACTCGGCAAGTCGAGGCGTAATGACCACCGAATCCATTATGCGAATGGACCAGTTGTTAGGGAGGGGAGTCCTGTGGATGTTTAGACACGAAAAAGGACCCGAGAACCATGGGACTCGACGAGTGTATGAACAGACTCGACGAGTCCATGGCAATCTCCCAACGTTTGAAGATGAACTCGACGAGTTGTTCATACAACTCGGCGAGTCAAGGGCAGGACTTGTTCATAGAATGGTAATGAACTCGACGAGTTGTTCATACAACTCGACGAGTCAGATGAAGTCTCATTCGGAGTTATTTTAGAAGGAGAACTCGTCGAGTCGTGGCCAAGCTCGACGAGTTGAGGCGTGAAGAAGGCTAAATGAAAGGATAGGGACTCGACGAGTTGGTGACCCAACTCGGCGAGTCGGGTCAACTGGAAAATGACTTTGACTTTGAATTGGTCAGGGGTAAAATAGTCATTTTACCCCAAGAGTAGTTATCAGTGTCTGATTAAGTATTTTACGGATTTACAGCCAGAGGACCACCGGAGCAGCAGTCAGACATCTACAAATCAACTTTTCAGCAGTTAGCCTTGCGAAGTGAGTTACCTTCCAGTAAGCGGTGGGTCTACGGCCACAATCTCGACCCACCAGTAGGAGTTGTATATTAGATGACCGTCTTTGTGATATCATCTAGGTTTTCTACTACCTGATCTGTTATATGCTGGCATGATATGTTATATGTGATAGTAGTAGAGTTCGGTTATTAGGACCGAAGGGTAGGTTAGGCACCCCAGATATGTCTGACAGTATGTGATGATATGTTTATATGTTGGCATGATATGTTATATGTGATAGTGGTAGTAGGAGGGGAATAGTCCCCAAGTTCGGTTGTTAGGACCGAAGGGTAGTTCAGACACCCCGGATATGTCTGATATTATGTTTATGTTATGATATATGTGATAGTAGCAGTAGGGGTGGAATAGTCCCCGAGGGTCGGTTGTTAGGACCGACGGGTAGGTCAGCACCCCAGAATGGCTTGACACGGGTAGGTCAGCACCCCAGAATGACTTGACATGGATAGGTCGACACCTCAAAATGGCCGTACCGAGTAGGTCGGGCACCCTAGAATTGCCCGGCAGTATGTATGTTATATGATTGTATGGTATGCGGTACGATGGGGGAAATCACTAAGCTTCGTGCTTACAATTTATAGTTTTGGTTTCAGGTAACTCTTCAGTGAAGGGGAAGGAACTGGCGCGGTAGCAGCACATCATACACACACATTGGTTTTCCGCACTTGATATATTCTGGGATTGTACTCTGACATGTTACTATTTTATGATTTGGGTTTTCAGACATGATATATTGATTCACGAAATGATATATTTTTACGTAATTTTCTTATGAATGTCTTTATAATCAGTTAAAGAAAAATGAAAATTTTGGACTCGAAATTTGGGATGTTACAATCGGATACACAATTTGTAGTGAATTCTTCAATTAATGTCTTGATTGTAGCCAAATCTTCCTTCGTCATTGGTCCTTGGAAATCAAGGAGTTGCTGGTAGTCACATTTATCCTATCGTAGAAAATAGAAACTTCTTGTTGAACATTGAAATCGTGTTGTGGGCCTTTCCTTAGCTTTCCTTTGTACATATCACATGCTTTGTGTAAAGACTCTCCATCGTTTTGAAGCTTAGATATCTTCTTTTTAAGCTTAGCTATCTTCGAGGGGGGATGAATTGCTCATTGAAAGCATTACAAAGGCTGGTCCAAGTTCTAATCGTTCCCGGTGCAAGTGCCTTCAACCATACTTTCGCATCACCTGTAAATGTCACCAGAAGCATCCTGAGTAGCACCACATCTCTTGAAACATTTGGCACATGGAAGTAGTTGGCAATGTCTAACACTTCGTCAATGTGTTTGAAGGCGTCTTCAAGAAAATGGAATATCCTTGAGCATCGAGAGAATATGTCCCTTGAGCTCAAAGTCCGTCATAGTTGAAATTTCTGGTGGAACAAGGCTCGATCCGTTGTCATCACGCATCTGCTTCTTGTATTCTTCCATCGTCGTTCTTGTAACGCCCGCCATCTCTTCTACCTCGATTTTGAATTCGTCTTCTGAATCGTCCTCGGTTCCTTCCTCGTAACCAATGCCCTTCTTATATGGAGTCTTGTCAAAGCTTTCAAAACCCTTATCTGATTGAAAATTGCTACTTGATTCATTGACCTTTTTATCCTCTTCTTGTGGAACTTGGATTCTATATCGTCAAGTAGGAGCACAATCTTAGAATTTGATCCCTTTGTCATATATCACCGAAAACAAAACAAAACAAAAGCGTAAAAACAAACTAAAAAGCAAATAAATGAAAATTTGAAAAATGACTCTTCTCACGTCGTGACAGGACCTGTTCACGACGTGAACACTGTAAGAACAGAAAAAAAATTATTTAAATGCATAAAATTAACTTTTTTTGGTTGTTATCCCAAAAAAGGATCGATTAACCTAAAGCCATTAAATTAACAACTGAAATAAGCTGTTACATAGCAATGACACCAAAAACTTGATGTGCAAAAATATACCTACCGATTTTAAATTTATAACCTAACAAAACTTATCTACTGATACACCTATAGGCAGTGTACCTAATCAATCTATAACATTGAAAAGTAAGTCGGATATCGATCACATGGAACAATATTTAGCTAATAAAATAACTACTAAAAATTAATCTAAAACAATAAATAAAATAAAGGTTATATCTGATTTTGCAAGTTCACATTTACTTAACTATTTAATTAACTCAAAACTAAGCAAACAACTTAACTAAAAACGATTGTAATAAAGATAATGAAGACACTTTTCCTTTAACTTTGAATCTCCATTTTTCCTATGGTTAGATTCAATATATGAATTAATTCAGTTGGTTACCAATTTAAATATTATTAAAAATCTTGATCCGATAAGTGGACACATATTTGTTTTCACCAACTCATTTTCAAGATTTTACTTTGCTACTACGTTTACAATGTATGATAGCTGCATATTAATAGTATGAAGTGGTAAAAAAAAAATTATATTTAGAGGCTCCAACCTTCCTTACTGACATGAACAAGTCCTAAATGGGACGAACCTGTTTTCATAACTTGGGCGACAAATTTTTTGAACACTGCAAGAATTGTCTACTAGGTATAGTTTTGCAAAAATAATAATAATAATAATAATAATAATAATAATAATAATAAATAAAAGAAAAATTGGTGATTAGAAACGATCTAAAGCAAACAACCGAGACTCGTTGGGCTCTAAGTTCGTCATTGGCACATATATTTAGTGGCGGGGCTAGAAATTTTAATTAGGGATGAGTGTGGGAAGGAACCGGTACCGACCCGTCCCGTTCCCGATTTCCCGAATACCGAATTTGATCGAAAGTTAATCCCGAGTACCGAACCGAATTAACGTCACCGGTACCGGTACCGGGAATGGTACCGGTACTCGGTACTAGTACCGGTACCTGCGGTACCAATTCTCGAATTTCATGTATTTGGAGTACCAAGTACTGTCCCGTATTTTTAAATTCGGTACGGTTCGGTACCGGTTCCAGTATGGTACTGGTACGGGATCGGGATTTGGGACAAACTGCTCATCCCAAATTTTAATACGGGGTACAAACATAATCGAAATTTAAAATAACATTTGAACAATCAAAATCTACATAAAAACATGAAGCCTCTTGAAGCTGTATTTTTTAACAAAAGTTTTCGAATGGATGGTGGAATACCGATCTTGCTATTGTCTTTAAACTCTTGACAACAATCACTTTGATTAATGAGAAGAAAAAAAATGGACATCAAGATTTAATGTTTCGAGTTGGGGGTGCAAGGTAGTTAAACTTACTTATATATAGATACTAATATATAAAGTTTAATATATAAATTTTATTTCGGAGGTACAATTGTACCCCCAACATTCTATCTAGCTCCACCACTACCATCACATATATTTAGAGGTAATACTCCACTATAATGTTCAAATTACGGATCTTTTATTGGATAAGAACGTATCAATGCTTGTTTGATCCAATTTTTAAAATGTATTTCTATATTATTTATTTAATAATATTAATAAGAGAAAATGACAAAAATAGTCATTTACACTAATTGCATTACAAAAATAGCCAAAAAAATCGAAATTACAAAAATGACCACCTATTTCGCAGATGAGAAGGTCCCATCTGCGAAATGGACTTCTCATCTGCGAAAGTACAAGAACCTAAAGGACAATTGTGCTTTAGGTACTTGTACTTTCGCAGATGAGAAGCCTCATCTGCGAAATTACATCCTCATTTGCGAAATGCCCTCGTTTTGACTATAAAAACGTTTTTTCTTTTTTTTTTTTTTTTTTTTTTTTTCATTTTTCACCATTCTCTACACAAAAACTCTCTCTAACTTTGGGCTTCTCTCGGAATTTTGGCTAGTTTTTGAAGAAAATGGAAGATTATGTCAACAATCCCGCAAATATGGTTAGATTTTAACTCTTTTAATGTCAACAATCTCTTTATTTTATCATTTGTTGTATTATTTGTTGTGTTATTTTTGTTGTTGTATAACCTGAAATCTTGTATATTCTTATCGTATAATTGTTTATATAAAGTGCAAAATAGTCGTTTGTATATATATTTGTCGTATAAGTATAACATTTGTATTAGTTGAAAATTTGTCGTATATATATTGTTAGAAATTGTTTGTGTTTGTCGTATAAGTATAACATTTGTATAAGTTGAAAATTTGTTGTATATATATTGTTAGAAATTGTTTGTATTTGTCGTGTAAGTTGAAAATTTGTATAAAGTTGTCGTATAACTTACAAAATTGTTAGTTTGGTTGTCATTTTATTTTTAAATTTTTTTGTTTATATGGTTATAAAATGTTAGTTTTAATTAGAAAGATAAAAATTGTTTATATATTTGTCGTTTAAGTTGAAAATTTGTTTAAGTTGAAAATTTGTCGTTGATATATTATTTGTCGTTTAAGTTGAAAATATGTTTAATAAAATATTTATATAATTATGTATGATATTGTTTTCTATCGTAAATATATTTGTTGTATAACTTGGAAAATTGTTTATATATGTGTATGTTATTGTTTTTTATCGGAAATATATATATTAGTAATTAAGAAATTGTATTTGCAGTTCGTAATCATATATTTAAAAAAAAATATTTTTTAGTTATCTAATTTGTTTTTGTGTTTTTTTTGCAGCATCATTTTAGTTTAATGAATACGAAAGTCTTTGCGGACCTAAAAGGCTCTGACGGTAACATATGGGAAGTATTTGAAGTTTTAGATGATGCCCGACGTGCTATTTTCAGATATACCGTCTTTGGCTATTTTATTGATGTCCCTCGTTTACAAGGGGACGCATTATTGTTTCATAAAATGTTCCTTCATCAGATCCGGCCGGACCCTGTTTTATCTCCAGATGGAATAAAACGTTTATATTTTCGAGTAGGCAATACGAAAATGGTTTATGGGCCGGAAGAGTTTTGTTTGGTTACCGGCTTCAATTTTGGGGAGTATCCAAAAAACATTGGGAGAAAAGGGTCGGAAAAATTAATAAGCAGTAAAAAAAGATGTTTACTGCGTGAACGGCTATTTCCGGACCATACTAATAGTTCGGTGAAAATCGGCGACCTGAAAAGTTTAATTTTAAATCAAACATTCCTAGCACTTGACGACGTTGATGCAGTTAGAGTATGTTTGATATACATTTTGTGTGAAGGTTTTTTGGGCAAAGAAGTTAACGATCGGGTGCCACAAGATTGGTTTTATTTGGCTAAGAATTTGGATCTCTGGAATAGGTATATTTTCTTTACGTTAAAAGTTCTATTTTATTAAAGTTATAATTTATATAATAATCAATTTTGTTTTTTTGTTTTGTTAGTTTCGCTTGGGGTAGCTATCTCTGGGATTTTACTTATGTTGACCTTGAGGATACATGGAATAAGATACATAATTATTTATCACTTCCTGAGCGTGGTCAAACTTTAAAGTATTCCGTCTCAGGATTTACGGCTCCAATAAGGGTATAAAAATTTTCTTATATTTAAATTGTTTTATTGTTATGTTTTTTATTTTAATTTTAACTTTTATTACTGTAATTGTAAAAAATTGTAGATATGGATATATGAGATGATTCCGGCTGTTCGTGCATGTGGATTTGCATGGAGAAAAAATAAAGACTTGCCTCGGATGAAAAGATGGAGTGGAACAAAAAAATTGAAATGGGTTGACGTGAACAAGATTTGGTCAAAGATGCAGGTTTAAAAATATTTCGTTTATTATTAATAAAGTTGATTATTATACTTTTATATGCATTTTTAATATGTTTAATTTTTTAGGAGGGGCTACCACCAAGACAAAACATGTTATCGGGTGATGGTGAGATGACATCTTTTTATTATATGTCATTTCAAGAGTATGTATATGGTGAAGGGAAAGCAGTTCCATCCCCAGTACGGGACCATTTTAGGAGACAAGACGAATCTTCGTCTAGTATGTCGTCCAGTGGTCGCTCTCATGGTAGAGGTCGGGGAAGTGGGAAACACAAGCTAGACGAGGTGTTGAAACGGCTACATGCACTGGAGCAGCATGTGTTTATGAACCGACAACCTACAGAGGTTTTTGTTGAAGAAGTGAATAATGACCAATTTTGGAACGACATTTTTTTTGATGATACGACAGTGTCACAAAGAAATTATGATGAACAGGTTAGTTACACGCTACATTATTTATTAAATTTTATTAACATATATGAATACTTGTGTTCATATTTTATATTTGAAAATATAGGTTGTGCAAGATGAAGTGATGAATAAAAACAATACAACTCAAAATGTTTTTGGTGATACTCAAGACGACAAGGTTGTTATAGATGTTACCTTTACGATTTTAATAATTACTTTTTAATAAAGTGTCTTTCGTTATTAAGTAAAAAGTTATATTTTTAATGTAGGTGTTGGAGGAGAGGAATGAGTATGCGGGGAACAAATTTGATGATGATGTGTTTGATGTAAACGATTATAGTGAAGTTAAAGAGGTTATTATAGTTACATTAATATAAATATTTTGTTTATTTAGATATTATTGCTTATTAAATTATGTGTATTTCGTTATTAAGTATAAAGTATTATTTTTAATGTAGGAGTGGGAGGAGAGGAATGACAATGCGGGGAACAAATTTGATGATGATGTGCCGGACGAAGACGAACTAATAATAACGGGAAATGTAGATTATTTTCATGATGATGATGATGACAAAGAAGTTACACCCGATAAACCGAGGAGTCGAAAACCATCACAATATTTGTGCCCTCCTTACACCGAGGTATTCGTTTTATTTATAAACTGATGATTTTATGTTTATGTGAATTATCTGAAAGATATAGATTTAAACATTTGAATATTCTTTTTAGTTGCACACGACATCGAAGCAAAAAAGAAGAACAAAAAAGAAGGTTGATATGAAATCAACAAGCCCCGTTCCTCCTCCAGTTTTTGGTATTGCTCATGACTTCTCCATGTTGCGCCTGCAACCTTACGTAGCAGGCGGTGAGGATGTCATCCAAAATTATGTATTGCATTCATATGATGTGCAGCATCGTTTGTTTAATTTCGTGTTAGATAGAGACTTTTGGAGCTCATTGTTTGGGCATACACACGACGGATGGTTGGAGTCAGCGGTAAATTAATTGTTAATTAATTCTTTTAAAAGTTAATTGTTTTTTAGTCAATAACAAAAGTATCATGTGTGCAGCATATAACCATTTGGTACCGACTTTTGATAGAGAGACGGTTTGAGACCGACCGACATATAATAATGCCTCCAAATTTTTTTGTTTCTCATGCTTTGGAAGAAGGACAGGACTGGAGGGCGTTTATGGCTGGTATTGCTACGTACCCCAACTTCATGGTTGCTTGGTGGGATGTTGATACGGTAAACTTAATAGTTTATATTGAAAATAATATCGTTTTTTTGTTATGTTTTTGTATTGTGATGTAAATAAACATAATTTTATTTTCTGATCCTTATACAGGTCTTATTGCCGATTCATTCATCCCCTAATCATTGGCTATTTGGGGAACTACGATTAGCGTCAATGGAAGTGCATATTTATGACAGTCTTGGTAGAGGTGCTTATGAAAAATTCCAATCTGAAGGAATCTTTTCCAAATTTGAACGTCGGGTGGCAAATTATTTGGACAAGATTAAGTATTGGGCCCGGAGGAACATCCCAAGGATTCCATTGAATATGCAATTCATTTATAAAGAAAACGTTCCCCAACAAAGTAGTCATTTGGGAGATTGCGGTGTTTTTCTTTGTATGTTTATGGAGCAATTGGTTTCAGGTCAACCAATACGTGTTCTTATTGACCCAAAGAACGCAGCTTTAGAGTTCCGTCTCCGGATGACAAAAATTATTTGGGGGTCTAGTCTTGGTCCTATGTAGTTGGATTATATAAATGTATATACAAATTAATGTTGGATTTCATTATTAGTTTATTTTTACAACAATTTAATGACCTACTAATTACTTATCAATACATACAACATAAGAACGACTACAACATTTGTTTTAACGTTACAAATACAACAATTTATTGACCTAACAACTTCAAAACCATAAAAACAATATTGAAAAGCTTACAACTTGTAAACAAGAACTGCCAAGAACAACACCCAACTACAAACCAACGCTATCTTTAACTTCTTATTTTCTGATTGAAAGAGCTTATTAGAGTTAGCTACTTTAGCTATTACCATAGAAGATTGGTCCTTCTCTTCATCAACCCAACTGATAAACCCGCATTTTGGTCCCTGTTAAATTTAATATTCACAGTAAGAAAATAAATTTGTGTGATGTAAACACGAGGCTTTAAATTTGAATGACGGTAAAAACATGATACCAAATACGGGCAAGCGTAAAACAATCTTTCTGGGTTTTTAGCTGTACCCGAAATCCTAACGATACGTTCTCCTCCGCAATTGTAGTATGCCATTAGCCTTCTTATTCTTTTAAATCGGAGTTACTTTCTCAGTTAAATTTTTCATAATGAGTGACACCCATTTATATAATAAATCATATTACGGACAATTCTTTTTGACTATGAATTAAAAAAGTTCAACTATGAAATGCAGACAAGTACATTCTGTAGTATTGTCATGTCGGTCAGTGAAATTTGACTATGAAATGAACTGGTTTGACTATGAATTCAAAAAGTTCAACTATGAAATGCAGACAAGTACATTCTGTGGTATTCTCATGTCGGTCAGTGAAATTTGACTATGAAATGAACTAGTTTGACTATGAATTCAAAAAGTTCAACTATGAAATGCAGACAAGTACATTATGTAGTATTGTCATGTCGGTCAGTGAAATTTGACTATGAAATGAACTGGTTTGACTATGAATTCAAAAAGTTCAACTATGAATATGAATTTAAAAGGTTAAACTATGAATTTTGATCAGTAGAGATACAATATTTTCTATTTATAATTGCATTTGTGTGATCATTGTAGAGCACTATCATCGGTATTGAAAATGAGTAGTTACAGCGAAAGAACCTTTTCTCAACTACCAATTTTCTTGCATAACCTTCAAAGAACAAATCCTAATACCTTCACAGCCATTAAGAAAACCGATACCAACCGCTTTCAATTCTGTTTTGTGGCTTTAGGTTGCGTGGTATAACATACTTCTTTTATTGAGTTATACAATATTTCATGGTAATGTATCTCGATTAGTTTTTACTTATCACTAATATGTGTTCGTTTTTATATAGATTCGTACCTTCCTTAGGTGCATGATACCGCTGATATATGTGGGTTATTTACCCCTTCTTGGGAGCTTTCTGACAACAATGTACTTCGCAGTGGCTTTAGATGGAAATCATGAACCACTAATCATAGCACTTGGTTTGGGAACCTTACAGTGTGAAGAATCATGGAGATGGTTCATGATGAGGTTAAGAGATTGTTTAGGTGAGGACATAGAGGTTGGTTTCATAAGCAACCTGTGTGATAACATAGACTTTGGTGTTGAGAGTGCCTACCCGGATTCCTATCATGGATATTGTCCTAAAGATATAGCTCGAAAGATACGTGAGTCTGTCGGACATAACAATACGGAAGTCGAATCGTTGTTTTGGAAGTCATGCAATGCATATAGCGTTGATGATTTTTAGTTGTGTTTGGAAAGGTTGCAAAGTACATGTAGGCAACCACCTTTCTGCACCTTGCTTATGAGTCCAATTTACTGGCTTGACGATATACCGATTTCAAAATGGACAAGAGCATTTTTCCCAAAAATATGTTACAATGTTAAATCGATTGACGTCCCTGAAATTTTGCAAATTATATCCTCACGTGAGTTTCCTATAACAACGATAATTGAGTTAACCACCACGTTGATACAATCAAAGTATGCTGAACGGGCCGAACTGGCTGGTAAGGGAGATTGTTATATTTTGTTTTTTTATTGTGCTACTATTTTTATTAAAATATCAAATTTTACAGGGAGGTTGTCTGGTGGGTTGACCCCTTACGTTGAGAGTAAGGTTCAAAAAAGTCTCAACAAGTCACGTTTGTATAGGGATACATTTGAAGTCGATGACATTTTTGCCACCAGCAACGTACAACTTGAATGAAGGGTATGTAGTTGTGGTAAATGGCAAAAAAGCGGTATACCATGTGGCCACGCTATAGCATGTCTAAGAACCCCTACATTTGAGTCCATTCAGAGAATGGTTGATTACAAGTTCACTAATTATGTGTATCGACTTGCATATGGATCTGAGTTGGTGAATGATATACCATCACATGTGCATTGGGAAATACCAAATGAAACGGTGGTCCTGTTACCTCCCTCAATGCAGTAGTTATTTATGTAGCACCTTTATGTTTTATGTAGTATTATGTATTAGTTTTTTATGTACCCCGTTTTTATTTTAGTGTTGTGTTACGTATTAGTTATCCATGTACCCAGTTTATATTTTATGTCGTATTATGTGTTAGTTATTTATGTACCCCATTTATATTTTATTGCGTTCTAAATATTGGCTATTGAGGAAACAACATACATTAAAAGAAATGGACGTTTATTAAATAGTAGCGACTAGACACATACAACAACAAGCAACTTAAATAACGAAAAACAATTAACTTAACCAACATGCATATTAAAAATAAGGGACATTCTTTAAAAGATTCCATGCATCTAAGTGGGTAAACTCGCTACCATCATATTGAAAACGGTATAGTTCCAAAGCCACCTGCCGTAGAATGTCTTCATCCGTATTTGCATGTTCGTTATCCAACTCATTATAAATACGTTGAAATTGTTTCACCTTCATTTTCATATCCAGAAACTTCGCTTTGACATCTCTTCTTCTTCGATATTGAGTGCGGTTCATTAAATGGTGAAACAAATGACAGACACTAGACCAAAATGATCCAGCACGAACTTGTGGGGGACCCGGTGGAAAATCCACCTCTACAGTTGTAATCCAAGCTTGAACCAAAGTGACCTTCTCTGCGTTCCTCCATATACGTGGTGAGTCCATAATTGCAAGGAGGGAAGTAATAGAATACAATTACAACGGATATTGAAATCTATTTATAACGACTCCTTACTTTCCTGGTGCAATGACTTGTCAACTCAAACAACAATGTATTGTGTTGTCATTCAACCGGGGATGAATTGTCAACTCGAACAGTGATCTGTTGTGTTATAAGTATAGTACACTGCATTCGTCAGTTAATTTTGACTATGAATTGCAGACATATTAGAAGACTGGACTGCGATTTTGTGTAGAAACTACTATAAATTGACCTTAAATTACATGCAATACTTTATTAAATTAACCAATATAGTTGTTCAAATATTGTTTTATAGATTCTACTCTCTTTGTTTCAATCCAAATGACTTCTATATCATGGAGCAATGAAGAGTTCTTGGTTCTTACACATGCTTATATTCTTGTGTACGAGACAAGCAAGTTGAACGATCCAATGTTTTGGAGCCGTTTAACAAATATTTTCAATGCTGAAAACCGAATGGCTACAAGAAACAATCATGACGAACTAGACATCTTAGCAAGATGGTATGAAATGAAAACCGAAGTTCTATTATTCAACGATCTTTATACCAAAATTGACGACACCCGTTTAAATGTTACTGAGGATGTCATCTTGGAAGCTGCTAAGGAGGAATACAAGTCATTAAGTAACGGGTTGAAATTCCAGTTTGAAGCCCCTTGGAATATTTTGAAATATATCCCGTTTGTTTAAAATCTATTTTAGTTTATTATTTGAGTACTAGGTTATTTTCATGTATTTCTGATGTATTTCGTATGTATTTCGTTTGTTTAAAATCTATTTTAGTTTATTATGTGAGCAACTCGTATGTTTAAATGACCATTGCATTAGTTATCACAATATATTAGAATACATTAGTAACAAGGATTCCATGAACCATTAAAAACATCACAACAATTACATGAAAAACAACGACATAATACGAACAAAGCATTAACGTAAAACACAAGTCCATGAGTTATTCTTAACACAAATTAGAGCGGTCTACTTGAAATACTGTTTATCTCTAACAACCTTCCAAACTTCCTCATATTCGAAGTCTCTGCCGTCATGCTCACAGATGTAAAACTCTGTAACAACTTCCAAGAACTCTTCTTCGTCACGATAATGAACATTGTTACGTTTCGCATAACTACATGCTCGATTGAACCATGTCACTTCTTCCTTTACATCCGTCCACTTAGTAACAACATCTGATTTTTCTCTTTTTTGTCCTTCTCCCATCTCATGGTTAAACAAAGATGTGAGGCGACTCCATTCATCACCAATTAGGCAATGCGGGGGAGAAAGTAACGATTCACCATCCTTAACACTTAGCCAGCATCGTGTTATAAGTAACACCTCGTTTGTCGTCCATGGCCTTTCAGAATTGGAACCAGGTACTTCATTCGAAGAACGTGCTGCATTTGACGACATTTCTAATAATGGGAATTCGTTTCGTTTAGGTGATTTGGGTGTTTGGTTTATAGATCTTAAACATCTATTTATATAAATAGATAGACTATGAATTAATACTTTGACTACGAAATGGTAATATTTGGACTACCATTTTCAGCTTAATGCAGTGTTTTGTCATGTCAAACTGTCATTTATCTCTTGTCACTTAAGGGTCCCACTGGGATGTGCAGGTTACTACAGTGACTTGTCATTACTGTCTAGTCATTTCAAAGTTTGGACATCTCATTACTGTCTAGTATGTATAAATACCACTTATTGCTCCAGTTTAATACAATATCGACTTTATTATGAGTTCCTCACACAAATTCGAAATTTGCTCATGCAACGAAGTAGATTGTTACTACTGTGATTCGGTAGACCCTTTTTTTACACCCTCTTCAGCCGGGCCATATATGTCACATGAAAATTTTGAAGAATTAAAGAAGGCTGAAGCACAACAAGAAGAGGACAAAGAGTCATCCCGACTTCTCACTCAACTTGCTAATGATATAGATTCGGAATGCAAACAAGCTCAAGAATGGATTGACCTCAATAAAAACAAAATCAAAGAGCATAAAGATTGGATAAAAAAGAGTAAGAAGGCAATCAAAACGACTGAAAAACGGCTTGCTGAGAAGGATGAGCAGTTGATACACATTATGGTAAAAAAGGATCGTTTCGAAGACAAAATGAGAATTAGGGATGACTATATAACAATGGAGAAAGAGAAGTACCCGTTGCAGTTCCCTGAGTTTAAAAATTAGTTATAAAGTTGTTGTAATATTATCATGAAACAGATTAGGTTGCCAAAGGATCGTTTGTTGTTTTTTTTAAATAACATGTTGTAACTGTTAAAATAAATCTGCAAACTATATTTTATAATATAAAGGCTTCATTCATTGTTATAATCAACAAAATTAACTAAAATATGAAAGCATAGCAATGTCTTGTAAGAGTTAATAAAAATATTACAATACATAATAAGCTAACAACTCGTCATTACTCTTAATTTCAAGGTTGTTTTATATCAAAATCAGCGTTATGGGTTTGTGAGCAACCCGCTGAACCACCAATATTATATGCCATTTCAGGAGTAGAAATTATGTGACCTGCTTTGCTACCAGACGCCCTTCCAGTACAATTATTTCTCGTGTGTCCTAGTTGACCACATGTAGAACACTCTTTTATAATTGGACCCTCGCCTTGTGATGGAATGCGGTCTGTGTTTCTTGGCCTGCCTGGCTGACGTTTATCCATTATAGGTGGCTTAACAATCATCAAATCATCGGGGATCTCCCATTCGGATGGCTTCGGCAGAGGGTTTATTGATTCCTCATATGTTTTCCTTAGTGTTTTGGTAAGGTAAGCATTTAATGCAAACCTCGAGCAGTCTTGGTAATTGTTCACTGTTAAACATCTTATGACATGACCACAAGGTATCCCATCAAGTTGCCAATGCCTACATGTACATGTCATATGTTGAAAATCAACAATCACATTTTGTGCCCCCTTTTTGACCTCGCATTTCGTATTTGAGATCATGCGAACATCCCATTTCGTAAAAGTTTTCTTGTTTTCTTTTACAACTTCATCCGCCCAAGGGGTAAGTGTTGTTGTTGCTTCCGCTAAAAAAACAGCCAAAATGAAGAAGTTAAGATCAATAACATCAAAACTAATAAAACATTAATATTACAAATTCACGTAATACCTGCAAAGTTACGTCTTTGAAACCACCATTGTTGCATTGTAGCACGAAAAAAATCAATCAACATAAGTATTGGCACCTTACGTGCGTGTCTAGATAATGCATTTATAGACTCTGCACTGTTGGACGACATAAGATTGTATCGGTTCCCTTTAAAATGTGCCATTGACCAGGTTTCTGGATTTATACTTTTTAAGTACTCCCATACTGGTTCTTTTGTCTTTTTCATAACATCCATGGCAGCATCAAAAGCATCAACTGTGTATGCCCTACACGCCTCCCAAAAAATTCCTTTAACCGTCTTACTCTTGCCGAATCTAGATACTATGTTGAAATACAAATGGACACCACATATTCCATGATGAGCGTGAGGAAAAATGTTGGCAACGGATGTTGCTATAGATGGAGACCTATCAGATATAATTGTAAGCTCCTGCATATTTCCTATGCAATCACGTAGTTTTTGAAAAAACCATGTCCAAGAATCAGTACACTCATTTTTGCATATACCATATGCAACCGGTAATATTTGATTTTGTCCGTCCTTAGTAACTGCAAGTAGCATGGTACCTTTGAACTCGCCCTTTAGGTGAGCTCCATCTACTACTAGGGTCGGCTTACAAAAGTTGACAAAAGCTCGTACCTACAATACATTGTATATCTATTCAAATACACCAAAATAAATATTAAAAAAAAATTAGGACATGATAATACTAACCGAGCAACCGAGTGCGACGTACAAAAACTCAAAGCGATCATCAGCATCTGTTTTAGTATGTGTGACAGTACCCGGATTATGTTTGGCCAAGTTGTGACAATACGCCGGAAGTTTGGTAAAAGAATCCTCTTTCGTACCCCTTAACGACAACAATGCATATTGCTTCGCACGCCATGCCTGATGGTATGAGATATTGATATTCAATTGAGCATTCATATCATTAACAATTTCTTTTCCCCGATAAACTCTACTATAGTCTTCAGCCAAAACATCAGCAACATATTCACCCAAAACATATTTGTTTGCTTGTCGATGATTAGGTTGCAACAATGTTGAAGAACATGTGTGTACATCAAAAAATTTATTCACTTGGAAAAGTCCATCATAATTTTTAATTGCTTTTGCTCTTAGTAACCAAGAACAATTTTTCGAAACACACACAACTTCATACCTTGATTTGGTGGATCTACTTGTCCTCGTTTGGAAACCTTCTCGAAGACATTTTTTTTACCAATACACCGCTTTAAAAGTTCTTTGTTTTTAAATATACTCTCACATTGAATCTTTTGAAGATTAATGTCTACCATCTGTGTTGGGATATCTTCATTAAGATCAACTGGCCATGTTGGTACAAGGAGCATACCGTGAAAAAGGTTATCGGGATACTTAGCTTTAACTTCATCACCCAACTCATCTCTATCGGAATTATTTTGTAGCTCGGTTATAACTAAACACACATCACCAACATCAACATAATGCTCGTAAACATGATTTTTTTCATTTTTTTGAGTTGAATTTTTTTTCTTTTTAGTTTTATCTACCACACGCCTATTCACAAGTTTAACTTCTTGTTCGGCAACATCATCACAACGACCACCCACATGATTAAGATATGTACCAACATCATCATCACCAACAGACTTGTAATTCTCGGGATCCACATAGTGAATAGGTGAATAACTAACATTAACATTTTCAGCAACACTATGAAACTGAGGTACACTAGGAGTATTGAAAGTACCTATCGGATCGTTGCTCCCTTTATAACTGCATAAATTACCAACAAGTTGGTTTCCAATTTCACCACCCCCATTAACCTCCTCAACTTCATCAACCACCACAAACACTTTCACAGCCCTTCCTCCACTACATTTGATTACGTTTATCAACATTCTAACATCCACGTCTTCAACTATAGCTATATAATAATTTAATTCAGGATGGTGGAAACGAAGACTAATTCTATATTTGTCTAACAAACCAATTTTGCTTCTTACCAAAGATACAAAATCACTATAACTAATATACTCAGAAAATATCAAAGTGAGTTCAGAAATACCTCCCTGTGGACATATGTATTCCAGATTAGTTCCATTAACTTGCCATCTCCCACCGGTTACAAGACAAACCAAATATTCAATCATTTTTTGAGCAAATTGTAGAGAGTATTTCTTTACAAGACAAATAAATAACAACCAAAATGATATTTTTCTACAAAAGTTTTTATATAGCAACGTGATTTCGTAGTCAAACCAATTCATTTCATAGTCAAACTTAAAAAAAAAAAAAAAAAAAAAAATTAAAAAAAATACACCATTTCACAGATAGGCTCAGAGGATTTCGCAGATGGACCTATTCCATCTGCGAAATTAACCCTATTTATACAGAAAAAATATTAAAAAAAAAAAATTCTCATCTGCGAAAGTACAAGTACCTAAAGCACAACTTTAGGTACTTGTACTTTCGCAGATGAGAAGCCCATTTCGCAGATGGGACCTTCTCATCTGCGAAATGGGTGGCCATTTTTGTAATTTCGATTTTTTTTGGCTATTTTTGTAATGCAATTAGTGTAAATGGCTATTTTTGTCATTTTCTCTATTAATAATAATGAATTTATAAAATAACATATTTATTTATATATTTAATAAAATAATAATAAAAAAAAAATAAGATTACTTTGTCGAAAATCTTAATGTTTTGAATTCATAAATTAAAAAAATATATTTTTATCGGTTTTAGGACATTTTTCTAAAAAAATAATAATCTGATATTAGTATTAGTATTTATATAAGGGCAAAGAAGTAATTTTAGACTCTGGATAAATGATAGACAAAACTTCAAAAATGGTCCCTATGGTTTTCAAAAATATCAAGTTTAATCCCTAAGTTCAAAAAACCTCACAGATGGTCCCTGTGGTTTCAAAACTTTTAACAAACAGTCCCTTAGCCACATAAAAAGACTAATATGCCCTTTCTATTTCTTTCTAGAATTAATTTTACCTAATCCTATTTAAAAAAAAAGACAAAATAAATAATTCATTGGGCCCACATGCTCTCTCTCTCTCTAAACATAAAAAACGCACATCGTCTTCTTCATATGTTTCGGGGATTTGGAGGAACGAACAAATCGGAAGCGATGAGAAGTTCCGATGGTGGTCATTCAAATCGCGAGGAGAGACAGAGTCGTCGATCTTCGGCGACCCTCTGAGGCTTTAACTTGCATCATCTCCGGTTGAGAGCTAAGGGAACAGGTCTCCGTCTTCGTCTGTTTGGAGAAGCTGAAATCACGAATGGAAGGTTGCGATCAGGAAGCTCCGATGGTGGAGTGTGGTTCTATGGTAGTTAAGTAGTCACAAGGGGGGGAAAGGCGGAGGCGGCTATAATGGTTGAAGAGGGAAGAGCAGTCGGTTTTTCCGATGAGCTCCTTCTCGGCTGATAGCTCACTCATCGGAGCTGTGGCTTCAAATCACCAACAATAGACGGAGAGAGGAGGTGTTGGAGGTGACGGAGAACCAAGTGAGGATGGCTGAGGAGTTGTAATAGCTCGCTAGTTTATCGGTTCTTCTTCCTCTCACTTTATCGAAGCCAAAATTGAGGACCACTACAAACGCGGAGATGTTTTGAGTTGTTGATCGATAGGGAAGAATGGTGGAGGAAGGAGAGAAACTGAAATTGGGTCGGCAGCCTTGGTTCGTCGGATTCTTTCCTCACAAACACCCCCACCTGCTGTTGTTTTCCATTCTTTCTTCTCCCTTCTCGGTCAGACGAGGATCGAAGAGCCTCCCTCGATTTCTGCCTCCGCTCGATTTCTGCTGGTGTTATTGCTTTTAGGATTGATTGTCAGAGCAGGAGAGGGAAAAGGGGGGTTGTTGGTTGACAAACGGTGGCCAACGTTGGTGATTCACATTTGATACAGGTGGTTCTATGGCAGAGTAGGGGTGGAGCAGTGGTGATGTTTAAAAATCAAGTTGTTAGGGCTATGAACTGATGTAAATGAAGTGCCCGTTTTTTTATTAGTCAAATTAAGGGTGTTGGGGATTGAATAGAAGAAGATGACAAAGACTTGAGAGAGAGAGAGAGAGAGAGAGAGAGAGAGAGAGAGAGAGAGAGAGAGAGAGACCCAATGAATTATTTATTTTGTTTTTCTATTTTTTAAAATAGGATTAGGTAAAATTAATTCTAAAAAGAAATAGAAAGGGCATATTAGTCTTTTTATGTGATTAAGGGACTGTTTGTTAAAAGTTTTGAAACCACAGGGACCATCTGTAAGGTTTTTTAAACTTAAGGATTAAACTTGATATTTTTGAAAACCATATGGACCATTTATGAAGTTTTGTCTAAATGATACAATCATACCAAGGCTAATGGTCCCATGTAGACGTCCACATTATGTCCATCCAGTATTTATGCTCCAGTGCTTCGCGGGACTGGGTCCGAACCGCTGACTCTGCCCATCAAATTTACAGGGCATTCTTCCTTAAATCGTAACAGCCGTTAGATCTTAATCCAACGATCACCACAGCGCGTCCACTATTGTCATCCCAAATCTGTGCGCCACCTAACTCACTCTCTCCTCCTTCCTCTCCGCAACCATCTCTCGCCGGTGAAAAGAGAAAACGAAACCCTAACGACGACGGTGATCATCTTTTAGCCTTTACCTACCGGTCAAGCAAAGGTACATATGCACATATACATACACATATATACGCATATTCCTGTATTTGTTTATAGATTATATGTTCCGACTTGCATATATTTGAAGCAAATTGTATCATCTGACGAAATTTATGCGTAATTTGACGATCAATTTGATACAGAATGGTAACATTTGATCGAAGAATATGATACCAAAAAATGGATGGTGACAAGTATTCTTACTTTCTAGTCTTTTTTTTTTTTTTTTTTTGGTTTAATGTTCCTGCATATTCTTCATATAATTATAATTAATTGAAGACGTCAGAATTTTCTGTTCAGAGTCGATTAATCTTGTCAAGTTTGAAATTATAGAGTGATTGATGACTCATATGACACTCAGAAGTTAATTTGTAATCTGCAAGTGAAATTGAACATTGCAAATAATTAATTAAAAGTTAAGAAGGATTAAACTTCAGCTTAGATATGTTTTTGCTTTATACATTTAACCTCAGAATCATGGAACATCCCCCTAGGGCCTATCATAGTTGGTTCCTGGATAGTAACTAGCAGAAATGGTTGGAAAAATAATCATTTTGCACTATGAATGATGGCATATCTGCAATCTTTTTTAATCTTTTTTTACACTTGTATGCACACATACATAATTATGTATAATTGTATATCATCAAGGTTTAAGAGTCTTTTGGATCCTGTTGTAGGTTTTGGTTCTCTTTGTGATAAAGCCTAGGCTTTTAACAGAGGGTGACTTTCATAAAGTTGAATAGAAGAACATGATAATGAAATGAAACTGAAAGTAGGTAATAACGTTTTCTTTGTTACTTACAAAAGGGTCCACTCATTTAATGATATGATTCCTGTAATATTATCAATGGGCAAACTTCTTTATATACTAATCCTCTGTCTAATGTGTCAATGCTATACTAAATTCCCCTTAAAGTGAATCTTAGAATACAAATAAGATCAGAAAGACCATCATAAGAGCAAACAAAGCAATGCCTTTTGTGAGAGCAAACCCTAAAATGTCATAATGAAACAACTTAGCAAACCTCCATAACTTTGTTAAACTTTTCATCTCAGTCTATTCATTGGAAGCAGGATTGCTATTTTGATGTTAAATTCATCATACACGTTAAAATCATATTTTGCAGAAATTCCTCTAGTAATTTAATCATCATGATAATATGATATGTGGTTTGTATTTAACCCATCTTATTTTCAGGAAATTCCTCTATATTACTTGTTACAATGATCAAAACCAAACTACTAGCAAATGGGAATCTTTTATGTTTCAAGATTGGAATTTTGGCACGGATGTTGTAGTGATGAGGGTGGAAGAGGATAGAATGGGGCAACATGGTGTTGCCTTTGACCAATATAACGATTTCAATGGTGGACCCGACCCAGACCCACCCGGGATTCCCACACCACACGATAAATCCCGGGATTCCCGCACCTCACGACCAAGAAAACGTAGTGTTCCTAGCGGTGTCATGTATCTATCCGTGGACGGAAACCGGATTCCCCCCGAAACATCCCGCAGTTCTCGAACCCCGGAATCAAAGATTCCGGATTCCATCACCAATTCCGCTCGTTACACAACTAGCAAACGTTCACTAGGTCGAGACGCCCAAAACCTACTCGATTACTTCCGAAAAATCCAAGCCGAAAACCCGGGTTTTTACTACGCGATACAGCTCGATGAAGATAACCGTATGGGAAATATATTTTGGGCGGATGCAAGGTCAAGAACTGCTTATTCCCATTTCGGTGATGCAGTTACACTAGACACAATGTATAGAGTCAAACAATACAAAGTCCCATTTGCTCCTTTTACCGGGGTCAACCACCATGGTCAAACGATTCTCTTTGGTTGTGCATTGCTTCTAGATGAATCCGAATGTACATTCACATGGCTTTTCAAGACCTTTCTTGCAGCCATGAATGACCGGGCCCCGGTTTCCCTAATCACCGACCCCGAGAAATCGATCCAAGATGCGGTTTCACAAGTTTTCCCGGGAACCCGTCATTGTATTAACAAATGGCATGTGTTAAGAGAAGGTCACGAAAGATTAGCTCATGTTTGTCACATTCATCCTAATTTTCAAATCGAGCTGTATAACTGTATAAACATGACTGAAACAATCACGGAGTTTGAATCCGCATGGGATTTCATCCTCGATAGATACGATCTTAGAAGAAACGATTGGCTTCAATTGTTATATTCCGTTCGACACCAATGGGTCCCGGCTTATTTTCGCGACACATTTTTCGCGTTCAATAACGTTTTCGAAAGCTCGTTTTTTGATGGATATGTAAACGAACACACAACGGTTCCCATGTTCTTCAGACAATATGAAAGAGCTTTAGAGAATTCGTTCGAGAAGGAAATCGAAGCTGATTTCGACACGATTTCCACCACCCCGGTGTTGAGAACTCCATCACCTATGGAGAAACAAGCTGCGAATTTATACACGAAAACAATATTTTCAAAGTTTCAAGAGGAATTAGTCGAAACATTTGTGTATACTGCAAATCGGATCGATGGAAATGGTGATGTGAGTACTTTTCGTGTTGCGAAATTCGAAGATGATCAGAAATCGTATCTTGTTTCGTTTAATGTGAGCGAGTTACGTGCGAATTGCAGTTGTCAGATGTTTGAGTATTCCGGGATTCTTTGTAGACATATTTTGACTGTTTTTACAGTGACAAATGTGCTCACGTTTCCTTCACATTACATTATGAAAAGGTGGACACGGAATGCGAAAAGTGGGAATTTGTTGCAAGAATCGGGAAATGGGAACGAGTCGTTAGGTGTTCGTTACAATTTTTTGTTGCGGGAAGCTGTGAAATTTGCTGAGGAAGGTGCGGTTGCTCCGGATACTTTTACGGTGGCGGTTGCCGCCCTGAGAGATGGCGGGAGGAAGGTGGCTGCCGCCAAGACAAATGTGGCGAGTTTTGCTCCGGCGAATTCACAGGTGAGTGTGATTGGTTATGATAACCGGAAAATGAATTGTACATCAGATATGACACCTTTGTTGTGGCCAAGACAAGATGAAGTGACAAGAAGGTTTAATCTTAATGATGGTGGTCTTTTGGGTCAACCTGTTACGGATTTAAATCTCCCGCGTATGGCTCCAGTTTCCTTAAGGCGTGATGATGCACATCATGACAACATGGTATGATATGTTTTATTGTATGATATTTTTCTTTTTGGGATATATGATTGTTTCATCTTTTTCCCAATTTATGCAAGAAAGTTGTATTTAACCGGTTGAAACTTTAGGTTTGGGTTTTTTTTTTTGCTTATTTAGTGTATTTTGTGACACACAGGTGATTCTTCCTTGTCTTAAGTCGATGACATGGTTGATGGAAAATAGAACTTTGCCTCCAGCAAGCAGAGTAGCTGTCATAAACCTGAAGGTATGTTCATATTAAGCTACTATTTTTATATGCAAATCTGACATAGTTGCTTGTTTCTCAAAAGGGTGGGTTATTAAAGATATTTGATATCTTTTTGACAAACCTATAATGAACATAAATGTGGGAACTTTATGCATAATTTTGCAAAATTTTAAGGTGAAAAATGCTTTGTAGGCAGCATCTTCATTTTTCATATTGTGGTAGGTGATGGAGGTGAGGTGAAAATGGTGGACAAAGAGAAGAGCGGTTGATAAACACTTCTTTTCTTTAAACCTGATTGCCAGCTTACTTTATAGAACACATGTGCGTGATACATACATATATATCTATAAACAGATATGTATGTGCCTATATACACACATACATACATACATATACTGATGATATACATGTGCTCATGTATATGCCTATATGTCTAAAGTTATAAATGCATAGAAGCATACATACTTACATATATGCATGTATGTGTGTATATATACATGCAAATATATCCATATCCATACAAATGATACATGCAAATATATCCATATCCATACAAATGATATGTGTATGTGTGTTATGTAGACCCTATTTATAAGAGGTAGAGCAGCAAAAGACTAAAATCTGTGCATTGTTTTTGTAAAATCTCCCAAATCAAAATAATTTATAGATAACATGGGAAGCAAAAGAGAGTAAGAGACTATCTATTTGCATTTCTTAAAGGTGATTTTTTTTTATGATGCCCAGTTGATTCCTATTATGCTAAAATGGAAGTCACTGATTGAAAATAGAAAAGACTAAACTACCCCTACCAGGATTCTAAGTCACTTTATTTAACTGTATTTGTGTATTTAGACTAGTTACAAGAGATAGCAAACAATAAAACATGGATGTAAGATGCATGTCTGATGTCAATGGGACAAAAACTACATTTTTGTCCCACCCAAAAATATGGAACGAGGTGGGACAGAGACTTGCTCATCTGTGCAAAAAGACAAAAATGCCCTTTTCATCCTCATCATTGAGAACAGCCTTAGAAAGTTTGTCTGGTCTTCTCTCTTGTAACAACCACAGCCTTAACATGAATAGAATCCATGGTGCTTTCCTATGTTGAACTGATTATATTTTATTTGATTATTTCTGATATTTTAAGGTTTTGTTATTTGCAGTTGCAAGATTATAGAAGGACACCCGCAAGTGAATCGGAGGTTAAGTTTCAGCTTTCAACAGTTACACTAGAGCCAATGTTGAGGTCAATGGCTTACATCAATGAACAGCTATCTGCTCCTGCTAATAGGGTTGCTGTTATTAATTTGAAGGTATGAAAAATAATGTTTTGTTTTGTTTCCATCAAAATTTAAGAAATAGCAACGGACTTTCATTTATCTATTAACTAAGCATCCTACTTTCATATCTTCCTATTACAACATTAAACTTTGAGAAATCTACTCAGTTACAACAGTGCCATCCAAATACAAAGTAATTTTCAGTGCAATAATTGACTAGTAGATTTTTCATTGTACAATGCTATAATTGGTTGGGTTTTCAAGAGTGCAATGTTTTAATTAATAAGAAGAAAACGGAAAGTACAATGTTGTAAATTGTAACAGAAAGAAATGCAAGTATGATGCTATAATAAACATATAAAAGTACATTGTTATTTTTTGCATTTATCCATATCTAATGTGAACATAGAACTCAACATGAAATTCGACATATATCCACAGCACATATATCAACATATAGTTTGATCTTGTTTTGAAGATTTATCTGTTGTTATTATGTGTTTCCAGCTCCAAGATACAGATACTAGCACAGGAGAATCTGAGGTGAAGTTTCAGGTGTCTAGGGACACATTAGGTGCCATGTTGAGATCAATGGCTTATATCCGTGAGCAGCTCTCAAATGCAGTAAGCTTTATGATGTTCCTTCATTTTAAAATCTATTTATTTAAAACGGAAAACTCATATTATTATAATTATAAAATCTTAAATAAACTTCTCTTAGGGGGAGGGACTACAGGCAAACCAAAGTCACAGCTTTGCCAGTTCTCACATTTGCTTTTTGAAAGTGGATTAATTGCAAGAAATAGCAACATACTTTCATTGATTTATACCTACTTCTATTTCTTAATAAATCTATCCACTTATAGCAATGTCATCTAAACACAAAGCTATTTTCATTGCTATAACTGGTCAGATTTTTCAAGATAACTAAAAATTTGAAATTATAATGCTATAATTAGGTAGAAATTTCTCTGTATAACATTCTAATAAGACAAAAAATGTGCAATGCTATAATTGGGTAGATTTTTTAAAGCACACTGCCCTAGCAAGAAATAAAATTAAAAGTACAATGCTTTTTTTTTTCATGAGAAAATTTGCATGGAAGTAAACATGAATCTATTTTGCAGGCTGAATCAGCATCAGAGATTCCATCAAAGAAACCAAGAAAATAGAACCAACTATTTTTTTTTCTTCTGTTCTATAAACATCATCATCAACAATTGAGCCACCATTTCTTCAAAGTTTTGCAGGTATAAATTACCATCGAGTAATGTTCTTGCAAACTTTTGAATGTGTTGATTGGTGGGTTTTGTTTTTAGTTTTTAGAGGTTAATTAGTTTTTAATTTACGTGGTGTTTTGTTACTAGTTATTAGTTTCAAAGTGTTGAGAGATAGAAGTAAAGGTGTTGTAGGTTGTTGTTAGTTGAATTTTCCTCCATTGATGCCGTGATTTATTGTATATACTTTTTGATGATATAACGCTCTTTAGAGGAGTTGTTGATAATAGTAATATGTTCATGTTTGTTGGCTTTTCAATGGGGTTGAAAGATATATTTGTTTGATTATTAGTAAAATTAAAAGATAATTTTTATTGGTCTTCAGCTTGAGTTAGACACCTGTCTTCAAATCCATCCAGAGTTGAGGAGAAATCAAAAAGCTCTACATTCTTCTTTTTCTTTCTATTTGCAAATAATGTTATTTTTTTGGGAGAGCTGTCAAATGATACTTATAAAATCAGTTCTTGATGGTGTGGGGAATTATTTATTTTAATATTTAAGGTTCCTATTGGAGTTTTAAGCAACCTTAAAGATTCCAATGTATGTTTTGGGGAGATGAGATAGGTGATAAGAAATTACATTTGGTCAATTAGAAAAGAAAAAAAAAAAGTTCTTGCTTCAAAAGATGTAGGGTGGTTGGGGATTGATAGTTTATATGTGATGAATCGTGCTCTTTTAGCTAAATGGCATTGGAAGTTTTTCAGTTAGCTAAATGCTCTTAGTCATATATTACATACAAGATTTTATACTATTTTTTGTTTAAAGTGCTTAAAGCCATAAATGGTTTAGTGCGAGATAATATGATAGGGTCATTATATGGTAAAAACAAGCGAACGAAGAATGCAAGTAAGCCTGACAATTGAGTTGGGTTCGGGTTGGCGGGTTGAAATTCAGAAACTCAACCCAACTCATATAATATATGGGTTGACGGGTCACGGGTTAACGGGTTGGAAAACATCAACCTAACCCAACCCATATAACCCGTATAAATATATGGGTTGGCGGGTTCACGTGTCAGTGGGTAGAACCCAACCCGTATAATCCATTTAATAAGCAACACATTTTAAGATGAAATTGAAAAATCCAAATAAAATGAAGTCTAAAAGTCATAAACATTAAACATAAAGTCATAAACATCCAAAATAAACATCAAACATCAAGTCATAAACATCCAAATAAAACTCTAAAAATCAAAACATTCAGAAAAGTTCAATTGTTCAAAAATACTGTAGAGTGTAGATTGTTACTTACCGTAAAGAGAAAGGAAGGTGGGTCGAAAACGTCAAAGCTGACAAGAGTGAGTGCGAACAGCGATGAGAGGATGAGGAGCGGGTGAGGATCGGCCCGATGAGTGATTAAATCGTGAGTTCGTGATGTTGCTTCCTTCGAAGATCAGTCTTTAACTCCTTAATCTTTATCCTTCGTTCAATCGTTCGTGAATGTGGAGACTGGAGCGGGTGAGGAACGATTTTTTTTTATTATGGCACACAAATACGTAATGGCTGGCTACACAAGGACTCAACAGTCAACACTTAAGGAGTCAAGGTCAAAGATGGATGATGGGATCATGAGACACAAGCCCAACAGTAGCCCACAACACAATGGCACATTGCCCAATCATATGGCTGATTATATACGAAATTACAAACGAATACCAAATTAAAATTTAAGGATATGATAAATAGAAACTAATAGTATAATATGATCTTAGATTGTTAAAAATTAAAATAAATAGATAATTAAATATATTAGGCGGGTTGGCGGGTTGACCCGCGAACCCAAACAGGTAACCCAACCCAACCCATTAAATAAACGGGTTGGCAGGTTGACGGGTTGACGGGTCAGAAATCTCAACCCTAACCCGTTTATTTTCGTATCGGGTTCGTGTCGGGTTACAGGTTGAGTCGAGAGTTGCCACCCCTAAATGCAAGTAGTTTATTTCTAAATACATGACATGGAACGAGTTCTCTTGCTAGTAGCCCGAGATTATATGATTTAAAAACTCATAAAAATCGGTTGGTGTCTACATCTCTACATACTATCAAATGGCTTTTGGGTGTGGAATTGGAAGCATCATCCTAATCAAGGAAGGGAATGGATGGAGAAGATTCAAGGAATCACCAAGTTCTCTTGAAAATGTGGATCCTTTGTCCGTGGATATAAGATTTATCTAGAGCCAATAAAAACCTATTCAACACTTCAATCTAATTCGAATTTAATCTAAAATTAATGGATTGAGTTGATCTCATCAAACTACATGGGTCAATCTATCAAACTCTTTTAATTAAATGGGTTAACTCTTTTAATTAAATGGGTTGGGTTGAAGTTCTTAATTTTTTTCAAGTCAACCAAATTAAGTATAATATATAATTTTATTTTAGATTTAATTGAATATTATTGTTTAATTACAATATCATATCATTGATTATATCTTAAAAGAGACGACCCTATTTTGAATCATCTTCACTACGATACTCAATGGAGTTAGTGAATGTGGAAATGGAATTAGGGGTGTTATTCGGCTGGTTTTTTCGGTTTTTGGTTTAATCAGTTCAGTTTTTTTACATCTTAAAGCCAACCATAACCAAATCAAATAAGGTTTGGTTTAATCGGTTGTGATTAATTCGGTTATGGTTTATTCGGTTCGATTTACCAGTTAAACTAAATAAAATTTCGTATACAAAAATAAATATTAAACTAAAAAAAAAATATTCCAAAATTTTACCAAATGAAAATATATATATATATATATATATATATATATATATATATATATATATATATATATATATATATATATATACACACTAATACATAATATATTATATTCAGTTTTTCACGATATGTTGTCTTGAAATGTCATTGTAGTCATACATGTTGTAGAGACCGGTTAGTATAACTTGAGTCGTATATGAAAAGGATAAAAATGATCGAAGGTTAATTGGCATTTGGCTAATTAGTTGTTTTGTAAGACAATATATAAACAATTATAGATTTATAATGGTTAATAATTACATAATGAATAAAGAAAATATTTTTTATTGACTGATCTATTAATTAAAATACAAAATTTTAATTTATAGATATAAACTATAAAAATATATAATAATTAAAAATGCTTAATTGTTATAAAATATGATCAAATAACAAGATAAATTATAGAATAAAGAAAGTCATGAGAGTAGAAAGAACTTTTATTTCAATACTTGTGATGAAAATCATCAAACTTTACAATACATAATATTCACTATTTATACTAGACAAAGAAGGTGAAAGGTGATGTATGATATGAATGCTCATTATAGTGGTGCATAACTACACTCATAAAACACATAATAATGTTTGCTATAATGTGCACTAATTATGGAGAGTAATGGGGGAATATGGAGAATCCAATAGTCATTCACTAAATAATAATTCATAACACTCCCCCTTGAATGACGATTGTATCATGTCTCGTTAAAACCTTAATCGGTAAAACCTCATGGGAAAAACCCTTTATTAAGGAAAAAGAGTACATGATTAATAATAGATATTGGAAACAATTGTCTCGTTAAAAACCTTGCTAAGAAAACCCGATGGGAAAAACATAGCTAAGGAAAAGAGTACAATATGTTTCCAACTCCTCCTGATTAGCACATCACTTGATTTTCTTGAAGCACCACATAGCAATGTTTCGTACCATCGTTTCAAATTTCGATGTAGGAAGTGCTTTAGTAAGCCAGTCAGGAAAGTTGTTACTGGATTGAATTTTCTAGATGTTGATGGCACGCTCTTTTTGAAGATCATGAGTGAAAAAAACATTGGTTATATATGTTTGGTTCTGTCTCCTTTGATAAATCTTTCCTTGAATGGAGCTATACAAGTTGTATTATCTTCATATAGTATGGTTGGAACATCCCTGGTAGAAGTTCTTCCTTGCAAATATGTTGAGTTAAAATTCTTAACCAAATACATTCATGACTTGCCTTATAAATTGCTATAATCTCTGCATGGTTAGAATAAGCAGCAACTAAAGTTTGTTTAACAAAATGACAAGAAATTATGTTACCTCCACAAGTGAATAAATAAATGTTTGGGATCGAGCTTTGTATGGATCAGATAAATATCCCGCATCTGCATAACTAATTAACTTCACATTTTATGAATTTGATTCGTATAAATTCATATCTATTGTACCTCAAAGATATCAAAGAATGTGTTTGACGCTATTTCAGTATCTTCTTGTTGGACAAGAACTATATATTTCTAATAAGTTTACGATAAAAGCTTTATCAGGTCTTGTATTAATAGTAAGATATATTAGTGCACCAATAGCACTAAGATATAGTTCTTCGAGAACAAGAAGATTTTCATGTTTTTTATGATGCTAAAGTTGGTCCTTATTTGGCATCTAATTGCCTTACCACCTTTGGGTTACTCATTGTCACACCCCCAAACCTGAACGGCGGAAACGTTCGGGGGCGGATGACTTCATGTGGTAACGTAACAAATGAATACATAGTAAAGAAAGCAATACAACCATCATATATATAATTGAAAGTTTACATTTGTCAAAAGTTACATGTTCAAAACTCAATTACAATATGATGTCAAAAATACGAGATTAAACTGGCGCCGCAGCATCCCTTCATCAAAAGCGAAATGAATACCTGAAATTACTGATTTCCTGGGACATACAAGTAATTTTGAAAGAGTAGATCGGCATTTAAGCTGGTGAATTTCATAAGTATTTAAGTGACAATGTTTGAATGAAATGAAATGTTTTATCTTTGTTTGTATGTGTTTAGAAAATCCTATATTTTCTACTAGTATAAAAGTAGCCTTCACTCAAGACCAATGTTTGTCTCCAAAATGTATGTAAGTGTAAAATAACCAATGAGTTTGAAAACCTTGTAAATCAATGCATTTTTAATACCCCTTGTGAGTTTTATAACCATACTATTGACTCGGAATGCCTATACACAACGTTCTTCAGGCGTTGGAATGTTATGACGTTTGTCACCCCAAACGGTGGACTGCAGCTAACAGTCAGGGCACGGGTTGTCAAGCCCGTATAGATCTATACACAAACACCATGCTCCCCCTCCAAGGGATTCTGGTATATAATACAGGACTTGAAATGTGTACTCGAACGTACATGAAGTTAGTGTCTCACAAAACCGTGGTATAAAAACAGATCTACTTGTTAAAATGTTACGTTTGTTCTTGTATACGAAAGTAAACTTCTTGAAATTCATGTTTCTAGTACATAGGAGTTAGAAATTTGTTCGTAAAACTATACCTATTATAGTTTTCTAAAAGTGTGTCTTGTTTGTTTAGAAATACCTAGAAAAGGAATCACTTGTTTATGAAAGCATAGATTTTTGGTGTAGAGTCTAAGATAGACAAGAATAATCTAAGAAAAGTTTAGTTTATACATGCATTACAACGAATTTATATTTCAAAAGATAGAATGCTATTTTAACATATATTATGTATATATAAAAGTTCCTTAAAGGTTTATAAATCGCATGTGATTTGGATATATAACAGCATATAAAAGAGTTTCTTTATGTAACACACGATAATACTCGTGTGTTTTACTTGTAATCCCCCCCCCCTTGAAAGCATATAAAAGCATTTAGAATATTTAAAAAGGTTGATTAAGGGGGTATGAAACTCACTTGAAAGTTTTGGAGATAGCGAGATGGAAAACCGGGCAGAGTTTCGTCTCGGGAAACGGATTTTCCTCGGGATTCTCGGGAATCTCGGGAGTAAATTCGACCCTCGGGACTTGAGCAAAAAGACCAGAGCTTCGGGTTTGAACGGGCACGGAAAACGAGGCAAGATTGTGAGAGAAAGGAGAGAATTTAGCCCTTTTCTCGGAAGCCCTCGCATCCTATTTATAGGAAGGCTGGTCTGCCTCGGTACGCGGGGCGTACGCTCGTACGCAGCGCGTACGCGTACGTCATGCATGACCGAAGCCTCGACTGCCTCAGCTTCGGATGGGACGGGTTGCTGGGTACGCGGGTCGGATGGGACGGCGGGTCGGACGGGACAGCGGTCGGACGGGTCGGCGCTTCGGACGGGTCGGATTCCTCGGATAGGGCGACGTGGACGATCAGAGGCCAATCCTCTCGGTTACGCAGGGCGTATAGGGGTACGCAGCGCGTACCTCGGATGAGGACGCTGACTCCCCTTCGGATAATGTCCGAATTTTGATTTAAATAAATAATTAATTTATTTAATAAACTTCAAAAATTCATATCTTCTTCATACGAACTCCGTTTTCGATGGTCTTTATATCCACGCGTAGGTGAGACTACGCTCTACAACTTTCATTTAGACTCCGTCGGCAAATTCCGAAATTATTTTTTTTATTATTTATTATAAACCCATCGTGTTTAAGGAATTTCTTTGAAAATTCATAACTTCTTTATCTGATGTCGGTTTTTGCCAGACTTTTTACCGCTGGAATACCATTGTCGAGACCTTCGATTCTCGTTTAGGTCATTCCGGCCAAAAGTCGCTCGATCTCCGATTCGAGTTGTTAGCTGTCTGTTGCTAAGCCGAACTTGGAAAAATCATAACTTCGCTATATGAAGTCGGATTTGGGCGTTCTTTTCACGTACGATCATGGTTCAAAGACATTTAAACATAGAAGGAAATTAAATAGAAGTATTTGTATATTTTATTATGAAAGTAAATTTTATTACTCAATAATGGTTACAATACTTGACCCATTTTGGTCATTACAAAGAGTTGAAATATCAGGTTGTCACATCATCCCCCCGTTAGAGAGAATTTCGTCCCGAAATTTAAAGTAGTAAAGATACTAGTGAACATGAAAGAGATGAGGGTACTTTTGTTTCATCTGATCTTCGCATTCCCATGTGAATTCAGGTCCCCACTTGGCGTTCCAGCGAACCTTCACGATGGGTATGCGACTTTGTTTTGTTTGTTTGACCTCTCGGTCCATGATTTCTACTGGTTCTTCCACAAAGTTGAGGCTCTCGTTGATCTCGATCTCGTCGAGTGGAATAACAAGAGTCTCGTCGGACAGACACTTTTTCAAGTTTGAGACGTGGAAGGTTGGATGGATGTTACTAAGCTCGCGCGGTAGGTTAAGCTTGTAAGCCACAGGGCCGATTCTGGCAAGAATCTCGAAAGGCCCTATGTATCTTGGATTTAGTTTCCCACGCTTTCCAAATCGTATTAAACCCTTCCACGGTGAGACCTTTAATAAGACGTGGTCTCCTACCTGGAATTCCAAAGGTTTCCTCCTTTGGTCAGCGTAGCTTTTCTGTCGGTCTCTAGAGGCTTTCAATCGTTCACGAATCTGAACGATCTTCTCTGTCGTTTCACGTATGATCTCCGGACCGGTGAGAGTGCTTTCAGGAATTCTTCCTCTAGCTAACTGGGTATCGCCAACTTCAGTCCAGCACAGAGGGGATCTGCACTTTCGACCATAGAGGGCTTCAAACGGAGCAGCCTTTATGCTTGTATGATAACTATTGTTGTATGAAAATTCGACAAGGGGTAAATGAATATCCCATGCCTTTCCAAAGTCAATCACGCAGGCTCTCAGCATATCTTCTAAATTTTGTATTGTTCTCTCACTTTGTCCGCCTGTTTGTGGGTGGTAGGCTGTACTCATGTCTAGCCTAGTTCCCAGGGAACTTTGTAGTGACTGCCAGAATCTTGAAGTGAATCTACTATCTCGATCGGAGATAATGGATATCGAAACACCATGCAGTCGCACTACTTCCCTTAAGTAAGTTCTTGTAAGCTTCTCCATTTTGTCAGTCTCCTTGATGGGTAGGAAATGCGCGGATTTGGTCAATCTGTCGACAATGACCCATATGGTATCGAGTCCACTTGTCGTCTTGGGTAACTTGGTTATGAATTCCATAGTAATCCGCTCCCATTTCCATTCTGGTATCTCTGGTTGTTGTAGTAATCCTGACGGTTTCTGATACTCGACCTTAACCTTAGCGCAAGTAAGACATTTACTCACGAAGGTAGCAATTTCTGCTTTCATGTTAGGCCACCAGTACAGTTTCTTAAGATCCAGATACATTTTATCTGAACCCGGGTGAACGGAATATCTTGAGTTGTGAGCCTCGGTCATGACTACATTTCTGAAACCACCATGTTTCGGGGTCCAGATTCGGTCCATGAGATAGTAGGCTCCGCCACCCTTGACTTCTAGATTCTTCTCCATTCCTCGCAGGGATTCACCTGCCACATTTTCAGGTTGCAAAGCTTCCATTTGTGCCTCCTTAATTTGTGTGGATAAGTGGGAATGGATGGTCATAGTCAGAGATTTGACCCTCCGACCAGTGTATTCCTTTCGACTGAGGGCGTCAGCTACTACGTTGGCCTTGCCAGGATGATAACGAATTTCGCATTCGTAGTCATTTAGTAACTCAACCCATCGTCGTTGTCGCATGTTGAGTTCCTTCTGATCGAAAATGTGTTGAAGGCTCTTGTGATCGGTGAAAATAGTACTCTTTGTTCCGTATAAGTAGTGCCTCCAGATCTTCAGAGAAAATACCACTGCTCCTAACTCAAGATCGTGTGTCGTATAGTTCACTTCGTGTGTCTTAAGCTGTCGGGAGGCATAAGCGATAACCTTCCCTCTCTGCATAAGAACACAACCAAGTCCTTGATTTGACGCATCGCAATACACTACGAAGTCTTCTATCCCTTCGGGGAGGGATAGTATCGGTGCGGTGCACAAGGCCTGCTTTAGTGTCTGGAATGCCTTCTCTTGTTTCGCTTCCCAGTCAAAAGCCACACCTTTCTGGGTTAATGTAGTAAGAGGTTTCGCAATGCTCGAAAAGTTCTTTATGAATCTGCGATAGTAGCCAGCTAGACCTAGAAATTGACGAATTTCTGTAGGTGTCTTTGGTGCCGACCAGTTCTCAATAGCCTTAATTTTGGAGGGGTCCACGTGTATACCTTTCTCGCTAACAACGTGACCTAAAAATTCGACTCTTCGAATCCAAAATTCGCATTTAGAGAACTTCGCATAGAGTTTCTCCGTTCGCAGTGTTTCTAGGACTTTTCGTAGGTGCTGACTATGCTCTTCCTCACTTCGAGAGTAGATAAGTATATCATCGATAAAGACGATGATGAACTGATCCAAGTAAGGGCGACATACCCTATTCATTAGGTCCATAAATACTGTTGGTGCATTGGTTAATCCGAACGGCATCACTACAAATTCGTAGTGTCCATAACGAGTTCGGAAAGCTGTCTTTGGAATGTCCCCTTCTAGAACTCGTAATTGGTGATATCCGGATCGTAGATCTATTTTTGAGAAGTAGTTCGCCCCTTGAAGTTGATCGAATAGGTCGTCGATACGGGGTAGAGGATAGCGGTTCTTGACAGTAAGTTTGTTCAGTTCTCTGTAGTCGATGCACATACGGAACGATCCGTCTTTCTTCTTTACAAACAAGACCGGTGCTCCCCAAGGTGAGAAACTTGGTCTTATAAATCCTTTTTGAAGGAGTTCATTAAGTTGACTGGAAAGTTCCTGCATCTCTGCTGGCGCAAGACGATAAGGCGACTTCGCTACCGGGGTAGCTCCTGGAACTAAGTCGATTCTGAACTCAACTTGGCGTTGTGGTGGTAATCCTGGTAGTTCTTCTGGAAAGATATCGGGAAAGTCGCGTACTACCGAGATGCTCTTGATGTCCTTCAGTTCTTGACTTGTATCAACGATGTGTGCTAGGAATGCTCGACAATCCTTCCGCAAGCACTTTCGAGCTTGGATGCACGAAATGATGCGAAGGTTTGTACTAGATTTGTCGCCGTAGATAACTAATGTTTCGTTGTTAGGGAGGTTAAGACGGACTGCTTTCTCAAAGCACATGATGTCGGCGCGAAGAAGACTCAACCAATCCATGCCGACTATGACGTCGAAACTTTTAATTTGAACCGGCATGAGATTGATTGGGAAAGAATGGCCGTCTAATGTTAACGTACAGCCCATGTATATGTAATTAGTGTTTTCGGTTTTTCCATTGGCCATCTCTATAGTGAATGATTTTTCTAACTTGCTAGGTTTAGGTTTAAGTAAATGAATAAAGTTTTGACTCACGAAGCTTCTCTCAGCTCCATTATCGAATAATATGCATGCGTATGAATTATCGAGAAGGAACGTACCAGCAACTATAGTTGGGTCAGCTACAGCTTCGTCGTGGCCTATTGCCAACACTCGTCCCACACCTCTGGTGCCTGCTGCCTTAGGACAGTTCCTCTTGTAGTGGCCCACCTCGCCACAACCGTAGCAAGCCTACCCTACACCCGCACCGGGAACTTGAGTGATCGGCTTTGCGGGTTCCTTGCAGAAACGGGCTGTGTGTCCTTTCCTGTTGCAGTTGGCACACTGCATTTCTCAACAAGGTCCATGGTGGTGGTAATTGCATTTGGTGCATTTTGGGAGGTTACCTATATAAGGCTTTGTTGGGTAGGTATTTGTAGGGGCTGTAGTAGGTACAGTGGCAGCATTCACTGAAACCAGTTGTTTCTTTGCGGATTCTTGGGAAGACCCACCCTTCCCTTTATTCCACATCCTCTTCTTGCTATAGTTGTTGTTGTTGTTGTTGTTGTAGTTGTTGTTGCTGTTGTTGTTTCCTTTCTGTGGTTCTGGTACACGAGTGGTTGAGTTCTGATGACCTCCGTAGTCAATCAGAGATTGTGCCAGTTCCTTAGCACTTTCAAAGGTGTCAGGTTTGGAAGCTAACACGCTTGATCGAAGTTGGGGCGTCAGTCCCCAGATGTACCTTTCTATCTTCTTGCTCTCTGGAGCAATCATATCTGGACAAAGAATTGCCAGCTCGCAGAATCTGTTGGTATAAGTAGCGATGTCGGTACCAACCATTCCGAGAGTCCATAGCTCGTGTTCAAGCTTTTGAATCTCTCCCCGTGGGCAGTATTCTCTCATCATCATGGCTTTCAGGCTCTCCCAGCTTATGGAGTTTGCCACGATTAGGGTAAGTACTTTAACGTGGCCATTCCACCAGGTCAAAGCTTTATCAATAAAGGTGAAAGTTGCAAATTTGACTTTGTTGTGCTCGGGACAAGAGCAGATTTCAAAGACTGCCTCCGTCCTTTCAATCCACTGCCTCAGGGCCATCACACCACCAGTTCCATAAAATATCCGGGGCTTGGCATTAGTGAAGTCCTTATAGGTACATTCTCGCGGTGGTCCATGACTCTCGCCATGGTTGGATGGGTGTGTGCCAGATCCCGAGCCATTAGCACTCGAGTTATTGATTTGCGACATGGCAGCTGCCACCGCTGCGGTGACTGCTGCTTGAAACATTACAGCATCAAATTGGGGTGGTGGAGGTGGTGGTGGTACAGGTGCTTCTTCACCGTTGTTTCACCTTGGATTCCTACGCGGAGGCATCCTTCAACTATAGGTTGAAAAGACAAGGATAAGAATTTCATAGAATAGAAAATGTATGTGTCTCATGAACTAAATCGCTATAGTTCAACAACAGATGATAGTATGAGTCTTAAAATAGAAGAATGAAAGTTATTTGTAAGACTGAAGGTATGAAACAAGTATTTGGGTTCACAAAGACCATTCAAGGTTCAAACAAAATACTTAACATAGTAGTAATAGTGCCACTTATATTAATATAAAATTTGTTACAACGATCATGAAAATTTGACCCCTATAAGGGTCTCCGATTACAAAGTTCGAGAAATTTAAAGACTTTTAGCCGAGGTCCTAAGCTATAACAAAATTTGAGTCCTTGACAAGCACTACTTGCGTCGAAGGTTGCGCTTGGAGCTTGACTCTGCATCTGATTGCTTCGACTCCATTAGACGCCTATCAAAAGCGGCTTGTTGTTCCCTTAGTTCGGCGAGGGCTGCAATCATTTGCGCTTGAAATGCTTCGGTTTGGAATTGAGCGTTGTCTTGCATCTTGTCCAGCCTACGGATGTCAGAAGTGTGAACCTGCACTTCCACGTTGATATCCCGGAGTCGACTAGCTTGAACTCCAGACTGATAGGACTGATTGGCTAACTTACCCACCATTACCGGGAGTGCTCGATCAGCAGAACCTCCGCCGCGGACATCATAGAAGTCCCGGCACATGCCTTAGGGAGGGCGTAGGTTTTGCTGTTGGCTCCAATGGTGGAGGTGACTTCCCCAGACGGGAGTCGGTCCTTGAAAGTTCCTTACGAAGATGGGAGATTGAATGGGTGGTGGATCGATAACTTCCGGCTCTGAGTCGGTACCGGAGTCATCACCCACTTCTATGGGTTCCTCGTCCTCTTCGGGATCATCTTCGATCCATCCTCCGTTGCCTTGGTTGGGAAAGTAGGGGTCGCTAGGGTGGTGAAATCCAGCCATTTGACTGTACGAGAAATAGGGTTATAAGAATTGAATAAAGTCGGAACATGCAAAACATGTAAGTTAAACTAGTTTAGATCGCAAATACTCCTATAGTATTTTAATTCTTGTGTTTGATTCTTGTAATGGTTTGGTAAGGTTTGACTTGTTGCTTACTACGATCATTCCTCGATATACGTTGGTCCAATCTCGGGCAAATATAGTTGATCACACTATATTTGTCCCAAATCAGATTACATATATCGAGTCTTAATCGTAGTGTCAACTTGTCTAAATACTTGTTGTATAGTTAGATATCATGAAAATAATTTGTTGTATGCATGTAATTGTACTTAAATGAACTATCAATTTAAGTTGAACGAAATGCTGCTTAAGCGTAAAAAGAAAATTTGTTTTGTCAGAGAGTATTAGTCCCTTAAGCATTTATAGTTTGTATATCTTATGTGGTTCGATATACTTAGTTCACTATAAACACTGCTCTGATACCAATCTGTCACACCCCCAAACCTGAACGGCGGAAACGTTCGGGGGCGGATGACTTCATGTGGTAACGTAACAAATGAATACATAGTAAAGAAAGCAATACAACCATCATATATATAATTGAAAGTTTACATTTGTCAAAAGTTACATGTTCAAAACTCAATTACAATATGATGTCAAAAATACGAGATTAAACTGGCGCCGCAGCATCCCTTCATCAAAAGCGAAATGAATACCTGAAATTACTGATTTCCTGGGACATACAAGTAATTTTGAAAGAGTAGATCAGCATTTAAGCTACTGAATTTCATAAGTATTTAAGTGACAATGTTTGAATGAAATGAAATGTTTTATCTTTGTTTGTATGTGTTTAGAAAATCCTATATTTTCTACTAGTATAAAAGTAGCCTTCACTCAAGACCAATGTTTGTCTCCAAAATGTATGTAAGTGTAAAATAACCAATGAGTTTGAAAACCTTGTAAATCAATGCATTTTTAATACCCCTTGTGAGTTTTATAACCATACTATTGACTCGGAATGCCTATACACAACGTTCTTCAGGCGTTGGAATGTTATGACGTTTGTCACCCCAAACGGTGGACTGCAGCTAACAGTCAGGGCACGGGTTGTCAAGCCCGTATAGATCTATACACAAACACCATGCTCCCCCTCCAAGGGATTCTGGTATATAATACAGGACTTGAAATGTGTACTCGAACGTACATGAAGTTAGTGTCTCACAAAACCGTGGTATAAAAACAGATCTACTTGTTAAAATGTTACGTTTGTTCTTGTATACGAAAGTAAACTTCTTGAAATTCATGTTTCTAGTACATAGGAGTTAGAAATTTGTTCGTAAAACTATACCTATTATAGTTTTCTAAAAGTGTGTCTTGTTTGTTTAGAAATACCTAGAAAAGGAATCACTTGTTTATGAAAGCATAGATTTTTGGTGTAGAGTCTAAGATAGACAAGAATAATCTAAGAAAAGTTTAGTTTATACATGCATTACAACGAATTTATATTTCAAAAGATAGAATGCTATTTTAACATATATTATGTATATATAAAAGTTCCTTAAACGTTTATAAATCGCATGTGATTTGGATATATAACAGCATATAAAAGAGTTTCTTTATGTAACACACGATAATACTCGTGTGTTTTACTTGTAATCCCCCCCCCCCTTGAAAGCATATAAAAGCATTTAGAATATTTAAAAAGGTTGATTAAGGGGGGTATGAAACTCACTTGAAAGTTTTGGAGATAGCGAGATGGAAAATCAGGCAGAGTTTCGTCTCGGGAAACGGATTTTCCTCGGGATTCTCGGGAATCTCGGGAGTAAAATCGACCCTCGGGACTTGAGCAAAAAGACCAGAGCTTCGGGTTTGAACGGGCACGGAAAACGAGGCAAGATTGTGAGAGAAAGGAGAAAATTTAGCCCTTTTCTCGGAAGCCCTCGCATCCTATTTATAGGAAGGCTGGTCTGCCTCGGTACGCGGGGCGTACGCTCGTACGCAGCGCGTACGCGTACGTCATGCATGACCGAAGCCTCGACTGCCTCGGCTTCGGATGGGACGGGTTGCTGGGTACGCGGGTCGGATGGGACGGCGGGTCGGACGGGTCGGCGCTTCGAACGGGTCGGACGGGTCGGATTCCTCGGATAGGGCGACGTGGACGATCAGAGGCCAATCCTCTTGGTTACGCAGGGCGTACAGGGGTACGCAGCGCGTACCTCGGATGAGGACGCTGACTCCCCTTCGGATAATGTCCGAATTTTGATTTAAATAAATAATTTATTTATTTAATAAACTTCAAAAATTCATATCTTCTTCATACGAACTCCGTTTTCGATGGTCTTTATATCCACGCATAGGTGAGACTACGCTCTACAACTTTCGTTTAGACTCCGTCGGCAAATTCCGAAATTATTTTTTTTATTATTTATTATAAACCCATCGTGTTTAAGGAATTTCTTTGAAAATTCATAACTTCTTTATCTGATGTCGGTTTTTGCCAGACTTTTTACCGCTGGAATACCATTGTCGAGACCTTCGATTCTCGTTTAGGTCATTCCGGCCAAAAGTCGCTCGATCTCCGATTCGAGTTTTTAGTTGTCTGTTGCTAAGCCGAACTTGGAAAAATCATAACTTCGCTATATGAAGTCGGATTTGGGCGTTCTTTTCACGTACGATCATGGTTCAAAGACATTTAAACATAGAAGGAAATTAAATAGAAGTATTTGTAAATTTTATTATGAAAGTAAATTTTATTACTCAATAGTGGTTACAATACTTGACCCATTTTGGTCATTACAAAGAGTTGAAATATCGGGTTGTCACACTCATGGATGCGAGTTATTCATATAAAACCTTTTTAGCACCTTTTCTAGATATTAACGTACAAAAACTTCATTTTTGTGTGCTTAATTTGAAGACCCAAATAGAATTTCATCTTACCAAGATCATTCATTTCAAAAATTTCTTTCAAACAAGAAGTGACCTTTTCCAATTCCCTAGGAGTTCCAATTATGTTCAAATCATCTACAATAACATTAATTATAATAAATTATTATCTGGATGTTTTTATGAATACACATGGGCTTAATGGATCATTTTTATAGCACTCTTTCAACAGAAATATACTAAAACAATTGAAGCATATACGGCCAGATTGTTTCAGTCTATACAAAGATTTATTTAATTTACCAAATATACTTCATGAGAATTAGAAGTTTGTGCTTCTGGCACCTTAAACCCTTGTAGGATTTTCATATAAATATCATTTTGAAGTGAACCATATAAATAGGCGGTAAATACATCCATTAGACACATCTCCAGTTTTGCATATATTGTTAAACTTATAAAATAACTGAATGTAATTGCATCAACTACCAGAGAATACGTTTCTTCATAATCAATTTCGGGCCTTTGGGTAAAACCTTGTGCAACAAGTATTGTTTTATATCTCACAACTTCATTTTTCTCGTTTCTTTTGCGCACAAATACCCATTCGTGTCCCATTGTTCATACTATGTTTGGTGTATGGACTACAACTCCAATAACTTTTCGTTGAGTAAGAGAATTAAGCTCTTTATTTATTTCATCTTTCCATTTTGGTCAATATTTTCTATTCATACATTTCTCAGTAGATTTAGGTTCAAGATCCTCATTTTCTTTATAATCGCGCACGGAACATAATATGAAAAATTATCGTTGACTTCTGTCTTATGTTGGTACCATTTTATTTTTGTGATGACATAATTTGATGAGATCTCATCATTTTCATTTTTTTCAGGTACCTTATATTCTTTTGTTATGTCATTGGGCTCTTCTAGAGCTTCATTAATATTTTCAAGAGATTTTGTTTTCTCTTTTGGACCATCAATTGTATTTGCTCCATTTCATTTTCGAGGATTTTTATCTTTGGAACCGGCTGATCTTCCACGCTTCAGACGTGCCTAAGATTCATTTGTAGTTGTATTTTTTTTTCTTCTAGGATATATATTCTAACTGGAGTATGTATAGCTGGTACATGAGACGTTATTACTCACTTAGGGTCAGTAAATGCTTCTGGCAATTGATTTGCTACATTTTGTAAAGGAATTATCTTTTTTATTTCAAGTTCACATTGACTTGAATGAGGATCTAAAACTGAAAGTGATAATTCCTTTCAAGAGATTTTATTTTCCAACTTCTTTATTTCTCCCCCTAATGTTGGAAAATATGATTCATCAAAATAATAATCATCAAATATAGTTGTAAATAAATCTCCAATTGATGATTTTAAATATTTTACTATAGATGGAGATTCATATCCAACATAAATTCTCATTCTTCTTGAGGACCCGTTTTTGTGAAGTGAGGTGGAGAAATGGGTACATAAATTGTACATCCAAACATCCTTGGATGGTAAATATTTGGTTCCTGACCGCAAACCAGTTGAATAGGGGAGAACTCATGATAACTAGTTGGCATTATGCATATAAGTGATGTTGCATGTAAAATTTCATGCCCTTATGTTGATTAGAAAGTTTATAATGCATTAGTAATGGTCTTGCAATTAATTAAAGGTGTTTGATTAATTAATCAATTAGACCATTTTGCGTATGGACATGTGTAACAGGATGTTCTATCCAATTGACATGAAATAATCACTAACAACTTGCAATGAAAATTTTGCAGCATTATCAAGTCGAAGTATCTTAATTGGGTAATCGTGGAAATGTGCCCTTAGGCTTATTATTTATGCAAGTAATATTGCAAAAACCAAATTACAGCTAGACAACAAGCACACATGTGACCATCTAGTTGACTTATTAATTAAAACCAAAAATATCTAAATGGTCCACATGGTAGTTGAATTGGTCCACACATATCCCTTTGAATTTTTTCTAAAACTACGACTTTCATACCCAACTTTGTTCAATGATGGATGAGAAATTAATTTTCCTTGAGAGCATGCAACACAAGACAATTCATTATCTTGAAAAATCTTCTGGTTTTTCAAGGAATGACCACTTGAAGTTTCATTTATTCTACATACCATAATTGATCCGAGATGGCCCAACCGATCATGCCAAACTTTGAAGGTATTATGATACCTTTTATTTTCAATATCATGAGATTCAATCATTCTAATATCTGTATAATACAATCCGGAGAATAATACATGTAATTTTTTTTAAAAGACTTTTCTTACCCGATATCATTTTTGTAATATTGAGATAATTTTTATTACCATCATTAGTTGTTTCAATATAATATTCGTTAGATCGAATATCCTTAAAACTTAATAAATTTCTTGATGATTTTAATGAAAAGAATGCATCACCAATTGTAATTATTGTCGTTTGTGGTAATACTATATTCGCTCTTCCGGAGCCTTCAATCTTGGTGATTTAGACGAAAATAATGCATCACTAATTTATAATTAGTGTCCCTTGTTGTAATATTATATTCGCTCTTCCGGAGCCTTCAATCATTTTTGCATTACATGTTATTATATTAACATTTGTTTCTCTAATTGATAAGTAAGCAAAATATTTTTCATTATTAAAAATGTTATGTGTTATTGCATTGTCTGTAAGAAATATATCTTCCTTATTTCTTTTGCGAATATCCATATTTCTTTTCAATAAATAAATAAAACACAAGAAACATTCGACTTAGAGAAATAAAGTCATATTTTATTAATTTGGGAAGATTGTGACGACATCATTTCTCATGAAATGAATATGACATAAAAACATAATAAATGTCATGAAACAAAACTACACATTATTCTGATCAATCATCATCCATATCAGCACTTGTCCCTTCTGGGTAGACAAGAAAATCGGCAACATCCAAATGTGTCATTTCTAGTTGATCTTCATGAATATCACTTTGAATAAAATTTGTTTCGATATTTTTCTTTATATTTTAGAGAATCTTGATAAAGATCAACAAAATGATTTGGTAAGCGGCATGTACAAGACCAATGATCGGTCATTCCACATTAGTGACAAACATTTTCAACTTTTTTTTTTTTTGCCTTGACCACTTTTATCATTAGGATGTGGATTTTTGCTATTTTCCAACTTCTGGTGGTTACTTGTAATCTTGTTATTTTTATGATAATTATGATAAGCTCCACGACATCGGTTAGACCCATGACTATTATAATTATATGATGTTGCATTCACGTCAGGGAATGCACGAGAACCGGTCGGGATTGATTTGTGATTTTTCATCAATAACTCATTGTTTTGTTTAGCCACAAGAAGACATGAGATTAATTCATATTTATTTTAAACCTTTCTCATGATATTGCTACTACAGGAGCATGTTAGTAGTATGAAAACTAGATAAAGTTTTCTCTAGCATGGTTTTCCATAATGAAAATATAAATCAAAATAAAGACTTGTATGTTAAGGAATTGTTATTTAAGAAATTTCATAAAATAAGTTGTAAGCGTTGTACATGTAAAATTATAAAAAATACATACCTGAAAATGACAAGAACAATAAGGAGTTAGAGCTCCATGGTAGAGTCGTGCTGATAACGTGTTATAAAATATGATCAAATAACAAGATAAATTATAGAATAAAGAAAGTCATGAGAGTAGAGAGAACTTTTATTTCAATACTTGTGATGAAAATCATCAAACTTTACAATACATAATATTCACTATTTATACTAGACAAAGAAGATGAAAGGTGATGTATGATATGAATGTTCATTATAGTGGTGCATAACTACACTCATAAAACACATAATAATGTTTGCTATAACGTGCACTAATTATGGAGAGTAATGGGGGAATATGGAGAATCCAATAGTCATTCACTAAATAATAATTCATAACATTAATTGATTTTTTCGGTTTAACCAAAATAATAAAAACTTAATTAAAACCAAACCAAATAAGATATTCTCATTCGTTTAACCAAACCGAATTAACCAAATAACCCAAAACAAATAAACCAAACATCATTTGGTTCGATTCATTTATTCGTTTTCGGTTTTTTTTTTATCATACCCCTAACTGGAATCAATAAAAATGTACGTCTAAGTTGGTGGAAGTAGAATATAAGCTAAGATATTAAATTTTTCCAAGGTTATTTAAACAATTTAAATTTATATTGGTGATTGTATTTTTGACATAAAAATTAGAGTTTGTAACTTATTGTAGTACTCTTTTTTATATTGTTTACATTTTGGATTTTAAATGGGTTAAACCATTTAGTTAAAAGGTTGGACAGGAAAAAATTAACTGATCAACTCAATGTTAACTCATTTATTTAACAAATTGTGTTGGTGGGTTAAAAATATCAAAGACATTTAATTAAACATGCTTGGATTGAGATTTTCAACCTATTTCGGAAATAACTCAAACCCAACCTCAAATGGATTAAGCCCAAACCAAACCCATTACTAGCTTTAACTTTATCTTATTCGGGTTTTTGTTTCTTATTCCCTCTATTCAAATGATAGGAATTCGGTTGTAGGTTGTAGTCAAATTGACCGGATGAGGGAAATGTGCCGATTAAAATTAATATTTTTGGATGGAAAGTTGGATATACACTAGCTAATTTGGATCGTTGGAGGTATAGTGGTAAACTACTTTTATGTCTGGTTTGTGTGAGCATATTTTGTATCAAGTGAGCTTGTGAAGAAAGCATGGCAACAAGTGGTCATGTGTGGGAGGGAATTGATTCCCTATGCTACTAATTTATCGACACTGTTAGGATTTTGGACGACGATGTGAAGCTCAAGACTTCAAAAAGGCATCGTTGCGAAAGAATTTAAACTTTTATACCTTTATGCTAACTTCAGTACTAGATTCTAAATATATGTTTTTATAAAGTGTTTTTCTATAAATTTGTTTTTCAACTCGTTTACATGTTCGTTTTCTACATTCAGAAATTTCTCACATCACATTCTCTAGTCCCTAGAAATTTGTATTTTCACAGGACAACTCCACGCTCGTTTTCAATTGATAACAATCTCGTCTTGTTCAAAATAACACAAATAAGTTGATTCTGATTATATACGTAAACTTAACGATCAAAAAAAAAAATTCAAGTGTAGATAGAACAAACGAGGTTGGTGAACTAAGCTTATATATTAGCATTCTCATCACCTTATGCAATAAAGCAAATTTTGACACAAACTTCATATGTTTGAGAATCAGATGTAAGCAAGCAACCCAAATCAAGTCAATTGCAACCATAATACAACAGAGCTTGTGCACTGGATAACTTAACAATGCATATTAATTAATCGTTATACAGACATGAATGTGATCAGAAGGATTTCTTTTCATAAGACACAAGACCATGAACTCCACCTTCCACCTGTGCTGCCCCTGTTCGCACCTGAACAAAAGTCAAAAACATAAATACAGTTAATGACCAAATTTGTTTTTGGGACGAAAATCGTCCGCTTTCGATTATTTAGGGTAAAAAAACGATAATTGGAAAAAGGTTTTGGTATACCTCAAGCCTTAGGACTCCAGACCTCAACAAATCATGAGCTGATTGCAATGAAGAAGCACCAAGATCTTGGAAACCTTGTTTCACTGCTTGCATGGTGTAAGGAATAAACTTTAACACTGAACCTTTATCTGCAACTGCTCCAACAACCCCTTGAGCAATCTTCATTTTGGCAGTGTCACCAAGGTAACGTGCATCACTTCCTTTTGTCATTGCTTCTAGAGATCCCATTCCTCGATATTTTTTGACCCGTTGACCACCCTAGTTGACCAAAACGAGAAAAAAAAAAGCACTTAATCTGGTAAGTTATATACGGGTGTTTTCTTTTTGCTTAATAAATTTAAAATTGCAAGTTAACTTAACCTACCTGATTTGTATAAGCTCCAGGAGCTTCAGTACTTCCTGCTAAAAAGCTCCCCATCATGACAGTTGATGCTCCTAAAGTCAAAGCTTTGACTATGTGTCCAGAATTTGAAATCCCACCATCAGCAATCACTGGGATACCACTTTTTGCAGCAACTGATGATACCTTGTACACTGCAGTTGCCTGCAATGAATAGAAATAGCAAGCTACTTTCATTCATTTGTGTCTATTACAGCAATGTACTTTTAATTATTTTCTTATTAAGGCATTGTACTTTAAAATTTCTACCCAATTTATTATGAGAGTGAAAACTGCTTTGTACTTCAATGGCATCTCAAATGCACCATTTTACACTTTTGGCCCAAGTTGTAAACTTTGTTACAAATTTGGTCTGATTTGTTTTTTACAAATTTGTCCCAATTTTTTTTTTTTTTTTTTTACAACTTTTTAAAATTAAAGACTTTTTGCACCAAAATCTTTTCACACTTTGTACAACTTTTTACACAATTTTTTACAAGCCTTTTTAAACTTTTTTACAGCCTAAGAAGGTTGGAAAACATAAGAAAAAGGTTTCAGAAGTTTGAAACGTACGTAAAAATGTTTAAAAAGGATGATTTCTTTTTAGAGGTTTTAAAAAAAGTTTCAAAAAAGTTTTTTACAACTTATGTTTTTTGTACGTTTCAAACCTTTTAAACTTTTTTAGTTGTATTTTTTCAACATTCCCTAGGTTGTAAAAAAAGTTTAAAAAGGATTTTAAATTAGTTTAAGAGGGTTAGTAAAAAAGTTTAAAATGTTGTAAAAATAAGTTTAAAAATGGTATAAAATAACTTTAGAAAGTGTTAAAAGCATTTAAAAAGGTTGTATAAAAAGCTGCCATTTTTTTTATAAAGGTTCTGAAACAATTTGTAAAAAAGTTGTAAAAGAAGTTTAAACAAGGTTGTAAAAAGTCTAGAAAAAGTTTGTGCAAAAACTTTTAATAATTTAAAAGATATTGTAAAAAAAAGTAGATTTGAAAAAAAAAAGTTCCAGGCAGATTTGTAAAAAGAAAATGGACCAAATTTGTAAACAAAGTTTAAAACTTGGTCCCCACTTGAACCAAAAGTGTAAATATCTAACTTGTAAATTGTAACTGCAACTTGAGGACAATTTGAATAGTTTGTTACATAAAAATCAGTGATAACTCTATATTTAAGTTGTAAGTACAAAATAGCCCATCTTTTATTGTGACTTATGATTTAGTTCTTGTTGCAACAAATATGTTAAAGAGGATATAGCAACGTCCTTTCCTCTATTTGTCTCATAGCACACTTCCATTTCTCTCTATAATAGAATTGTACTTTGAAAATTCTACCCAATTATAGCAATGTCATTCAAATACAAAGCAAATTTACTGCTATAATGGGGTAGATTCTTCAGAGTACAATGCCTTAACAAAAAAAAACAATCAAAGTATAATGTTGTTGATGCTATAATAAAGAAATAAACAGAAGAATGTGGCTATTTCTTCCATTTAGGCATTTAGCCCAAAAGGTACCGGTTTGGAAGAGCAAATTACAAGTGAAAGGTGAAGAAAAACAATAAAAGCACCAAATTTAAGCTGATAGTTTTCAAACAATACCTGTCCCCTGCCAACAGCACAAACTTCTTGAGTAGTACAAATCGAACCAGACCCCATTCCAACTCTTAAACCATCAACTCCAGCCTGAATCAAGTTCTGGGCTTGATTCATCGTAACCACATTTCCACCAATCACATCCAAATCAGGGAACATCTTTTTAGCATACTTAATCATCTCAATCTGATAAATCGAGTTTCCTTGTGAACTATCGATCACAATCACATTAGCACCAGCTTTAACAAGATGTTCTAACCTCTGTTTATCACTCTCCCTCGTCCCAATGGAAGCTCCGACCAAAAACTCGCCATTTTCTCCAACAGAAGGAAGACCGGACTTTGGGAACCCTTTAATCCTCTCTACATCCCACTTACTCACCACATCTATCACCTCCCCTTCTCCGCTCACCAAAGGCACAAAATCCATCTCCTTCGTAGCTAAATACCCAGCAACATCTTCGAACTTATACGTATTCGGCAACGTTACCACGTTCTTCTGCATATAACTTGAAATCCTAGCTTCCTTATCAGCTAAACCCTCCCAAGTTAACTTATCAACAACGCCTAACAGCTTCTTATCACTTTTGGATCCGTTTGTGGTTATAAAAACGCAAGGGGAGGAATCGAAAATAGAACCAGATGAAATGGAATCATCCGGTGACAAAAATGGGATATCGGATGATGCAAAAGGGATACGGTGGGATTTGGCGGATCGGATTAAGGATGACTGCTCAGAAGCGGTGTTATTGGAGTGGATGATTCCTATACCACCTAAAGCCGCCATAGAAACAGCCATGGATGCTTCGGTGACGGTGTCCATCGGAGAAGCAACACATGGTACAGAGAGGTTTATGTTACGAGAGAGTTTCGTGTTTAGCTGAACGGCGTCGGTTGGGAAGTCGATATAGTGAGGGAGGAAGATAACGTCGTCGTAGGTGTAAGAATATCCTTGGTTGAAGAGCCTGGTTGCCGGAAAGCCATCCTCCATATCTCCGGCGGTGGTCATGGTTGCCTGCGGTGGCGTTGTTAGGGTTTTAGATATGACCAATAGACGAAATACAGATGGGTTTTGAAGGTTAGTTGCTATCTTATGAAACCGGATTTTATCAATTTATAGAACTAGGGCTTCTTTTTTGGCGTGACATATATATACAAGCGCTAAAAAGCCTTTAAGCAACACGGAACAATCACACGTTTCTTTCCGGTCAACAACAAAGCTCAATTTCCAATTTTACACTTTTCTCCCTCAACGCTTTCCATAATGGCATAAATCACTCTCAAAACAATTTCTTTTTTATTTTAAGTTATGATTGTAACACTTTTAACCCGTCCTTTGAATTATAATATATGTTAGGTCTAACATTATTATAAATAAGTTTTACTATTAATATTAGCTAGTGTAGCTACCCATGCTTCGCATGGGTCAGTGTATTTCATTTTTTTGCATGGGCAAGTGGGTTTATTGTGATATTCTATTATACCTTATGAAATACACTCAAGCAAACAAATTAAATTCCAGAGTTAATCTTGAAAGTTGTTCATGAGATAATGAGTTAGCATTTGACAAACATCTTAGGCCCTAAGGCGTAACCCATTAACTTTTTTTAGTTTTACCCTTAGATATTGCACATGGCAGCGAATGAAACCATCAAAACAACATGAAAAACATGAAATTTTATTAAGTGTTCAGAAAAATTGAGAATAAAAAGACAAAGGATTCACATAACATCCACTGTTTTGATTACATGAAAAAGAGTGGATGTTGTAGGGTCCCAAATAAATTGGCTTACGCAACGTCCTTATCAACAACAGTGTCGACGTAGAAAGCAAATTTGAATGCGATAACCCGTACATTCTTCAAAATAAAATACAAAGAATTGCATATTTAGCAAACTTTAAAAAAAAGGAGTTGTTTTCTTTACTTGGGAGGTTTTATTATCACTTTGTTGACTCTTTACATCCAATTTCTGTCTCATTCATCTTTTCAATCTCATTTTCCTTTTCTTTGATGTAATCTCTATTGTTTTTAACTTTCACTATCTACAAAAGTCAAACAATAACAAAGATAAAGAAATAGAATTTAAAAAAAAATACAAATCAAAGATAGATATCATAGAACAGTCATGGTTTCCAATAAACCGAAATCCAAACTAAAAGATTAAAATTTCAAGGAGTCCCTACTCCCTATAACCTACTCAACCATTGCCCAGATTGCCAAATGTAGATTACCTCATCAGTCATGCAATTGTGTTTCACAGTTTTATATAACTGTAGTACTTACCCAAATTTCAGACGTTATGACTTTTGACAGCCTTGAATTTCGTGTACTAATTTTTCCCTTCTTCTACAATCGTTTAAAAATTGGTTGGAAACCTAAAAAAATATGAAAAATGTTTACTATATTTATTACAAAAACGTTTACCTCTCATTGAGATGATTAATCAACCAAGAACTCTTATAACAACGTTATTTAGAACTATTAAGGAAAGTAACCGAAGATGTAGGTAAGTATTTGAGATCAACTTCTGGTACATCTTCACAGGCTGCCTATACCATGCTGTGAGTGACTGACAGAAGAAACAAAGTTTTCCACATAGTTACAACACCATCAATTGTCTTCTACAGACAATTTAAAACAAAATCAGAAATCTATATCCGTAAAAACCGCAAAATTAAAAGAAGTATCACACCTATTTGGCTTGAATTATCTTTGTCTAATTGAAATGAATAACCTCTTATGCAAAAAAAGAAGACAAACAGGAAAATATTTTTTGTTCAAATAACTGATGATTAGTTTAAAAAAATATAAACACTACTAATTCCTACAATAAGAAAAGAAACAACAGTTTGAATTGTGATATAAATATGTGACATGAACCTTTCTTACTTTTATAATATGTTTAAATTGCGATATAAATATGCGACATAAACCTTTCTTACTTATGTATCCTTCCAAAAATTATAAACTATGCTCAAAACAGAAGCTTCGGTTCTGCCACACATCTACTCATGTTCATGATGGTCTTATTGCATGGATGACAAATCAGAGAAGCAAGTTGATACAGAGTGAAAAATTTTGGGCTGAAGCATACCTGACTCAAATTGTCGGGTATGCAGGAGGTTGGATTTCACAATTGAACAAAAAAATGCTTTATTTATAATATTGATTGAGTCAAACATTTCATCGAACACCTGGTGTGCTCAACTAAAGAACTATCCACGAAGAGGCAAAATAGAATAAAATAAGTAGTTTTTGGAGGCGATAACACCCAAATAAAACATGATAGTAGTTTCTGGAAGCAATAACACCCAAATAAAACATGATATATAGCTGATAAAATCGAGAAGGGATTATGTAGTTTGAGAAAACGCCGTTAGCTTCAAATGGTGGAAAAGACACAGTCGTTGTCTTCATAGTGCTCCTCTTCACCGACCAAACCGACGGAATTCATCTGAAATTGATGAATCAGAGGTAGGTTAAAAAAGACGAGAGAAGAAGAAGAAAACATAACATTGTAAAAGAACCAACAAAGAAAACCCAAACACAAAAAAAACGGAAAAATTAACAAAAAACTTTGAACGGACCTTGTGTTTGAAGTGGGTCTTTGAAGTAGGTCTTTGGAACATGTTCCTGGGATAACATTTCACACCAAGAGTCGTTGGAGGAAATGGATTTTAGCAAACTCTTTCATTGCTTCATTCACGTTATCAAATCAAAAACAGCCTCAACAAACGGTCGATAAGAGGCGGTGGAACCACCTCCGCCGCACACCCCGAAGACCATAATAGCCATACATAATCGATTTAGAAGACGGTGGTGAACGATCGCCTGTAGGGTGGTGGTGGTGAGAAGAAGAATCGAGAAGTGACGAAATAAGAACAGAGTTGAGCCAACTCTTAGGTTTCTAGGCGGGCGGCGGTGAGGGAGCAGAGGGTAGAAGATGAGCGGCGGTGGAAGGATCGGGAAGTTGAGGAAGAAAGAACATTTCGGGAGGAAAGAAAGGTTCGAGAAGCAAGCGGTGGGGGATTAAACTATAACCATGGTACACTAACTAACCCTATGAACAGTGGGGGTAGGAAGGAGAATTTTAATATATATATATATATATATATATATAGATGTAAAATTATAAAAGTCGAATATAGTGTCTTGTATAGTTTCGCATTTTATGTTATTTTACTAAGTCATCTTTGTGCGAAGTGGAATGTCTAGACTTGGTATATTTTTTGTACACTCATGTTCCCTATAAATAGGGACTGAGGTTAGAAGTAGAGAGAGAACTTTTCCGTAACAGATATCTCTTTTCTGCTTATGTTGTAATCAGTCTTTATCAATATGAGATCTGATTAATATTTACTCTTCGTGTTCTTAATCTTCAATTACTCAGATCTAACTTTGCTTTCTCAAATCTCGATAACAATTCTCATCAATTGGTATCAGAGCAGGATTCAAATTGCTTCGATCTGATTTTCGTGTTAAAATCATTTGCTTTTTGAGTTGCAACTGTACTCAAAATTTTCCGTGCATTTTGGTTTTGAAAATCACATTTGATCTTCAGATTTGAATTGATTATGTCTTTGAATTGTTAAGTCGAGTAATCGATTAGTGATTTGTGATCAATTCAATTGATCAAATTCTCTATTTCATCAAGTTTTTCAAGCTTTCTGAAAATTTCTGTGTTCATCAATGGCGAACTTCAACATGAATACAATGACTTCCTTCTCTCACTTGCTTGGTTCTTCAACCAAAATTCTGATGTTAATTCCAGAATACTATGATCAGTGGGCTGATAGAATGGAAGATTACTTAAATGGAATTGATGAAGAACTTTGGAATTGTATCAATGGAACAGTGCAAGCTCCTGTTAATGTTCAACCAATTGGTCCATCTACTACTTCTACTGAAGTTGCTGATCAAGAAAAACGGTTGAAGAATAATGAAAAGAGGTGCATGAGGGAACTAAGAGGTGCTCTACCTCCTGTGGTTTACAATTACATCCGTAGTTGTAAAACAGCCAAGGAGATCTGGAACACTCTAAAAGAGAAGTATCAAGGTAGCGAAAAGACGAAGATCAACTTTGTGAAGCAATGTCTAGTTGAACTGAAGGAATTCAGACAAAAGGATGCAGAAACTCTTGAAAATTACTATGATCGTCTGAATGAGCTTATGTTTCGCTACAATAGGTATGGAATCACTAGGTCTCTCATGGAGTTCAATTTAACTTTCATTATGGGTCTTCGCAAGGAATGGCGAAGTGTGAGCATGATGATTAAGAATCAACAGAGTTTTGATACAACTAAATTGAATGATCTCTATAATCAATTGAAAACACATGAATGTGAAGTTTCAGAAATGTATGAAGAATAAAAACAAAGTATTGGAGGTCCTTTGGCTCTTGTTTCAAAGGTATCAGAAACTAATGTTAATGAAAAAGATGGTTCAGATGAAGAAGGATTTTTGATGAACTCTGATGATGAAGCTGTGGCATTCTATTCAAACAACAGAGTTAAAAAGTTTTTCAAAAAGCCTTTTAATCCAAAAGGAAAGGCTAGTGATGTGAAAAATGCAGTCACAAGAACTGGAGGGGGAGGAGAGGAAGAAATTGGAGAAAGCAGATGAGAAACAAAAAGATGCGAAAGAAGAAAAAAAGTTGAAAGGTGATTCAGGAATTTACTGTCACTACTGCAATGGTGCGAATCACTTCGCAGCCGATTGCATGTTGCGAAAGAAAAAAGAGAAGAAAGAAAAAGTTAAAGATGAAGCATACTACTCTGAAAAGATTGAAGAGATACGTGCTAAGAGCAAAGGAGTGTCTTTGGTTGCGAAAGGTGAAACTGATAATGAAGAAAGTGGTACGTATCAGATCTGGTCTTCAGGATCAGATGACGAGGAAATGAGGCATCCCACACATGGAGCAATGTTCGCAAGTTTTGAAGATTGCGAAGAGGAAATTTCAGGAAGGTGCTTCGTATCCAAATCAACAGACAAATCACCCATGACAACCAAGGTAAGTGCAATACTTGAATCTTTTAATATTCCTTTATCTGCTTATGATGCTGAAATTGTTTCATTTGATGATATTGTGGCTTATTTTGATTCTGTTATTGTGTCTGTTAGTACTGAAGCTCAAAAATTAAATTTGCAACTAGGTGAGACATGGAGAGAATTAGAAATAAAGAGGAGCAGAGTAGAAAAACTTGAAATGCAGATCAAAAATATAGATTGTGATAGGAATAATCTTACAAATGATGTTAGGTTGTTGCTAGCACAAAGGAACATATATTGTAATTCTGCCAAACGATTGTATGCAAAATTAACTGCTTTACATCATTCTTCTGACATTAGCAAAGAACAACATAGGAAACTTTTACCTTTTCTTGAGTATGAATGTGAAAAAGTTGATGTTGTTTCTTATGATTGCGAAAGTACAATTGCTCAATTTGACAAAATACCTGATGATAGATATCCATACGGTATTGTCAAAATTGATGAATTTCTGAATGCTGATGAGTTGGTTAACATTGTCAATGAAAGTTTGACAAAGAATGAACAAGTGAAAATCTTAAAGAAAACAGAAAATTCAACTCTTGCCTCACAATTCAATTATGCTGATATTGATGAAAATTCAGATAATGTGAGTGAAATCAGTGAGATAAAAGACGAAGAAGAGGTTGATTGTTCTCAATTGTCAATCATTTATATCACATCTAAGATCAAAGGTAAAGAAATAATAGTTGATTCGATAGTAGAGGATGAAATTGATAAACCTTTAACTTCGCAACATTGTAAGTTTGATAATGTGGAAGTTGAAAGCTGGAAATCTGATGATACTGATGAGAACAAAGAAGAAAAGAAAGATTCAAATGAATCATCTCAACGAGTTGTGGTTGATCAAGTGTTTGAGAATACAAAAGAGTTTGACAAAATTTTAAATGACAAAGGCGCACATTATTTGGAAACCAACACTGTGGTATATCCAAATTTTGTATGCACTAATAAAACTATTTTTCCAAATCAAGTTTTTGTCACTACTGGGAATGCTGAGAAAGTTCATCCTGAATTCAACTAAATGATTGAAAAAGATAATCTAAAGTCAACCACGGAAGGTTTTTTCGCAAATCAAAACACAGAAGAAAACAATTTAACTCAAAATTCGTATGTGTTTCAAAAACAAAAATCATTACAAAAATGGGTGGTTAAAGATGAAAAACCAAACAAAATTTTTGAAAAAGTGGAAAAACCAAAGTCTGAAGTAAAATTACATTCTCATGAATTCAAATTGATGGTTGGAAATTATTCAACAGAAAATAATGTTTCAAAAAGAAAAGCAAGAAAAGCAATTTTCTGGCAAGTAGTGTCTAATGACAAACCAAGAGCTGAAAAAGAACAAATTTCAAAAACAACATCATCAAAATTTCAAAGCAAAAATAAACAAACAGATTCAAGTTTTCATAAACCAATAAATTCTGCTGACAAAATTCCATATATTCGCAAATATGACAACAATCGAAAATTTGAGAATTCGCAAAAATTTGCAAATAATCAAAAGTTTCAAAATGTTGGCAAATTCACGAATACTTCATCAAGTTTGAAAAATTCAACTCAAGCCAAAGTGAAATTTTCACCAAAACAACCAAATTTTCCAAATCCTTCAGTCTCAAAACCGACCAAAGTTTCATATACAAAAGGAAAATCTGATGTAAGTACAATCAATCGATGGTTTGAAGGGAAAGGAAGAAAATATCAAAGTGGGAAGTTTTCAGAGGAACAAATCAAGAATGCATTTGACAAGTTCGCAAATAACTCTTCCACTGCTAGTTCATCATCTCATCATTCGCAAGTTCCAGTTCTAAAATGGAAACCAATTATCAAAAATGTGAATGTTGTGAAGGATAAGATTACAATCAATGGAAATCCAAAACTATTGAATGACTATATCTCAATATCTAGATCTGATGATGTTGATATAATGGATTCTGTTACAAACAAAGTGAAAACATGGTTTTTAAATTCCAAGAATTTGTTTCATTCTACTAATGATGGACCCAACAAGTCTTGGGTTCCTAAATTCTTTCAATAAATGCAGGTGATGTGTGACGAGCAATATGATACGAAATGGTATATTGATAGTGGTTGCTCTCGTCATATGACTGGAAGAAAGGAAAACTTGCGAGATTGTAGAAGCTTGGAAAATGCTGGAGTAGTCAAATTTGGAAATAATCACAAGTGTCAAGTGAAAGGCTATGGGAAAGTCACAAATGGAAAATTCACTGTAAACAGAGTTGCTTATGTTGAAGGACTTCAACATAATTTGATAAGCGTGTCACAACTTGTTGTTGGTACTGGAAATCAAGTTGTATTTAATGAAGAAGGAAGTATCATTTCAAATGCGAAGTAAAATGAAATACTTCTCAAATCCAAAAGATATGGTGATATGTTTACACTGGACATCAAACCAATTGTGGGAAAACTTGTTGTGTGTTTACTATCAAAAGCATCTAATGATCTCAGCTGGCTTTGACATAGAAGATTGTCACACTTGAATTTTCGAAATATTAATAAACTTGTCACTGAAGATTTAGTTCGAGGGTTACCAGTACTAAAATTTGACAATGATTCTTTGTGTGCAGCTTGCGAACAAGGAAAACAACATCGAAAAGGTCATCCGATTGTGATAGATTCAAAAATCGTAGAACCATTGGAACTTCTTCACATTGACTTATGTGGACCGTCGACTGTTGCAACAATCAATAAAAAGCGGTATATTTTAGTTGTTGTAGATGATTTCTCTCGATTCACATGGGTGTTTTTTCTCAGGTTAAAATCTGAAGTTGCTTAGACGATGATTGATTTTATCAAAAAGATTGAACTTAGTCTGAAGAAGAATGTACAAAAAATTAAAAGTGATAACGGCTCTGAGTTTAAAAATCAAACTCTTGATATTTTTCTCACAAGCAAAGGCATTTCGCATAATTTCTCATCACCATATACTCCACAAACAAAATGGTGTTGTTGAAAGAAGGAATCGATCTCTATGCGAAGCAGCCAGGACCGTGTTAACATATGCGAATATACCTCAATATCTTTGGGCAGAAGCAATGTCCACTGCATGTTTTACTCAGAATCGATCATTCATTCATCGAAGATTCAATGTTACTCCATATGAAATAATCAATAATCGGAAACCTAATGTAAAATTCTTTCATGTTTTTGGTTGCAGGTGCTTTATCATGAATCTCAAAGATAATTTGTCCAAGTTCCAAGCTAAATCTGATGAAGGCATATTCTTAGGATATTCACAGAATTCAGTTGCATACAGAGTGCTTAATAAAAGAACAAGAAAAGTTGAAGAAACTTTCAATTTAACATTTGATGATTACTTTCTTAAACAAATGGATAGTAAATTTGAAAATAAATCAATACTTGTGGATTCAAATACTCAAATTGATAATTCTGAAATTAATGATTTTGATTATGACTTAATTTTCGGAATTCCTGACAGGGAAATTGACGTAGAAAATAATGCTCCTGATAATCAAACATCAGAATCCTCAAAACATACTGATGATTTGACAATAACTTGTGAAAGTACTCCTGATATTCGTGTGGAGGAGGAACATACGAGTATCATGAAGAAAGTCAGCCAACTTTCGAGGGGGAGAATGAATTTATGAATCATCAAGTTGAGGGGGAGCATTCGCAGAATCAACAGGAACATCATTTTGAGGGGGAGCATCAAGATGAAGATCATGTTGAGGGGGAGCATGATGAAACAGAGACAATTAATCTTGATGAAAATGATGAGTTTCATGAACTAAATAATAATTTTCTGTTGCAGGATCTGAAAATGAAAATATGTATGAAGATGCACCATTAGAATTTGATCCTAATTTTCCACCACTTGAGAAATGGACAACAAATCATCCAAAAGAACAGGTAATTGGTAATCCACAAGAGGGTGTGTTGACTAGAGCTCAAATTCGTGCGAAAAATGAGGTACTGAATGCGAACCAAGAACTATGTATGTTTAATGTCTTTATTTCGAAAATAGAGCCAAAGACAATAAAGGATGCTATGGAACTGATAGCTTCATTTTATTTACTTATTTTTATAGTTTATTTTAGTACATTTCATTCGCATTTTAGTTAACTTTCATGCATATTTTCCCTTTTGTTATTTTTATGACCATTTCGGGGTACTTTCTAGTTTCTTGAGCATTATTGCAGATTTTCTTGGAAACTAACGGGGCGGCACTCTTGCGAGGCGATTGGGCTTGAAGGGAATTGGAGATTTCATGCTTGATGGCTATGAAGGTGATTCATGGGGTGGACTTGTCAATTGCTTGAAGGCTTGGAAGAATTGAGCTTTAAATTTGAAAGATGCGGGGGAACATTCAAGCGTATGAAAATTATTAATCGGGCGAGTTCACGAGCTTTGGAGGATTTAGAGAGGTCAAATTGGGCTTTAAATGAAGAAAAACTTGAAGAAAATGGGCTAGGAGGTGATTGGATTCGATCTGGGCTAGTGGGATATGCTTTAGAGGCCCAAAATCTCAAAGGAGCCCATGTCAGGTACCACCCGCGCAACCCACCTGCGCAGCAGCACGCGGGTCGCGCAAGGCCCTGTAGGGGCAATTTCGGAAATCCTTCTTTTGAGCTATTTGAGGAAGGTTGGTGCCCATCTTTTGCATACTCTTGGACATCCGATTTTTGAAGATTCTCTCTGGAGTTTTGGAGACTTTTGAAGGCCAAGAACCCTTGAAGAACATCATATTTTTACCTCTTGATTCTTGCTTAATGTTTGGTACAAATTTCTCTAACTTTGTTTCTTTGGGTTTAGCCATGCTTGGCTAAACTAATCTTGGTTGACTTTTGGTTAATCCTTTGAACTTTTGTTGTATGTTGAAGAATCTATGAACATGTTTTTAAATCTTTATGGGAATGTTTTGTGTTTTAACATCTTATCACTACTTGTATGTTTTAGTTCATGAGTTTAAATATGTTTGTGGTGATTAGTTGGCTAATTTCTTGATTAAGTAAAGGATCCTCAAATTAGCAAGCAACAAATGATTTTTGTGTTGTTTTTGCTTCACACAATCATAAAAACATTTCCTCCAACATGGTGGTGAAAGCATTTGACCCCTCTTGGATTTGGTGACTTTTTGGTTCTTAATGCTAGTTGACTTTCACTAATTACATGCTATTTGGAATTAGTGACTTTGACTAAGGAAATTGTTATGAGCTTCTCTAGCCATTTCAACAATTAAGAAAAGTCTAGGTAATCTCAAGGAAATTGTTATGAGCTTCTATAGCCAAATTAAGGATTTAAATCAAAGTATTGCACCATTGGATTCTAATGATATGTTCATCAAAAGTCAAAGTGAGGAAACTTTAAGTCAACCATCTCTCCCTCATTGATTTTACATCAAACTCTTATTTTTGTTGCATTTGTCTATTTAAATCATAGTTAATTCTAGTTTGTTTCAAATATTTCAAAACAACAAAACCCCCCATTTTATTTTTATTGTCATTTTACAAGTATTTTTACAAAAAGATTTTTCATAGAGTTATAAATTGAACCAATCTCCGTGGATTCGATCCCTTTACCACTATACACTATTTTAGTGTGTAATATTTAGGGTTATTATTTGTGTTGGCCTCGACAACCACCAGGAACACTCAGATTGGGTTGTTGCTATGCAATCTGAACTGGCTGAATTTGAACGAAACAAGGTTCGGAGATTAGTTTCTAAACCTTCTGATGTTTCAATTGTCGGATTAAAATGGATTTTTAAAAACAAAACCGACAAAGATGGCAATATTATTCGAAATAAAGCTAGACTAGTGGTTAAAGGTTATTCGCAACAAGAAGGCATAAACTATGAATAAACATTTGCACCTGTTGTAAGACTTGAAGCAGTTCGCATATTTTTAGCCTATGCAGCTCACAATGACTTTGATGTTTATCAAATGGATGTTAAATGTGCATTCTTAAATGGAGAACTAGAAGAAACAGTGTATGTTGAACAACCACCAGGATTTATAAACAATGAACATCCTAATCATGTTTACATCCTAGATAAGGTTGTATATGGATTAAAACAAGCACCAAGAGCCTGGTACGCAACACTTACAAATTTCTTGAAACAATCTAAATTTAAACAAGGATCAGTTGACCCCACATTATTTCGCAAGAAAGTTGGGTGTCATCTAATGCTTGTTCAAATTTATGTTGATGATATTATCTTTGGCTCAACTGATCCAACATTGTCAATTGAATTTGAAAATCTAATGAAAAGTCAGTTTGAAATGAGCATGATGGGAAAAATTAATAATTTTCTTGGCTTAAACATAAGACAGAACAGGGATGGAATCTTAATCAATCAAGAAAAATATACGAAGAACTTGCTTGAAAAGTTTGGAATGTCTAATAGCACGAAACTCAGAGTACCAATGGCAGTAGGAACAAGACTAACTCCTTCGTTAGATGCTCCTGCTGTTGATTTAACACTTTATCGAAGCATGATAGGGTCTTTATTGTACTTAACTGCAAGTAGACCTGATATTATGTTTTCGGTTTGCAATTGTGCTAGATATCAAGCTAATCCCAGAGAACCTCATTTGACTGCAGTGAAAAATATTTTTCGCTATCTTAAGGGAACAGTTTCTTTAGGACTTTGGTATCCTACGAAAACGGGGTTTTTCATTCAAGCTTTTTCAGATTCTGATCTAGGAGGATGTACTTTGGATAGGAAAAGTACGAGTAGTGGATGTCAACTATTGGATGGGAAGTTGGTGAGTTGGCAATCAAAGAAACAAACTTGTGTGGCTATATCAACCGCTGAGGCAAAATACATTGCTGCTGCTGCTTGCACTTCGCAAATTATTTGGATTCAGAGTCAACTTCGTGACTATGCAATAAACATGAAAAAGATTCCTTTGTATTGTGATTCGCAAAGTGCAATTCACATTTGTCATAATCTAGTACAACATTCAAAGACAAAACACATTGTTCTTCGATATCATTTTATCAAAGATCATGTGGAAGATGGGAATATTGAAATTCAATTTGTTAAAACAACTGAACAACTTGCTGATATTTTTACAAAACCTCTTGATGAAAAATCATTTGTTAGAATTTTAGCAGGTTTGGGGATGATTAATGCAAATTCAATTTCAAAAACACATGCCTAAAAGTCTAGTTCAGCAGTTATGAGTCAAATTTGTTCAGATGTTACTGTTCATTTAGAGGCTTCGCATGGCTTCGCATCCACATCTTGTCGCATCTGAGATCATAACAACTAAGGTAAGGTTTACGACTAATTTTGAATTTTTTTTAACTTTTGAAAAATCAAAAATCCAAAAAGATTTTATTTTGTTATGTTCTTAATTTTGAAAAATCAAAAATCCAAAAAGATTTTATTTTATTATGTTCTTAATTTTGAAAAATCAAAAATCCAAAAAGATTTTATTTTGTTATGTTCTTAATTTTGAAAAATTAAAAATCCAAAAAGATTTTATTTTGTTATGTTTTTAATTTTGAAAAATTCAAAAATCACAAAAAATATTTTTGTTTTCTTTGTTCTTTTAAACTTTGTGTGCTGAGAATTTAATACAGGGCTAAAATGCGAAGATGTCATACTTATGTGTTTCTACGGGAAGGTATCAGGTTTCTTTTAAAAACTAGTTAGGATGTCTCTAGAAGCATGATGCTGTATGTAGACCAAAAGCCTCAACATGACTCTATGTGTGAAAAGAAAGCCTTAATGAAATTATCACATGAAAATTTCTTCCCAAAAAGGCTTATATTCGCATAAGTCAACAGAGCTACCTTACTCTTCTCAAATGAGTTAAGAGTTTTCTGTTTTGTCCATTATAACAGAGGTACACTTCGATTCTTATTCAATCTTTTTATACCAAACAATTCTTACACTCCAAATTTTTGAAGAGATTTTTCCTTGAGGTCTTTGATCAAACCAATCAAAACCTAGACAAATCACAAGTCTGTGTTTATGATCTAACATCATGAGTCCGTGATGGAAGTGAAACCCAAAAATCATAAACCTTAAGGAATTGACGGGGAACTTTGTTCCAGATTTTTACGAAACCTTTGTTTCAGTATCAAAAATTTTGAAACTTCAAATCATATTCAATTCGTATGTGTGGTCTTGATCAAATATTCACAACCCACAATGTTTGTTACCCAACAAGATCCAGAACAAATTTTTTTTGAATATGATTTCTGTGTAAGTTTCATTCGCAAATCCTAGTAATGATAAATATTTTCACAAGCCAACTTGTCACTGACTACACTGGTCAAACAAATAATTTCAATTACAATTTCTCACCTTATGTTAAGGCTGATATGTAATGAAATTTCAAACCAATCCAAAATGTCTTTTAAAAGAATCCCTTCGATACTTCTCTACAAGTATTCGATTGTAATTCACGGGAAACTACACAAGCTTTTGATTATCTCTCTTGATGATTTACGGAGCAACCTTTGCCTGGGGTTTTACTGCATTCATGTCAAATTAAAATTTTGACATCACAACCTTCCAAATTTTTTTGTTTCTCATCTTATTCTGCTCACACAATGCACACACGAAATCCTTGAGGTTCTGAGTAAAACCAAATCAGAGTGAAGATTTCGCAAATCTGGCATATGAATTCACTTTATATCCCAAAAGTGAAAGAGCCTTGACTCCATGCGAAGGGTTTTAACGGTTCAGATTCTATAACGGGAAACTTGACAGGCTGTGTACTCAAGATGGTTGGTATTCTATCCGGTTTTCAAGGAGATGTGACAGTTACTTTTTGAAGCATGGTTATCTTTTGAAGTCATGATCCGATTTTCAAGGTGCCACATCGGATAACATTAAATGCATCCCGCTTCAATTTCAAATCACTTTGAGTAAACTATAAAAGGGGGATCAAGAACACTATCTACGGTTACGCAAACAGAACTCTCATAAACATCCAAAGATTCAACCTTGATCAAACTTCATCTTTTTCAAACCCTAAAAATGGCAGCCACTCAATCCAACACTGATGAAGTTCTTTCTCAATCCCTGATGAAAATCCAAAGCACAAACTATCAAGTTGATCCAAATGTATCTTCTTATCCTGAAGAATTGAAGATGCTTATCGTTGCCCTGAAACGATCCCCTCTGTCAACTGCCATGTTTAGTTCCTTCTCCGTTCCAATGATATGGTTATCCTTGGCAGCTTCAACGACATCATACAATCATACAGCGGATGTGATAACATTCAACTTAATCAACAACAAACGGGTCAAACTGTCCAAGAAGATGTTTGTTGAATTCTTGCAGATTCCAAACAACCCTCCATTTTTCAAACCTGTCAACTCTCAAATCATCCACATGTTCAACGAGATGGGCCATCAACCAGAGCTTGAGAAGATCAGTGACTTTCGAAAGTCTGGGTTGCCGTGCATATGGAATTTCTTATTTGGAATTTTTCTCAGATGTCTTACAGGAAGATCAGTTGGACTGGATAGAGGAAGAATGGAAGTATATGCTATGGTTATGGGTATATACTATGATATAAATGTTGATTATGCATCCCAATTATGGAAGGAATTTGTTAAAAGTCTCGAAAACACAAATTCGGAAAAGGGGATTTCGTGTGCAAGATATTGGAGCTTGATTCTGGAGAAGGTCTAAGAAAAAGAAGCAATTCCAGTAATAGAGGATGTTGAAGTTGCAGAATTTTCTTTGTATCAGTTTCCAAAGACAGTAGAAGATGATGAAGCAATCTTTACTCATGTGGCTCGCATTCCAGATGCGATGCTTCGCAAAGTATCTCAAACTCACAAAGTCTTGGTGAGATATTTGCGAACAGTTGATCAATCAGAGCAGACTGGAGTATTACTGGATGTTGCTGCTCCGTTAAAGAAGAAGAAGCTCATAAAGAAGGATGCGAAAGGTTCATCTCCACAACAAGTTCAAGATGAAGATATTCAGATTGAAGAAACTTCATCTAAGTCAAAGAAAGAAATAATACCTTCTAAGTCTGGGGTATTGAAGAAAATTCGCAAGGCTGAGGTGAGTAGTTAAGGTGTTACTATTCGTAGTATTCCAGCTCCGGTTTCTCCAGGAAAGAAGAGGCAAAGAGCTGAAGATGTTGCCAAGAACATGCAACGTACTCTCATCAAAAGAAGAAAGATGGTGATTCGCAATGAATCATCTGATGAAGAAATCATACCATAAACTCCACCAGTGACATCTACGGTAAATGTTTCATTACCTATCATCCATACTTCGCAAATTTCTACCACCTTACCACTCACCAAACCATTCGAAATAGTCACTAACAAATCAGTTTCTGAGGAGGTACCTATTTCTGATACGGTTGTCAACGTATCTGATACGGGGGCACCTATCTTGAGTGTTGCAACCACAATCCCAATCTCCTTACCTAATTCATTACCAATTGTTTCAATTCCAATTACAACTTTATCCACCACCTCATCAATTTTTGATCATGCTCTTCAAAACCCATTTACAACACTTGTTCCATCTCAATCACCTGAAAATCCTCAACCTTCGCAACCTTTATCTGATAATGAAGCTGAAGGCGGTGCCTTTGGAGGGATAATTGAAGACATTCATTTTGATTCAGAGGAGGAGGATATTCCTGATCATATGCTTATGACAGGAAAACAATTTAAAATCCTGAATCAGAAATTGAATGCTATTATTCAGTCGCAAGCTGATTCTGGCAGGATGTCTTCTATTTCAGCTATGGAGGTTGATGTAATGATCAAAGGTGCTGAGAAACGTATTATGGAGAAGGTTGATCAATCCGACAAAAATAATGAGCTTCGCATTCAAGCACAAGGGAGCAATTTTTCTTCAGTGGTCAAGGATTTGAAAGCTGTTGCAAAAGAACGTCATGTTCTTTTTGTACAGGACGTAAAGAAAGTTCGGGAAGATGTCAACTATAAGCTTCAAGAATTGAAATCTGAACTTGCGAAGGAGCTTTAGGATATTCATGCTCAAAATGCTGAAGTTCAAAAGCAGATTGCGGAGGTTTCTTCAAGAGTACAAAAGTTTGTTGAGGTTCCTATTCTTGAAGCCCATAACGAAGAAACAAAGGAGAAGCTTGATCAGCTAACCAAGTTGGTGTCTGAGCTTAAAGTGGTAGTTACGCAATCTTCGACTACACAAGTTCTCACTCCTGATTTCTTGTCTCTAAAGATTAATACTTTAGAACAAGCAATTCAGAAAGCTCTTGCTCCACTCGCCAATTTTACTTCTTTACTACCAAGGAGTGCCCCACCTGCTTTCACAGGGGTGCAAGGGGGAGAGAAAAGCTTAAGTAAAGAAGAGGATGCGAAGACAGTTGGAAAAGTTATATCTACTCAGCTTATAACTACTCTTCCCATACTTACGAAGCCAATTTCCTTAACCACAGTAACCACAAAAACGATTGCCAAACGAATCGTTATTGGAGAAAAAGAAGGAGGTTCAAGTTCAAAACCTCAAACAGATATGGTGGGAAAAGGAAAAGGGATTTTATATGAAAAATCAAAGGAGGAGAAAAAAGCTGAGGCTGAAGCAGAGTTGGAAAGGATGAGGCAAGTACAGAGCATTATGAGGCAGAGGGCAAGTGATCCTCCCACGATGAACAAAGGAGATCCTGCGAAGCTTTACTCTTACGAAACTATAGAGTCAAAAGTTGTTGGAAGGGAAATGTACGAATTTGAGAAGAAGCCAAAGAGAAGTTATGATATTGCAAATTTAGACAATTGTCAGCTGGATTTTCCAATCAATGAAATGCTATTCATTACTGCTCAATACAAGATTAGTGAGAAGTTTGATAATCCTGATGATTATATACACATGAAAATCAGATTTCATGTTGTCTTGGGGAAGAATCCAGATGAAGTTTGGTCTTTAATGAAGATCAAAAAGGTGCTAACAATCAAGAAAGATGTATTGTTTGAAGACATGCTTCAAAATTTTCGTTATTTTGTTATCCGAGCAGACAACAAACAATATGATTTCACGGTAGCTGATTTTCCTCTGATGAACTGCAATGATTTAATTCAAGTGGCTCTGATTTTGAAGCATATGGAAGAAAATAATCTCAAAGGCTCTGAGACTGAAGTGTTCAAGATAGGCTTCGCACATGTGAAGACATTCATCGACAACTACTTTGATTGTTTGGCCCTTACATATGAAGAACTGGCTAATGTGTTGGGTAGAGAAGTGAACGTTCCTTGGGAAGAAACTTTATCTCAATCAGCTTTATCAAAATATGTTGTTGGGGAAATATGCCTGAAACCATTCGGCATGGTGTTTTCTGGAAGAGATACAAAAGGGAAACCTAAGAAGTTATTGTTTAAAGTCTCAGAGATTGAAAGATATAATTCTTCGCAATATACGCACTTTATTGTTCGTATGAACAATTGCAAGAAGAACAATGAAGGAGACAAGAAAGATCTCAAGAAGGTGATCTCCTGGTATGGAGAAGTGCGAAAGACAATCCACTCAGCTGTTCAAAAGCTTATGGGATGAATAGCTTCGACTGTTTACAAAGGGGGAGAATGTAGATGTAAAATTGTAAAAGTCGAATATAGTGTCTTGTATAGTTTCGCATTTTATGTTATTTTACTAAGTCATCTTTGTGCGAAGTGGAATGTCTAGACTTAGTATATTTTTTGTACACTCATGTTCCCTATAAATAGGGACTGAGGTTAGAAGTAGAGAGATAACTTTTCCGTAACAGATATCTCTTTTCTGCTTATGTTGTAATCAGTCTTTATCAATATGAGATCTGATTAATATTTACTCTTCGTGTTCTTAATCTTCAATTACTCAGATCTAACTTTGTTTTCTCAAATCTCGATAACAATTCTCATCAATATATATATATATATATATATATATATATATATATATATATATATATATATATAATTACTATTTTATATACTTAACTACTTTAGTTTATATAACCAGTTTATAATTATTTTTATTACATTATTTTATTCTATTTATTTATTTATTTATTTCGTATAAATCTACTTTTATTAATAATTTGTCATATTTTTTCCAACGTCTTTTTTTTCAATTTAAGGTGAATTACAGATTTATTATCTTTTTATTAATTAATCACTTAAAATTTATATAATGATTAAACTATTTCTAAAATTAATATGTTACTTATAAAAATAAAAAAAATGAACATTATCTATTTAATTATTACGTACCATATGAAAAAATAAATATTAAAACTATTTTAACAAATAAACACATAACAAGAGGTTCGTGACTAGTTTATGTGCATCATATACACACACTTATATATATATATATATATATATATATATATATACACACACACACTCAAAATTATATAAAACAATATTTTGTTTTTCTAAGAGAACTTTGATGACAAAATATGCATGTAAATTTTTGTCATGTAAAATAACAATTATAAATATGTCATAGAAAATATGATCAACATATACACAGAATAATATACAGAATAATTCACAATACAAAATGCATGATATCACATATCTCAGTATAAGCACATAAGATCAACATATACACATAATAATACAAAATCATAAGCCACAGAGACAGTATGCATGATAACACATATCACAGTATCAACAAATAAGACCTTCCTATCAATAATGTACTAAGACCCTCCGGTCAATAATGTACTAAGACCCTCCAGTCAATAATGTAAATAAGACCCTCCGATCAATAACACGAATAAGACCCTCCGGTCACACATAAATTACCACACAATGCATGATATCACATGTAAGTATAGTGAAAAGACTCACCTCGCAGAGTAAAACAATGTATTCCACACTCGAGCTGTTGGTCTAATCTGTGCCCCTCCATAGCCTCTAAAATCCACAGTTGACCAAGACCCTAAAATCCACGGAAGTCAACACTCAAGACTGACCCAACTCTAAAAGTCAACAGAAGCCAACACTCAAGTCAACAACCCATGTTGACTCAACTTGCCGAGTGCAGCTCATGAACTCGTCGAGTTCCTCTGAACTCAATAGATCGCGAAAACCCGAGTCGACTAGCCAAGTTGCTAGCCAACTCATCGAGTCCATGCAACATCTAGAAGATCAGGAAAAACCCTAACAACTCGTCGAGTTGTCCCACCAACTCACCGAGTTCACTGTAAATCCAAGGACGGTTAAAACCCTCTCAACTCGTCGAGTTGTCTCATCAACTCCCAGAGTCTGTAACGTGTCCAGACCATCGGGGTAAAACCCTAACCGAATCGTCGAGTCAGTTCACCGACTTGCCGAGTCCCTTCAGTCCAATATCTCATTCAGACGATTTTAGGCAGAAATTGTTGGATTAATGTCTAAGTTCATAACTATATTTGGTATGTACTTGACCCGACCCAGCATGGTCCATTTGGGTTGCACTTCACCGACACAATTTATATGGATAATCTTTTGAGAATAGTATATTTATGATTTATATTAATATATTATAAGTTCTAATATATTAATATGGAATCATATTATTTAATTAGTATTGATCAAGAATTAATTTAGAATTAATTAAGTGATCAAAATGAACTAATTAAATATGGACTCTTATATATATGGAATGGGCCAAGTTCATTTAGGTTGGGCTAAGCTTTCATGGATAGTCCATGGAGTGTTTAACCCATGGATCATATGAAATGAAAGGTCATGGGTTTAACCCTAGTCTCCATACTATATAAAGATGTCATTGGTTGGTGAAATTGGCACTAGTGTGGGTACACTAAGAAGGGCTAGCCGATTTCACTAGAGAGAGCCAAGTATCCATATTCTCTAAAGTCTTCCAAGGTGTTTTGGTGATTTGTGATTCCACTTGAGGCTTCCACACTATTGGGGCTAAGCTCTTAAAGCTTGAAGACATCAAGCTACATCAAAAGGTATGTCATCTAACTAGTACTTTGTAGAATAAGAGCTTCATAATATGCTAGTTAGGATTAAAGCCTTGGAAAGTTCTTATTTGCATGTATAATAGAGAAAACATAGATCCAAGGTTTATAGGGTTGCATGTACACCATAAGAGTGTTAGAATGCTCAAAACCCAATAGTGGTATCAGAGCCTAGGCTTGTTTTCTTGTTATACTTGCAAAAGTAGCTGAAAAATTGAGTTTTGATGCTGTCTGCCCAGCAGACTCGCCGAGTCCAAGGCAAAGTGCATCCAACTTGCCGAGTTGGTTCGTGCACTCAACGAGTTGGACCCCCAGACAGCATCAATTCGACTTTTTTGGCTGGAATTGGACTAGGAACATTACCCTAAGATGTTTTTGGACTTATAAACTTGTTTTTGATGTGGTGATGTTCATGCTAATCCAATCTCAAAGATAATTGTCAATAGATTCATGTTTTGTATTAGTTTAAGGTTTAGACTAATTACATGAAAAAGTTTGAATTGAATTATCTTGTTCTTATTAATAGAAAAGTTGATTGAAATAGTTGTTTTCAATCCAAATTAATCTAAGAGTTGATTCTAAAATGTGTTTTTGTAACTTGTCCTCAAGTTATATGAAAAGTCACATTTAAGTTTCATAAAACTCATAAAAGTTGGCAAAGGTTACAAAATGAAGAGTCTAGTTCTAATTAAATGGTTTTATGACTCCATAACTTGTCCTCAAGTTATGGAGGACCAAGAGTCTCTTCATTAAATAATAATAAAAAAAAGGTGTAACCTTAATTAATTCCATAAGTTATAAAATAAAGAAAAGTTAATTCTTTTATTAGTTTAAAGTCTTCCATAACTTGTCCTCAAGTTATGGAACTTGAAGAGTTTTTGGATTAAAACTACTTTAAACACATAAGTTATGGAATTAATTAGTTTTGAATAGTTTCAAAACTTGCCCTCAAGTTTTGGAATTTGAAAAGTTTTCTCTTATGAACACTTTAATTCCAAGTTAGCCCTTAGAATTTTAAAAGTTAAAATTCAACCCTTATACTTTATAATATTATAAGTTAATAATATATATATATATATATATATATATATATATATATATATATATATATATATATGTATAAGAGTAAAGTCAGTCTTACCGTTAGTAGGCCTCATTCACGAAGCCGGTCTATAAGGGGGGTATAAGGGTTACTGCCTATAAAATGGCAGTTTAATGGGTGTCCACTCTCACCCACCGCTTCCTTGACCGGTGGAGGGTCGTTAGCCGAGCGGGTAAGACAAGGACTATAATTCTCCCTTCATTAAAAGTATTAATGATAAATACTAAGTAACTAAACCTTTTATAAATACCCAATCTTAGTTACTTAGGAAAATGTGAATAAGGTGCTAATCCATGAAATTACACTTTGCACTTTGCTTAAGTCGGTTAGTGGAGCGTGTGTGGTTAACCGGCACACTAACTCGTATTTAACAAGGTAGGCAGAGGGTAACTTAATGTTTATCATAGTATCGATGGAGCGTGTGTGGTTAACCGGCACATCGATTGAGGGGTAAACACTTAAGGGTACCAAGTAATTTGCATGGTTACTTCACACCTTGTTTTGTGATCCTCGGCATCCCAGTCACAAAACCTGAAGGGCACACTCGAGATTGAAACATGCCATTGAAAGTTCAATGAATCTCAAAGATCTAGGAGTTTTAAATCCAATTAAAACCTAATAATTTATTTCGTTTTTCATGGTGGAAATTGGTGAATCGTCATTCACCTACCTTCAAATATTCTATAGCTTGGATTACGACATCCCTCTTCCAAGTTATAAAATATTGTGTTGGGTCCTAGCCTTAATATTTCATATTGGGTGTTATATTAAGGACTTTAAATCAACTATCTTGAATATCTCCCAAAACATGTCAAGTTCAAACATCTATGATCTTCCCAAATATCTTGGAACTTCACTTCCTCCACCTCCTCCAATTATTCTCCCTAACCCACAAGTTCAAGGTCACTCAAGCCCTATTGGCAAGGCAAGGTCTAGGTGTGATCACATCTTGGAGATGAAGTCACATACTGACAACCCGGGAGAGTTGGGTGTCAAAGTCTTGAGAAAGTTAGTGGTTCAATCACTTTCTAAGTCACATAGTGAGTTCCTTTGGGACTCCTATGAAATAGACTATGACAAGACCCTTAATGATCTTATCTATTTGCTTGGTGCTGCTAAATCAGAAATGATTTAGTGTACTAGTAAAGCAAATTTGATTAGGAGATCAACTTCCCAAAACTTTATGGACAGGGTCAATAGTGACACAGGAAATCCAGAAATGCATTCTCTTCCCAATGGAAAGGGATTGGCCATAGTCAACTTGGTTGACCAAATGGTAAAGAGAAAGGCTAAGTTTGAGATAGTCCCATGTACTATTACCTAAGGGTCCATATATTTCTATTGCCAAAGGAAGGGGCTTTGGTTACGAAGCTGCCAAAATTACCTAAGGATGGTAAAGTCAATAAGTTTGACTTTATTTCAGGTAAATTCCATTGTCTAACTCTATTAAGTTCCTACTTGGAGATTCTTATTACATGATGTGGCTGGGTCAGATGTTGATGTTTTAAGAATCAAAGAAAAGTAAAGAAACTTAAAGGGAGTATATGTTGATTCTGATCGCGAAGATGGATCGCACGGTTCGGTGATCAGAATTTTGAGCATGTGCTTAAGAGTTATGATAGATTGCTTAGGAATAGATGACAACAAGTTTTCATATACATTTGCATTGTAAGGATTAGTTTTCCGCAAAGTTTTAAAATAAAAAGAAAAGTTTTAATTTTATTTATTTTAAAATATCCTTACAATGGCATTTGGGAAAAAAAGATGTTGTTTATATGATTCCATTGATAGCAATATTGGAAATATGAATTTGATTCTTTCATTTGTGGTAGTGTCTAAATTTACCAAATAAAGAAAGATTCTCATCACCCAAGTTTCAGTTGGATAGAAACTTGGAATCATGCAAGCTGTATAGTATGATGAATGAGAACTTTCGAGCATTGGAAAATTAAGACTAACTGCTTGTTCACATGGATGTGTGAGTCAAGAGAAGGACTAAGGGATCAAGTACACTTTCTTGTGCACTTGTCAAAGTCCACCACAAAAAATGGATAAGACTATTCATCATGATTTACTAAGGTTTAGTAAATATGATTATACTTACAAGCTTAAGTATAATTCTGAAGCATTGGAAAATTTTCAATGTATGACAGAACGAATAAGAAGAATCAAATTAGGCAGAAGGATAAAAGTTTCTCAAATCTGAAAAGATGGGAGAGTACTTTAGTATCATGTTTTAAGATCATCTTAATGATTCTGAGACCTTATCACAATTCATCCTCTAAGTACATTCTGATAGTTAAGAAGAGGAGTTATGAATTGTTGAAGTGGTTAAATCAAGAAGATGATTCATACTTCATTCCAAAACAATTCATAGAGTTATGCTCTAAGATTATAACTTGAGTGGCATATCTTAAAGAAGGTTTAAAACACTTGTCAAATGTAAGAGTAAAAGTTTTCTACTATTGTACATTTGAAATTGGTAAGTTGTGATGTTTTGGATAAAACAAAGACCAACTAAGGCTAATTGTGTTAAGTGTCTGTCTTGGTTAGAATCCATACTTTCTCTTGAATATTTGGCAAGAAAGTCTTATAGGTCAAGGAGACAGTGGAAGTCTAAAATATCCTGAAAGGGTTTCAAGAAGTAATCAAGAACAAAAACCTGTATTTCATCACTAGCACACAACTAGAGGTTTATAACCTATCTTGTTGACATTTCTGTGCACATTCCAGTTAAGTTGGCTATACATTTGAGTTCTACATGTTCTCAATTGTTTGCATAACTACTTAGAAGCAATGGCAGGCCCTTGAGCTGCCAGGTGGCAAGAAGTTAAGATTGCACAAGTTCAGTCCATATGAGTTTGGATTTGTCATTATCCTTGTCTTGTGACTATGGTTTTGACAATTCACATGGATAAGAACACATACACCAGCAAATCTAAGTGTCATAAGGTTTCTCTCCGATTCATGAAAATGATGGTGAGGAAACAGTTTCACCAAGTAGATTTTAGCTAGATAGCAATTATGATATTTGCATTCTCAAAGTCATTAGTGGAGCGTGTGTGGTTTACCGGCACACTAACTTGGACTTGTGAGAAGTGGCAAAGGTCAAAACAATCAAGACTATGATTACAGCATCCCTTTTCATAGTTCTTGAAATTGTTTAGACACACCTATGAGCTATCTAAGAGAAAGTGTATGATTATGATAAAGTTTTATCAAAACAATCTAGTATCAGAAATATGAACTTTGGTAAGAAAGTCAATAAAGTATTGATTTCTATAAGTCAAGCTGATTTCTGAGTACATGTCAAAGCTAGTGGGAGCATAAGTGTTATGCTAATAATCATCATGTTAGTGGGAGCATGATAATTATGATAAGTATTGCAAGTTAGCAATGTTAATTATAGAAAACAAAAGCTTCAATTGGGAAAGAGTTGTTTTGCTATAATTAAGGGAGAGGAAATTATACTTCATCTCAAATCTAAAAGCTTAGATTGAGGTTTTAATCGTATTTAGTCAAGGATATATATATGAATTTCATGTTGGAATGGCTCAACATAAGGAAATTCTATATATGGGTCCATTATTTGCGTTCTAAAATTCGATTATGATTACGGCATCCCTTTTCATAATCTGAATTATGAGAACTTGGCAAATTGAAATGGAAATAGTATAGCAAAAGACTGGTTTAGTCTTTATGTGAGACATCATGAATCGTGTCCCATATGCTTCAGATATAGGATCGATTACATGTGCTATATATTCATCCTTTCTAAAATTTTCCAAATGCCTGGGGCATTAAGAAGGGAAAAGGTCTAGAATTGGATATGACTTAATGAATTAATCAATTGTCAAGGACAATCTAAGGTTTACCAAAGATTGATTGCTCAAGGACAATTTGAAGTATAGTGATAATTCTGGAAGGACCATATTGACATAATCTGTAAGGAGGCAACTCTTGTTCAGAAGTGATAGTCAAAATGGAATATGGAAATGTTTCAAAGTTAGAAATTATTCAATCTGTGTAAGATTAGGAAACTTAATGCAAGAAGGATGTTTCCAAGGAGCTGATCTCCTTTGGAATACTCTGTAATGATTGTTGTCAAGTCTTTCTGACTTTGTGCATAATCATTACAAGAGGATCAATGCATATAAGTTTAAAATCTAACAGATTTCAATAAATGGCATAAATTTGGAATTCTTGCATTTGCAGTAAGGATTTGGGACTGTGAAAGAGGATCATTGGAGTTATGTTCAATTAATCTAATTCACAAAGTAAAGATCATAGACAAACATAGTATGCATACTTGGTGTGTGGCATGACTAGTGTTTAGAAAACATAGTGTACATGCTTGGAGCATGGGACAACTATTGTTTTAAATTCAAGAATAAAGTTGATAGCTGAAACAGTGTACAATGAATAATGTGTAATCATATGGTGATAAATAAAAGTTGTTTTTATTTATGTTTATAGGTTTTGATACCATATTGGATTCAATTATTCTTGTGTTTCATTTTGCATGTTTTGACTTCCAGAATAAACTAGGTTGTTCTTCTGGAATGACTAAGTTATTCAAACCATCCACAGTCGGTCATATGTTGGAAGTAGATATGAATTAAGACTGTCATGGGTTGGCTTGTAGAGGTCTAAGATGTTGGACAAATGGCTACAACATGCATAAGTGCTCATAAGTTCTGAGTATTGGATTCAACCCGCGCTCATTGGAATCACTTCATGGATTTTATCACGAGTGATCATGAGACGATAATATCTTATATTCTTCAAGCCTAGAGATATGAGTTGTTACTATGAGTTGGTTGTACATTGATTGCACGAAAACGCATTCGGTAACTCGGTGTTATAAAACGTGCCTTTGTATATGATTCAACAAGTAGTAGAACAAGCCATATGAGTCGAAGTTTATCCATTCCTTTTACCTTCGGGATAAAAGCGATATCTGTGGGCCCCTCGATGATTTAATGATGACACATGTGAGTGCTTGGCCAAGCCAGGACTGATTTGATTTGTTCAATCAGTCAGTCGTCATGAATCGGAAATCGGGAAACAACAAATGGACAGAGAGAATGATTATAATCCAAGTCTCAGTCCATATGATATCTAGAATGGAGGATTATATGATCCCTTATCTAATGGACAAGTTCGTTGACAAAGATCAGAGTTCGACAGCGGCTTTAAGAGCTATGATTGCCAGTTAGGTTTTGAAGTCATACTCAATAATAGTTTTAGACTTATCCAAGTGGGAGACTATTGGATTAATGTCTAAGTTCATAACTATATTTGGTATGTACTTGACCTGACCCGGCATGGTCCATTTGGGTTGCACTTCACCGACACAATTTATATGGATAATCTTTTGAGAATACTATATTTATGATTTATATTAATATATTATAAGTTCTAATATATTAATATGGAATCATATTATTTAATTAGTATTGATCAAGAATTAATTTAGAATTAATTAAGTGATCAAAATGAACTAATTAAATATGGACTCTTATATATATGGAATGGGCCAAGTTCATTTAGGTTGGGCTAAGCTTTCATGGATAGTCCATGGAGTGTTTAACCCATGGATCATATGAAATGAAAGGTCATGGGTTTAACCCTAGTCTCCATACTATATAAAGATGTCATTGGTTGGTGAAATTGGCACTAGTGTGGGTACACTAAGAAGGGCTAGCCGATTTCACTAGAAAGAGCCAAGTATCCATATTCTCTAAAGTCTTCCAAGGTGTTTTGGTGATTTGTGATTCCACTTGAGGCTTCCACACTATTGGGGCTAAGCTCTTAAAGCTTGAAGACATCAAGCTACATCAAAAGGTATGTCATCTAACTAGTACTTTGTAGAATAAGAGCTTCATAATATGCTAGTTAGGATTAAAGCCTTGGAAAGTTCTTATTTGCATGTATAATAGAGAAAACATAGATCCAAGGTTTATAGTGTTGCATTTACACCATAGGAGTGTTAGAATGCTCAAAACCCAACAGAAATGATGTCTCATCCTCTGGATCTAACCTTCTAGGGCCCTCTTATCACGTAAAGTTGCATGCTTTACGTTCTTGCATGGCATATAGGGCTCAAAATGCCAAAACAAGCTCCATAAAAGGGTTTCATGCATGGAGACTTGCTCAAAGCTTGTTAAAGCTCGAATCTTTGGGCTCATGGGGTCCCAAAAATGTCCAGATTTGGAGTCTCAACTCCAGAACAAGCTCGTAACACTCTAGGACTCCAAGAAAGGTGGGATAAATGTTCTAATTTCTCTAAGAACGAGATCTAATCAAAACAATAAGTAAGTTGCAGACTTTTTACCATCAAACAGAAGCTATGAACGAATGAACACCAAATCCAAAAGCTTCTTCTCGCCCAAGGTCTTTTGCTCTTCAACTTTCCTCCAAAAATGCACCAAATCCAAAAGCTTCTTCTCGCCCAAGGTCTTTTGCTCTTCAACTTTCTCACACACAAGGTTGTAGCTCTATTAGGGTTTCACACAGGGTAGTAGAGTGTCAAGGGTGGCGGAAATTAGGGCTTAAGGTCCTTTAAATTGGATGCAAGCCCTAAAATTAGGGTTTTATTAACACATAATCAACTTGTTGAGTCTAGCCTTCGACTCGCCGAGTTAATCACTAAACCCACGCGACCAAAATCCATCTCTACTCGAAGAGTTAAGCCTCTAACTCGTCGAGTTGCTCATGCAACAAGCAAGAAAATCCATTAAATATACTTGGGAGTCGGGATGTTACAGGTTGAAAACCCTATGTACTCACCAGGTTTCCCAACCTGACCCACTCAAGTTTATTTGTATCACAAGGGTCGATATGAAGCTCGTTTACACTGAGAGATTTAAAAGAGATGTAGATCACTAGTGTAAATGAATGTAAGGTATGTTTATGCTTATGTTTTTGTATTGACAATGACATCCCAATGTTTTGAAATTGAATAAAAATACATTTATTTGGAAATTCTTTGATAACACATTTATCAAGTTTTTCTGGAAACAAATTCTGAAACATTTTTTTATTAAAAGGGTACTCTGATTTTTATAAAGCATAAACAAAAACTAGTCTTTTCTGGCTATGAAAACAGGGATGTCACAGCTTAGCGCCCCATCCTCAAAAGCTGGTAGTTACATGTTTTATTAATTACTTGAGAATACAAGTAGTTTTGTGTCACAACTAGCATTTTAGCTAGGAAATTTTATACTTATGTAAACATCATCTACTGTGATACTTATAACTCTAATTTGATATTATGCACTATGCTCATTCAATGACAACAAACTTAATCAAGGTTCACAAGTGAAGGTCAAAACCTTATATAAAGCATTTTGAGTCAACTATGGGTTGAAAACCCTAAAAGTCTTGGTTCAAGTTTAACACGAACTAGGATTCTCTTATTGGGCCTAATGGACCAATAAACCTTCAACTTGACAATTTTGCATCAAGTCCTCATCCATAATTGGTAATCTACTCTTACTCAAGCAAGTTTAACTTCATAATTTTGTTAAAACTTGTTACTCATTTGCTCTAAACCGTGGATCATACTTCACTAGAACCATCTAAGTTCAAAAATCATCTTAAGGAGCTTGCTAGGGCCGAGAATCACATCATCTCCTTCCATCTCTTCATCAAACCGAGAACAACAAAGCAATGTGAGTTCATATCCCCTTGTTTTCGGTTTTAATATGTTTTGGGGGAGAATACAAGTTGCATATGTGGTAGATCTATGTATTTATGCATGTTATGTGTGTTTTTGTTGATTTAATTTGTGATTATGTAATGAAATACTATAGATCTCGAAAATTCTAACCAAAAGTTGTGATATTTGTAAATTAAAACACTTCATACAACTTACTATAAAGATAAATGTGTTAAACATGTGAAGATTCATAAAAAACTAAACAAAATCTTGAAAAAGGGTCATTTTTGACAAATAAACAAAAAGATGAGACCTTCTTAACATTTACAGTTTTTACAAGGGTCAAAAGAGTCATTTTATTTTAAAAGTGGGTCTTTATGATATTCTTGACATTAAAGGGGCCAAAAGTGTAATTTTCGCATAATGAGCCATATTATGGGCCTTAACGGTTATTGGGCCCAAAATGTAAAAATTATGGTTTTTGTGGACAAAAATGTCATTCTATACAAATTTGAGCCAAAAATGAAAATTTACGGTTTTATGGGCTGAAAATGAAACTTTATTCAAATTTGGGCCTAAAATGTTATTTATACAAAATTTGGGCCGAAAATGTCCTTTTTATCAAAAGTTGGCTAAAAATGTAAACTCTTATAATAATGGGCTGAAAACAGATATATATATATATATATATATATATATATATATATATATATATATTTGGGCCAAAAATGTCAATTTATATATATTTGGCCGAAAATGTCAATTTATATATATTTGCGCAAAAAATGTCATTTTACTAGAATTAAGCCCATAAATGTAAAATTTTAAGTCCTAAGGGACCCAAAGTGTCAATCTTACAAAAATGTGCCTAAAACCTTATATTTTCAGCTTAATGGGCCAAAATTGTCACTATTACACAAATTAGGTCTTTTTATGTTATTTTGGTAAACGATATAGCTTAAATAAATTAAGTACGACAAACGAAATAAATACATCGATAAAATAATTATTAGGTCTAATACTCTCGTGGCATGGTTAATGGGCCTTAGTGGTCCATTTACATGTTTATCGGGCCTAATACTTCCATTACATGCTTATTGGGCCTTTGTGGTCCAATTACATGTTAAATTGGGCCTAAATCATAGATCCCATGTGTATTGGGCCTTTGTGTTCCATATACATGCTTATTGGGCCTGGACTATACCTCACTTGCTAGTAGGCCTTTAGTGTCCTTTTTCATACCTTTTGGGCCTGGAAATAACATACATGTTTAATGGGCCATAGCTACCCTTTTTCATGTGTGTTGGGCTCATTTCATTCATATACATATTATTTCTGGGTTTTGGCAAATAATAATACATACACGAAAGCATTATACATATTGTAATACAATACTTGCAAGGAAACAATTAAGGATCGAGTGAGACATGTCGGTTGACACCTTTGAGTGTATGATCGTAGCCTATTGTTATAACCAAAGTCTCCTGGAGGGAGAGCGAGAGTTTGTGTATAGATCTATATGGGGGTGACACCCCCACACATGAGCAGTTGGCTACAGTTAGACTCGGCCAGTCTAGGGTGACAAACCTTACCTTAAACAAATTTGCGTTTGTAAACGCCAAAATAGGCGAATTAGTCATTATCAAGCATGGTTATAACGACTCACATAGAGATCAACACCATTACAACTTTACGGAATACAAATACAAAGCGTGACAATACAAAACATACATATACTAATACATGGCCTTCGGGTTTTAAGACCAGGATACTTTAAAATCAGAAAACATCGGGTTTTCTGGGAGAAATACATTTGTACATTACATTATACTTACAACCGAAATATGCATGATTCTTCTGGATTATTTAGTTAAAACTTATATCTACAATGGAAACCACACATGCATATAATACTCGATTTAATACATCGCTTTCAAATTATTTTTTAGAAAATATCGGATTTTTTGGTGTTTTACGAACAATACAAAAACAAATTATTAAATCATGCTTATGAACTCACTAACATTATATATGTTGACCGTTTTCAAAATAACTTGTATTCCTAGGGAATAGTTAAGCAGGAGAATCAACAAGATTATGTGGATTTTATTTTTGTGTACTGTTAATCATCATACATTTAATGTTTTGGGATATGTAATTTAAGATAATATACTTGATGTAAACTAAGACAGTTGTTATATTGTATGTGTGGTGATGTGTATGTTATGTTTCAATTATATACGTTGTGATGGTATTCCAATTTAAAGTCACTCGAACCCCCGGATGTTTCCGACGTCTGGTTCGAGGGTGCGACAGGTTGGTATCAGAGCATTGTTTATAGTGAACTAACATATCTAATCATACATGATATGCAACTATAAAACACATTGGGACTGAATAACTCTGAACAAAACAAATAAAGTACATACTTATATGTGCATTTTAGAAAATTAGCATAGTAATAAACACTAAGTCTTTTAGAATTTGATGCGTTGCAGTTAAACCTGGGCAGACATGTAATCGTATTAGGGATGAATGTAGCCTGATCAACTACATTCCTCCAGAGTACAACCAACATATGTTCAGGAGTAATTGTGATGATCAATGAACCTAAAACTTACCCTTTCAATACCCAAAAAGGAGCATATAAAAACCAAACTTAAAATAATTAAAATCCTACGGAAATAATCTATGTGTAATTTATTTCTAGTATTTATACACTTTCGTTCAGACGTTATGGCCGAATTTCATCACCCCAGAGATCCTTATTTCCCCAATCAGGGGAATGGTGGATGAGTGGAAGAGACGGAAGAAGAAAACCCCGAAGGAGACCCTGCAATAGGTCAAGGGGTTGGGCTTAGAGTGGATCCGGAAGAATACATGGAGATAGATTACGAGTTTTAAGACTTTGACGAAGTTATAAAGAAAGAGGAAAACACCAATGAAGTTTCCAGTGAGCCCCATACTTCGGAGACAGTGCAGGATCGCACCGCAATACCACAGGATCCCATCGACAGGACTCACATCTTGGAGGAGGAGGTTGCCACTCTTCGACAACAACTATTAGTAGTAGAGGCGTGAGCCGTGCAGGCAGAACATGAAAGGGATGAGGTCGTCAGAGAGATGACTGAGATGGCTAATCTTGTGGCACAACATTTTGGCATATGACTGCACCACCCCCCTGACACATCTCAGCATGACTAGGATCAACCGTATTTTCCCCTACTGTTGTGTTTCTTTTATGTATGCTACTTTGTGTGTCATCAACCTTATGTTTAAGTGATTACACTACTCATGTGTAGCATCCTGTTTGAAATAGAGCAATTAAATAATAAACCTGGAACCCCCAAGATGTGAATTTATAATTTATAATATTTTATAATGGCCCTAAAATCAATAATAGTTAGCAGGGTGTTGGTCTCGAGGAGCCAAATAATATAAGTTGGACTTTCGAGGACTAAAGTGTATTCCCGAGATTTATTTTCTGAAGATTTTTAGGAGTTAGGGGCTGTTTGGTAAGATTGGGATTTAAATTTAAAGGATATTGAAATGTTGAGGGCTGAATGGTAATATTTGGATTTAATTTGAAAATATTATACAAGGGAGGGACTAGTTGAGTCAATTTTGATAGAAAGTTGGGTGCATGGAGACGGGACCTTAAACCCGATAACTCCCTACCTATTGGATGGATGTGCCTTAAGAAACTCGTCACTATGCTAAGACCCTAAACCTAAGAGACCATTTTAGCCGCCACCATTGATGAAGACAAGCTCGTCCACCGCCTGCCCTGTTGAGTTCGACCGTCGCCCTTCTCCACTACTTTGTCGTCGATCACCACCACCACATCCCTGTTGCCGGTAACACCGTGAGCGGCCAAGGGGACTACCGAGATCGAAGTTAAGCTGCGAACGACTAGAAGGCTCTCGGTAAGATTACTCGCCGCCCACTCTCCCTCTTCTTCGTTCATTTTTTGGGTTGAACGTGGTGTACGTCCCTACTGCCGCTGCCGGCCTTGACCACGATCCTTTTAGCTTCGATGGCCTTTCTGCCGCCTTGTAGGTGGTTGAGCGAGTACATGTTCGCATGTGGGGGTTGTTCTCGGAATTTATGGTGGAATATGTACATTATTATCGTAGAGAATCAAGAAGACCAAGAGGACCTGACACCACCACCACCACCGTTATGGGGAGACTGTCATCTCCAACCATCGGTTGCCGCCATGAGGTTCCTGATTGAGTGCGTATTCAAGTGTTGTTGCATTTCATGCGGGTGTGTGTGTGTGTGTCGTTGCTGGCCGGAAAACTGAGGAAAACCCCATCACCACCAGGTGCCACCGTCGGCCACCACAAACGTGGTTGTGTGTGTGTGTTTAGCATTATTATGTGTGTTATTTTAGAGATTAGCTTTGTAAAATGTAATTAGAAATGTGAATAATGAAAAAGAAACTCTAACCACCACCGTGAGGTGGTGGCTGCCGCCACCAGCCGCCATGTTGGGTGGCGGTGTGTTAGTTGTATTTGATTCGTTGGGATGTTTAGACAAAGGGACTAAAACCCTAGTGGGCCCAAAGAGACGCTAATGGGCCTGATGAAGCCCTAATTGACACAAAAGCCCAAACATGTGACCAAGGGGCTAGTATTGGGTTGGAAACCCTAATTAGGGTTTAGAAAACCCTAATACCATGAAACCCTAATTTTGGGGTTAATCGGGACACACACGGGAATTATTTAATAAACTTAAAATATTAATTATCAATCATTAGCAAATTAACCTAAGGCAATATTGGACTTAATGGATTAAGTGCTTAATGGGTTAAGTAGGAACACTTAACCCTAATCATCATTTTATGTGAAAAACCATAATTGGGTTTGGATTTTTATTGGGCCATTTATTGGACTAAGCTGCTGTGGGCCTTGGTGGGCCAATTGGGAACATATGTATGGACTAAGGAAATTATTGGGCTTTAGGATAAGACCCATTAGAGAGGCTTGTGCCCAATTTGGAAAATTGGGCCATAAGTGGGCCATAAATGGGCCTTAAGGATTATTAGCTATTGGGCCATCAGAATGCCAATTGTTTGGACTAGAATAATTGGTTGGGCCATAAAGTAAGTTCATGAAGAGGTTTGATCCCAATTTGGAAAATTGGGCCATATGTTGGGCTTTGGCCCATTACTTGAATATTGGACCTTTGGGGTGTGAGTTGGACCTTGGGCTTGGAACCCAATTATTAATTAGGTATTGTTTGATGTTGGCAGTTCAGGAATCTGTCAACCAGCAGCTGGAGTTGCATCCGCGATACTTCAGCAGTGCCAAGTGAGTTTCCTCACTATACCAATGGGTTTAAGGCACCAAGGCCAACCCATTTTATGATATGTGGTACACTAGCTGAAGTTGTATTATGTGGCATGTTAGCAGGTTATGTGTTATGAAGTATGTTAGTGGTATATGTGTTATGCTTGTATGGAAGCCCATTGGAGAGCCCATGACACCTGGATGTAAGACCATGTGGAGAGCCCATGGCTTTCCTACTATGTTGTAGTGTTTATTATAGAATCACTATTCATATGTTTGGTATGTGTCACACCTCGAAAACCGAAGGCGGAAACATTTCCGGGGTTGACTCCACGTTGAGTATCAAATCCAATGCACATAGTAAGCAAAGTAAACAACCATTACATTACATATAAAAGATTACATTTGTTTGAAAGTAAGTTGTACAAGTGTGATACATAATATATAAGAAAAAAAGTAAGACGTGTCTTCTACGTACTCCGTCTTCACCAAAAGGGATCATCGGGTACCTGTCTAATGTGGACCTGAGAATTCAAGCAGTTTGAAAATCAGCATAAAGCTGGTGAGTTCATAAGATGTTTGTTTTCTGAAAAATGTATAAGTTTCCTTTAGTTTTCTGAAAAAGTTGTTATCCAAGAAAATCCCATATTTTCTTATGTAAAACAGTTTAGTTATCATTTGTTAACAATTCGATTACGTGTTGTATGTTACCCCAGGAAAATCCCATATTTTCCTAATAGTTTAGTTATCCATTGATTTCTTAATTCGTTTACGAGTTGTTATGTTATCCCAAGAAAATCCCATATTTTCCTAAGTGTAAGTTTGATTAAATATCACAGTGTATAGTTTAATACATAAAACTATATGTTGAAAATCATGGGATTACTATCCCGAACTAGATATAAGATAGTTTGATATACACAAAATTTGTAGATAGATATAGATTGAAAACCATGGGAATATCATCCCGTAATAGATATAGATTGAAAATCATGGGACTATCATCCCGTACTAGATATAGATTGAAAATCATGGGATTACCATCCCGTACTAGATATAGATTCTAACCATGGGACTACCATCCTGCACTAGATATGTAATATGTATATATACTGAAAACCATAGGAATAACATCCCGCACTAGATACAAAATCTATAGACTGAAAACCATGGGACTATCATCCCGTACTAGATATAGGAATTATAGATAGAAAATAGATATAAAATCAAATCAAAACCGTGAATAAACTTATATTAATACATATTGTGAGCCGGGTAACCATGCTGATACGACAACGAGACCTCCTTGACGTTCGTCAGACGTCGGACGATATCCAGAATTTGTCACCCCAGGCGTGCCCGCCTAACTGTAGCTAGCAGTTAAGGTGTGGGATTGTCAGTCCCGAATAGATCTATTCACAAATTCCACGCTCTCCCTCCAAGAGACTCTGGTTACACTTTCGGGGAGGATTTACTGATAACCCAAAGGGTAATGACGAATCTCACAAGCTAGTATTACATTATTCACGGTGTTTTCAAACGTCATCAAACATACCAATCATTATGAAACATAATACAGTGAAAACAGTTATATATGATGAAATTATCTGGCAATATATTCTAAATTAAATAGAGATAAACTGGATTAGACATAGTTTATCTAATAACTTTACATATACCAGTATGCGTTAAACAAGAACTAAAGATCCCAAATTATTCCCATAATAATTTGATTGGTTTGATTGTTTCGTTTACTGAAATTCATATAGTTATAATTGATAAAACATCCCTTATGCTCAGCATAATACATAAGGGGTAAAGATATTTATGATTTTGCCAGATATTTATTGAAATACATCAATTTAAGGTTTTGAAAACATTTCTATTTTGCTTGTATTCCCCCTGAAAACATTGAAAAACCATTGAAAAAGGGTAGGGGTATGAACTCACCGGACGAGGAATGTGTCTGCTTGGATCCTAAACGTGAATTCTGGGTTTGCAAACGCACGAGGTTCCTATGGATTATGAAAAGATATAAATTTGTATCTAATTAGGACTTGAATCATTTATTAGTTAGGGACAAACACTTCTAGTTGCGAAAACACTCCATTACAAGTGTTTGGAAGGACCCGGGTGGCATTTAAGGACACATAAAGCTTGGATATGGAGTTTACTCTTCAAGAGTAAACTCCTTATGGAGTTTTGGGCCCTAAACACTACATACACATGAGTTCACGGCCGTGAACTCATGGATGAGGGATTTATGATGCTAAATGGCAAGATAACACTTGAGGAATATTGGTATGATTTTATCTAAGGCTTAGGAAGGAATTAAATCACCAAAAACACCATCAATGGGAGTTTACGGCCCTAAACAAGGAGTTTACGGTTGTAAGCTCCTATACCCCCTTAAATTGTTGATTTAATGACCTTAGACTAATCACATGTGATTCTAACAATTTATACAAGCCCTTGAATGAGATTTAAGCATCATATGACTTGTGTAAGTGAGTTCACGGCCCAGGAACTCATTCTTGGGGAGTTTACGGCCGTAAACACTCAAATGAGGGGATTTCATCATGTTTAAGGCCTCCAAACTAGTTGTGGTTGATTCTAGAATTTATTCCAAGGCTAATGGTGTGTTTAAATGGCTTTTAAACACTTGATTTTGAGTTTACTCTCCATGAGGATGAGTTTACAGCCCAAGCATGTTCTTGGGCAGTAAACTCATGTTTACTCCTCAAAAATGATGATTAGGGTGTTCTAAGTCCGAATTGGTTAACCACAAAGTCATATCTAAGTCCCAAAATTGGTTTGGAGGGGTTTTAAGGCTCTAAAACCCTCTTATTATGTGTTTACGACCCAAGCATGCTCCAGGGTCGTAAAATCATGTTTGAGATCTTAAATCATTGATAAACTCGGATTTGAAGGCTAATGAGGTTGAACAACAAGTTAGGGAAGTTACCTTGAAGATTTGAAGCCTTAATTTGATGTTTTGGACCTAGTTCTTTGGTTTGAGGAGAGAGGTTAGAGAGAGAGAGAGAGAGTAGTGAGAGAGAGAAAAAGCTTCAAATGAAAGCTTAATCATCTTTAAATAGGGTCTAAGATTTGGACACGGTGGAATTCTACCCGATACCGACGTTAGACAAGGGTTTTGGTCGCACCCGATTAAGTTACCGTAATTACGACTTAGATGAAACTAAATATTTTCTAAATGAAAATAGAAAATATTTTAATGAATTAAAATGTATCCCGACACTTATGAAATTTAAATAGACATCGCAAATAAATTAAATTAAACAAAGTTAACGGAAAATTTTGGAACGTAACGACTTTAGTAACGGAACCGGGTTACGATGACGGAACGAACTTCGGGTTGTTACAGTATGCATGTATATGTGGTATGCTAGTGATCATGTGGTATGCTAATTGTCTTTGTGATATTTGCATGGAAGACCATGGGAGAGCCTGTGACAACCCGATATTTCGAATCAATGTAATGACCTAAAAAGTCAAGAGTTGTAATCTCTTTCGATATAATGAAATTATCATCAAAAAAATAAAATGTTCAAAAGTTTCTACTGGATCTTATAAATGATAGATATCGTGTCAAGGGTTTCAGAAATATAAAGAACACTAAAATCCGAGTTTTAACGAAGAAGTTATGACCAACCTAAGATTCACAGCAAAAGCGTCAATACGGTTAAACGTAAAACGCGAAGTTTTATTCAAATACCTTTTAACCTTAGGTATCTAAATGAAAGTCGTAGATACCATTAAACCGTAAACAAACATAAAAAGAACGTCCAAATCTGACTTCGTATGAGGAAGTTATGATTTTTCGAAGTTTCAGATATAGTAGTAGACAGCTAAAAACTCGAAATAGAGATCGAGCGACTTATAGCCGACGCAACCTAAACGAGAATTGAAGGTCTCATCAATAGCAGTACAACGGTAAAAAGACTGACGAAAACGGACATCGTATGAAGAAGTTAGGGATTTTTAACGGACTTTTCCAGTCCCGACATGTTAAAAATATATTATTAAAAATAAACTGAAAATTTGCCGACGGAGTCTAAACGAGAGTTGTAGAGTATATTCTCACATTCACGTGCATATAAAGAACATTGAAAATGGAGCTCGTACGCAAAAGTTACGAATTTTACAAGTTCGGGGCACAACTTCCGAGGCTGGTCCGCAGGGAACGCCCTGCGTTCGTGCTCGCAGACCTGTCCCTTCGCCATCCCATCCGAGGTTTGTAAGAGATAACGTATTTCAGCTTCGTAGCACGCTGCGTTTAGGGAAACGCCCTGCGTAGGGGAAACGCCTCGCGTACCCAGCAGGAACGCCCCGCGTTCGCATCTTTTCCAGCCCCTATATAAAGGGTGCGAGGGTGACATGCAAAGGTTGCTAATTCACCACCAACGCTCCCGATTTTCGCTCTTCTAACCTCTCGATATTATCCCGACATTCCGATTTCATATTCAAGCCTTGACGGAAGTTCTACGCTCCCGAGGGTCTTGAGAATTCCTGAGAATCCCGAGAAATCCGCTTTCTTAAGTCGAAGTTCTGCTCGGTTTTCGTCTCACCTTCTTCAATCTATCAGATGAGTTCATACCCCTATAACTACGTTTTTAAATGTTTTGTAAATGCTTTTATACACTTTTAAGGGGGGGGGGGGGGATACAAGTACACACACGGTTATCCTCGTGTGAAAAACATCAATCTTATGCTATACTTTTGTTATATAATAATCATATGTGATTTATAACTATCATACGAAAACATTCTCATACAACATATCATGATAACACTTTGTCTTTTTGGAATGAAACATGTTGTTATATAAATATCAAACACTTTATTTATATTTTGAGTATAAATGTTCAATAATATTATTACAAATGTTATACTTTACATACAAAGTCGACACTACACTAGGGTTTATCATACAAACGAATCACACATTTGGAAAAACTATAATAGGTATAGTTTACTAGATATTCATGAGATTTTACGTTCTATAAGTACTATATCAAGGAAATACTTTCATATACAAGAATAATTGGACTTTTCATACATAAATCTATTTGATACTAAGTTTTGTGAGGCATTCAACTTCACGTACTTTCAAGTATGCAGTTAAAGTCCTGTATTATATACTATAATCTCTTGTAGGGAGAGAGTGGTACTTGTGTATAGATCTATACGAGATTGACAATCCCGCACCTAAACTGTTAGCTACAGTTAGACCGGCAGGTTTGGGGTGACAAACGTCATAACAATCCAATGCCTAAAGAACGTTGTTACATGCAGTCTGGGTCAATAGCATGGTTATAAAACTCACATGGAGTATTAAAAACACGTTGATTTACAGGGTTATCAAATGCCTTAGTGATTTTATACATACATAAATCTATTATTCTAGGCATGAAAAACACTATTGCATTACAGTTTTGGAACTTTTAAACTACCACACACTTTTATACTGTCGGGTCTTGGTAGAAGACTACTTTTATACTAGTAGGAAATATGGGATTTTCTAGGAGTTTTCAAACATCTACAAACAATTTCATTCAAGTTTATACAAACATTGACATTAAATACTTATGAACTCACCAGCTTAAACGCTGATCTACTCTTTCAAATTTACTTGTATTTCTCAGGGATTCAGTAATACATGTAAATTTCAGCTTTTGGAGAAGTGACGCTAAGACGTCAGTTTAAAACTCATTTTGTCATCATATTGTAATTTGTTTTGAAACAAGTATCATTCAACAATGTAACTTTTAAATTATATATATATGATGGTTGTTTTACTTTATTTACTATGTATTCAACTGTTATGATACTACATGAAGTCATCCACCCTCGAACGGTTCCACCGTTCTGGTTTGGGGGTGTGATAGAGCCCATGGCACATGGATGTAAGACTATGTGGAGAGCCCATGGCTTTCCTACTAGAAGACAATGGGAGAGCCAATGGCACTCAGATGTGAGACCATGTGGAAAGCCCATGGCTTTTCTATTAAAGACCATGGGAGAGCCCATGGCACTTAGGTGTAATACCATGTGGGGAGCTCATGGCATCCTGGAGTAAGACCCTGGGGACGAGCCCACGACATCCATAAATGTTTATATGCATGGCTATGTGATTAATATGGATAGGTGATTGATATTTGTTTATGTAGCTGTTATAGATGATATGGATTATGTGGTTATGTGGATTGTGTGAGGTATGCTCTGGGGAACTCACTAAGCTTCGAGGTTATATTTTTTTTATTGTTTCAGGTATCATCAGTTTGGAAAAGAAGGGCCCAGATTGATCGCAGTGCACACACCCGTGTTTTCCGCATTGAATGATTTTGGGATGGACTCTGATAAATGTTTTAATTAATAATGTTTTGGATGTTTGGAAATAATGATATCTATGTTTTTACTATATTAAAAATGAAATTTTTACCCTTGATTTTTGGGTCGTTACAAGTTGGTATCAGAGCCTTGATTTGAGGGATTCAGACATACTTTCGGGTGTGACGGAACTCAAACTGGGGATCTGTAAGGTTTTCAAAAGAAAAATGTTTTTGAGAAAAGAGTTTTCTAAGTCAAGAAAGGGTGTGGTGCATGCAATCAGCCGAGCTCAAGTAAGTTTTCCCATAATGCCCATATATGTCATCTGCTATGATTTGATTTATGAATCTGAGAATCGCATGCTAGTTAGGGCTAGGAGAGATGCCTTTATATGTTGTATGAGCTGGTAGACTTGCATGCTAGTGCAGAGTAGTCATCAATACTTTGGCTTGATATATGATGCTTGTAGCCTTGGAGATACTGTATGCCATGCTAGAATGAGAATGATTGTTGATATTATTAACTGCTAAGTGTATGCTTTTAAAATTGTATACAACTAGGATCTTATAGCTTTAGAATAATTGATTTGGCCTTATTTCCTGTTCCTTGTATGGTTGTGGTCCTAGGGTATAGTCGATTATTCGACAGTCTATTAGATCATGTTCTGTATATAATTTGCATGCATAAGGAAGCCGACAGTAAGGATGGATGGATGTGGATAGCGCGAGTTGCGATATGTGGGTTGAATGTGATGGGTTTTGAGCATTCTAACACTTCCTAAGTGTACATGCAACCCTAATAAACCTTGGATCTATGTTTGTCTAAGATACATGCAAATAATTATTTTTCCAAGGTTCATATCCTAACTAGCATGGCATGGGGAACTTGAATCAAATAAAGCTAGTAGAAACACTTACCTTGTAGTTGTAGTTGATTCCTTGGAGTTTTAGAGCCTAGCACCAATAGTGTGGATGCCTCAAATGGAAATCACAAATCACCACAAACTTGGAACTTTGAGAGAATAGTTACTACTATCTTGAAATCGGCCCTTACCTCAACAAGTGTCAACTAGTATGATTTCAAGAACCAAAGCCTCCTTTATATAGTGTGATGGATTAGGGTTACATCCATGTAAACCCTAATACCCATGTCTCTTCATTTCCATGAGATCCATGGGTTAAAGCTCCATGGAGTATCCATGGACTTTTCCATGCAAGCCTAGCCCATTCCAAATAAGCATTAGCCCACACTATATAAATATAGAAGCCCATACTTAATTAGTAATATCTTTGATCTCTAAATTAATCCTAGATTAATTATAGATCAATACTAATTAAATAATATGATCTTATATTAATATATTAGAACTTATAATATATTAATAAATCATAACCTGTACTATTCTCCAATATTATCCATAAATTGTTCGGGTGAAGTGCAACCCAAATGGACCATGCCAGGTCGGGTCAAGTACATACCAAATATAGTTATGGACTTAGACACTATATCCAATAGTCTCCCACTTGGATAAGTCTAATAACTATAGTTGCAAGTATGACTTCAGGAACCGATCAGCAATCGTATCTCTTTAAACTCTGTTGAACTAGAACGTGCCATTTAGATAAGTGATCATATAATCCTCTGTTCTAGATATCAGTCGGACAAATACATGGAACAATGTCTTGCTTATTGTCCAGCAGTTTGTTTCCCGATTTCCGATTTGTTTGACAAAGAACTTAATTGAACACATCAACTTAGTTCTGACCGGGCCCGGTACATAGGTCAAAACACAATCATCGAGGGGCCTAGATATCAGCTTCTAATCCAAGAAGGAACATATAAACTTCGACTCATATGTTTGTTCTACCACTCATTGAATTATACACAAAGGCACGTTTTATAACATCGAGTTACCAATGCGTTTTCGTACAATCAATGCATAATCAACTCGTAAGTAACAAATCATATCTCTAGGTTTGAAGACTTATATGATATTACTGTCTCACGATCACTCGAGATAAAATTCCATGAAGTGATTCCAGTGAGTGTGGGTTGAGTCCAATGCTCAGAACTTATGAGCACTCATGATTGTTGTAGCCATGTACAACTCCTTAGACCTCTGCAACCAATCATGACAGTCTTGATTCATACCTACTTTCGACATATCACCGACTGTGGAGGTTTGAATAATATGATCTACCAAACATAATTATTCTGGAAGTCAAAACATGCAAAAGAAATATAGTAAACGATTGACAAGAGATAGCAACACTTTACTCATAAATAAAACACTTTTTATTCATCATCTAATGTCAATTACACTTTAGAAATTTCATAATTTATCTAACTACTAAAACTCATATCATCCTTCAGCCCTATGCTCCGAGCATGCTGGAGATGCTTAACCCTACTTAGTCCCTTCGTGAGGGGATCTGTTGGGTTCTCATCCGATGATACCCTCTTAGCCACGAGAATTCCTTCTTCTATTCGATGTCTGATGAAGTGATATTTTCTGTCAATGTGTCTGGATCTCCCATGATCTCTTGGTTCCTTGGCTAAGGCAACCGAACTATTGCTGTCACAGAAAATCTCCATTGGCTCTTTTATAGTTGGTACAACTCCAAGGTCTCCGATGAAGTTCTTTAGCCATATAGCCTCCTTTGCTGCCTCGCTTGCTGCTATATACTCTGATTCACAAGTGGAATCAGCCACTGTCTCCTGCTTGGAACTCTTCCAAGTGATTGCTCCTCCGTTTAAGGTAAAGACCCAGCCCGACTGAGAGCGGAAATTATCCCTATCAGTCTGGAAGCTAGCATCACTATACCCTACAACTCTCAAGTCATCACTCCCACCGAAGGTAAGGACCCAGTCCTTAGTCCTTCGTAGGTACTTGAGGATATTCTTTACCGCAGTCCAGTGTTCCTTGCCAGGGTTCCCCTGATACCTGCTAACCATACTCAAAGCAAAGGCTACAGCAGGTCGAGTACACGTCATAGCATACATGATCGATCCTACAGCTGAAGCATAAGGAAGTCGACTCATTTCTGCTATCTCAGCCTCAGTACTAGGGCTTTGTGTCTTACTCAATCTGGCGTTACTCTGAATGGGTAACTCACCTTTCTTGGAGTTATGCATGTTGAATCTTTTCAGCACTTTGTCCAAGTAGGTACTTTGACTAAGTCCAATTAGTCTTTTACTCCGGTCTCTTAAAATCCTTATCCCTAGAATATAGGTAGCTTCTCCTAGGTCCTTCATAGAGAAACACTTCCCAAGCAAGGACTTAACTTCCTGCAAAGTTGGGATGTCATTTCCTATGAATAGTATGTCATCCACATACAATACCAAGAAGCTGACTATACTCCCACTAGCCTTGACATAAACACAAGATTCATCTTCACTCCTAGAAAAGCCAAATTACCTGACCTTTTCATCAAAGCAAAGATTCCATCTGCGAGGTGCTTGCTTCAATCCATAAATGGATTTCTCAAGATTACACACTCTATTAGGGTACTCGTTGCTGACAAAACCCTTTGGCTGACTCATGTAAACATCTTCAGCCAACTTTCCATTAAGGAAAGCGGTTTTGACATCCATTTGCCATATTTCATAGTCATGAAATGCAGCTATGGCTAACAGAACCCGAATAGACTTAATCTTGGCTACTGGAGAAAAGGTCTCATCATAGTCCACTCCAGGAATTTGAGAGAAGCCCTTTGCAACCAGTCTAGCCTTATAAGTGTATACTTTACCATCCATGTCGGTCTTCTTCTTGAAGACCCATTTGCACCCTACAGTCTTACGACCTGGTACATTCTCAACCAAGTTCCAAACTTGATTGTCATACATGGATTGTATCTCGCTATCCATAGCCTCTTTCCATTTCGCAAACTCGGGGCCTGCCATGGCTTCCGCGTAACTGTTAGGTTCATCCAGACCTACTAGTGTCTCATCACTAATAAGTGTCTCACCTTCCGCAGTAATATGAAAACCATAGTAGTGCTCAGGTGCATTCCTAGCTCTCGTGGAACGTCTCAGAGGTACAGAATCGTCAATTGGCTCAACAGAAGTTTCCTCCTCAAGTTGAGGGCTAGGGTTTGAAGTTCCTTCACCACTTGACTCTTGAAGTTCTTCAAGGTCAATTTGCCTCCCACTGTCTCCTTGGCTTATAAATTCTCTCTCACGAAAGACTCCTCTTCTTGCTACAAAGACCACATTATCACTAGGTCTGTAAAAGAGGTAACCAAAGGATCTTTGTGGGTAGCCGATGAAAATACACCTCTCGCTTCGGGGTTCTAGCTTATCATGAGACTCGCGCCTCACAAAAGCTTCGCAACCCCAAATCTTGATGTGGTCTAGTTTGGGTACTTTACCAGTCCACTTCTCGTGAGGAGTTTTGGCAACTTTCTTTGTAGGGACTAGATTAAGGATATGGGTGGCAGTCTCTAAGGCATACCCCCAAAATGAGATTAGTAGAGAAGCTCGACTCATCATGGAACGAACCATATCTAACAAGGTTCGATTACGCCTCTCAGCTACACCATTCAACTGTGGTGTCCTGGGAAGTGTCAATTGTGAGACTATCCCACATTCCCTTAGATAGTCGAGGAACTCTGAACTAGATACTCACCACCACGATTGAATCGAAGCATCTTAATGTTCCTGCCCAATTGATTCTCGACTTCCTGTTTAAATTCCTTAAACCTTTCGAAAGTCTTTGACTTATGCTTGATTAACTAGACATATCCATATCTACTGTAATCATCAGTAAAAGTCAAATAATAACGATTAGCATCCCTTGTGGCATGTTTGAATGGTCCACACACATCTGTGTGTACTAGGTCCAACAAACCTTCACCCCTCTCACAAGAACTTGTGAAGGGTGACTTTGTCATTTTTCCAAGTAAGCACGATTCGCAACTATCGTCTGACTTTAGATCAAATGATTCCAAGACTCCATCCATTTGGAGTTGGTCTATGCGCTTCTTACTTATATGTCCAAGACGACAATGCCATAATGATGCTTTATCCAAGTTATTATTATTAATAGAATCAATACACATCACATTATTTCCTAAGTTATCAACCATAGATATTGTTTCATACACGCCATCACAAGGTAATGCTTTAAAATAAAGAACATTATTAAAGAAAGCATCAATAGAACCAACTTCATTATTAAATGAAAAGGTAAAACCTTGTTTATACAATGCATGAAAGGAAATAATATTTCTTGCCATTTCTGGCGAATAACAACATTTATTCAAATCTAAACTACACCCACTACTTAGCGACAAAGTATAAACTGCAATCTTGGTGACAGGTGTAACTTTCCTATTCCCCATGATTAAGTTTATTCTTCCTTGCTCCACATTCTCACTTCTTCTTAGTCCCTACAAGTCACAAAAAATATGAATACCACAACCAGTATCAAGGACCCAAGATTTAGAATGGGGTGAGTTATTAGAAATGATAGTGTAAATACCTGCATGGTTGGGTTTAACTTTCCCATCCTTTACATCTTGCTGGTACTTTGAGCAGTTCCGCTTCCAATGTGCCTGTTCATGGCAATAGAAGCATTTAGCCTCTTTTGGGTCAGAAGAAGGAGTGATGAAACCTTTCTTGGTTCCACTTGAAGAAGAGCCATCAAGGGTCCTAACCTTGGTACCCTTCGAAGAACTCTTTCTCTTCTTCCTTCGTCCTTTCCTGATTGCCAAGACAAGGGCGGAGTTTGTAGGAGTAGGAGTAGTAACAACCGCCTTACCCTTAAGACCACTTTCCGTGGTCTTTAAGAGTCCTTGAAGTTTGCTGAGTGTGACCTCTTCCTTGTTCATGTGGTATGTCATGCGGAATTGATCATAACATGAAGGTAAGGAGTGAAAAATGATATCTATTGCAAGCTCCTCGGGGAAGTTCACATTAAGCTTCAGCAAACGGTCCACAAATCTTTTCATTTTCTGCATGTGGGCCGTGATGGGTTCACCATCCTTCATGCGAGTTGTTATCATGGAGGAGATGATTTCATACCTCTCTTGTCGAGCACTTTGATGGTATCTTTCCATCAAGTCTTGGTGCATCTCATAGGGGTAGAAATCTTCATAGGATTTTTGGAGATCCGCGGTCATTGTGGCCATCATGATGCATGCCACTTTGGTGGCATCTCTTTCATGTGCCCTAAACTTAGCGATCTCTTGAGGAGTAGAAACTGACTCATCAATCTCCTTAAGCTCCTTATCGAGGAGATATTCCTTGTCCTCGTAGCGAGTAATCATTCTGATGTTTCTGATCCATTCATTAAAGTTGGATCCATCAAAAGTGACTTTCCCACATAAGTTCATAAGGGTAAAGGAGCCATTGGGATTAGAGCCAGAAGCAGCAGTGTTTGCAGACATCTTGTAAAAGAAGAAAGAAGGTTTTAGTTTAGATATAGAGATAGTCCTTAATAAAACATCCAAATGTAGTATTAAGGCTAGGATCCAATCACAATATATTATAACTTAGAAGAGGTATGTCGTAGTCTAAGTAATAACATATTTGAAAGGTAGGTGAATGACGATTCACCAATTTACCCCAAAAAACGAAATATTAAATATTAAGTTTTTGATTTGGTACTTAGAAATTCCTAGATTCTTTTGAGATTCAATGAACTTTTCAAAGGCATGTTTCAATCTCGAGTGTGCCCTCCAAGTTTTGTGATTGGGATGCCGAGGATCACAAAACGAGGTGTGAAGTAACCTTGCAAATTACTTGGTACCCTTAATAAATTACCCCTCAATCGATGTGCCGGTTAACCACACAAGCTCCATCGATACTATGATAAATATTAAGTCACCCTTTACCTACCTTGTTAAGTCCAAGTTAGTGTGCCGGTTAACCACACACGCTCCACTAACGACTTAGACAAAGTGTAAAGTGTAATTTCATGGATTAGCACCTTATTCACATTTTTCCTAAAGTAACTAAGATTGGGAATTTAATAAAACATTTAGTTACTTTATAATATTCATCATACTTTTAATGAGAATTTATAAGTCCTTGTCTTACCCGTTCGGCTAACGGCCCTCCACCAGTCAAGCAAGCGGTGGGTGAGAGTGGACACCCATTAAGTTGCCATTTTATAGGCAACAACCTTATACCCACCTTATAGACCGGCTTCGTGAATGAGGCGTACTAGCGGTAAGACGACTTTGATCTTATACATATATATATTATTAATAACTTATAATATTATAAGTATAAAGGTTGAATTTTAACTTTTAAAATTCTAAGGGTTGGAACTAAAGTTTTAATATGACTTTACATGTTCCAAAAACTTGAGGGCAAGTTTTGTAAACTTTCAAAACTTTTCATTTCTTGTAACTTATGAGTTTAATAGAGTAATAAAATGAAGACTCTTCATTTTTCTAACTCTTGTGTTCTTTTAATGGTTTTTAATTCAAGTGTGACTTTTGGTTTTCCATAACTTGAGGACAAGTTATGGACTCCATTAAAACACATTATGATCAAGAATTAAACTACCAAGTAGGTTACAAATAATTCCTATGATCATCTTAACATCATAAGATCAAGAACATGAACATGAACACTTTCATGAATCAAAACTACACTAAAAACTTTGTAATTTTGATATCTTGTTGTTGTAAATGGATTAGCATGAACATTACACCATCTAAAACAAGTTTTCAAGTACCAAAACAGTTTAGGGTAATGTTTCTAGTCCATTTCCAGCAACTAAAGTCGAAAATCTGCACTATGTGGCTCCTACTCGCCGAGTGCATGAACCTACTCGGCGAGTAGGTTGAAGATTCACATGAACTCGGCGAGTCCCCCCATGGACTCGGCGAGTTCATCAGGCAGACAACAAGTTTTTCGACCTTTTCAACTATTTTGCATCAAGTATCAAACAAACAAGCCTAGGCTCTAATACCACTGATGGGTTTTGAGCATTCTAACACTTCCTAAGTGTACATGCAACCCTAATAAACCTTGGATCTATGTTTGTCTAAGATACATGCAAATAATTATTTTTCCAAGGTTCATATCCTAACTAGCATGGCATGGGGAACTTGAATCAAATAAAGCTAGTAGAAACACTTACCTTGTAGTTGTAGTTGGTTCCTTGGAGTTTTAGAGCCTAGCACCAATAGTGTGGACGCCTCAAATGGAAATCACAAATCATCACAAACTTGGAACTTTGAGAGAATACTTACTACTATCTTGAAATCGGCCCTCACCTCAACAAGTGTCAACTAGTATGATTTCAAGAACCAAAGCCTCCTTTATATAGTGTGATGGATTAGGGTTACATCCATGTAAACCCTAATACCCATGTCTCTTCATTTCCATGATATCCATGGGTTAAAGCTCCATGGAGTATCCATGGACTTTTCCATGCAAGCCTAGCCCATTCCAAATAAGCATTAGCCCACACTATATAAATATAGAAGCCCATATTTAATTAGTAATATCTTTGATCTCTAAATTAATCCTAGATTAATTGTAGATCAATACTAATTAAATAATATGATCTTATATTAATATATTAGAACTTATAATATATTAATAAATCATAACCTGTACTATTCTCAAATATTATCCATAAATTGTTCGGGTGAAGTGCAACCCAAATGGACCATGCTGGGTCGGGTCAAGTACATACCAAATATAGTTATGGACTTAGACACTATATCCAACAGAATGTTCTATGATAGTTCTTTAGATCGGAGTGGTACTGCACAAATGTTGCTTGCTTTGTGCTTTGTGGAACTCTTGAGTGATGGGAGTCAGCCACTAGGTGGATATGACGATATCCAGGAGGTGGATAGCTGGCATCATGGGGAGTTCTTCAGCAGCTGATGGCAGGGTGAGGTTGGGAACCTAGGAAAGCCTAGGATATACCCAAGTGAGGTAGTGGGGTGGTTCGGTGAAGGTGGGAACCTAGGGGAGCCTAGGAGTTGCTTTGGTAGGTATTGTGTTGCTGTATATCGGATATTTGGTGCACCAGTGGAGTAGGTGACTTAGAGGATTCGAGAGGATTGCTGAGGAAAGTATGGATAGGTGTGGAAGGTAGTATGGGCCCGTACTACTGAAAGCACAGAATCCGTACTCAAATCAGAGAGTCTTGGAGAATCTAGGAAGCTTATGGGAAGGAGAATTCTTGGTTATATTCTGATAGTGGGGGATAACTGCTTTGCCAGATGAGGATGAGAACACATGAAGGAGGACCAGGGTTTGGTCCCGGCTCCGGTGGTGAGCAGTTAGTGGAAGGACTGCCATGGTTTTAGGTTTGTCGTGGATCTCTTGTATCACGCGGCAAGGATTGATTGTTCGATCTATTGCACTTTCGAGATTAGAGACTATGTATTGGTGGGTCCCGGGAAGGGACCCGAGAGTTCAAGTCAGCTTGTGAGAGGCCAGCAAGGCCGAATTCAGTGCAATTCTTGTGGGAAACAGTACAGGGGATTTTTTCGTTTCAAGGTTTAGTAAGTTTACCTCTGAGCTTGTTTCCCTGCTTGTGATTGGACTATACCTTCAACATGGTCATATGCTAGTTGCATACCGTGAGTTATAGGGTGGATAGTGAAAGGTTGTTCCCTCTTTGTTGGTTTGGAGCATTCAATGTTATCTAGGTCTATGGTCGAGATCAATTCAAAGATGTGATATGGAAGGTCTATGGACAGGATTGGTAACTCGGCCAATGTGCTCGAGTCAGCTATTGGAAGCGCCAGGGGAAGAGGTCTACTACGGAGGCTTTGGTCTGGACATCGTTTATTTGGAATTCAATATATGAGTGTGGCATCATTTCAAGGTGTTTGGGATTATTAGTCTCGCTGGGATTCGGGAAGTGTTTGTCTGATCTTTAGGAGTTACGTGGTCCTTGGGTATTTAGGTCGGTAATAGAAAACTCGCACGGACAAGATACAGGTTGTCAGCAGTTGGTTATTAAAGAGTAAGAAGGATTGGGATTCCTTCAAATCTCACGTGTTGCGAAGAACTAGTCGAATCTAAGTGGGGGAGAATCGCGCATGTATTTAGGACAAGGACAGGTATGAGACTGGGATGGGCTTCTCGTCCTCATCAAGGGAAAATGGCGGCCCAAGTGGCTATTTGGTTTGAGGGTTGTACGAGTTTGGAGTCCGGTAAGACCCCCCGTCATGTGAATCATGTCTTCTTGGGGGCTTGATAACAGAATTTGGGGAGACGAGTTGGGGATCCAGTCATGAATGGAGTTCAGTTCGGGTGTTCGGTGGAGTGTGTGCTCGACTCTGTATGCGTTTCGAATCAATAGATTAGGGGTAAGGTATTAGGCTATGGTTGTGTTAGGATGAGGGTGTTGTAAGACTACGGGGGAGTCGTAGCATTCACTAATAGTCAGTTGGTATGAAAGTGTTGTAAGACTACGGGGGAGCCGTAGCATTCACTAATGGTTAGTCGGGATGAAAGTGTTGTAAGACTACGGGGGAGCCGTAGCATTCAATCATGGTCAGTGGGGTGAAAGTGTTGTAAGGCTACGGGTGAGCCATAACATTCATCGGTAGCCAGATAGTGTAGATGGTGTAGAAAGACGACAGGGTAGCCGTGACATTCACAGATTCGTATAGATGACTTAGGCCTGGAGTGGGCCAGTTCGCAAGGTTATGAGTAGGTCACAACATAATCGGAATCAGGAAACGGTAGGTCGAAGGAGACCGGGTACGATGCAAGACTATAGTTATTCTGGTAGCACTCACCTTTTTGCGTTGGATTCAGTGGAGACACGTTGTCATCCTTTCATGATCGGATGGATCAATTGGATTGAAGGAGCCATGAGTGGCTGTATAGATGGTGCAATTGTCGTTAGACGATGTATCATTCAGAGGTCGCATGGAACTACTGTGCGTGTGTTTCTGGCTCAACAATCAGGTAGGTGTCCGGTGTTCCAGACAGTTGGCAGACAAGTTGAGACCAGGGAGGCCCCGGTCGTTCTTCAGGAAAGCAGCTATGTGGCAACAAGATGAGTTGGGATGGTTTCAGTGATTCAGGGTCCGTATGTGGAGTTGCCTGTCATTCAGGGCATATACTAAGTTGTTTACAATTGGACTAAATAATATCAGAAGTGGAATAGCCAGTTGGGAGATAAGTGCAGTGAACTCGACAATGATTCGATATGGGCGGTCTACCAAGGAGACAGGCCATCTCGAGACTACAAATTTAAGATGGAGTGAAAGTGATCATGATGCAAGGAATTCGTTCATCTTTGGGTTTTAGAACCCTACGAGAGTTGGTTATGGTTGCCTTGGAAAGGCTAAGGTGTGTAGGTTGTGGTTGTGGCCGTGTTCCTCGAGTTATTTGGCATGTTAGGAGTGGCAAGGAATGATTTCGAGGAAAAAATCTAATTCAAGTGGGGGAGAGTTGTAACATCCTGTTTGAAATAGAGCAATTAAATGATAAACCTTGAACCCCCAAGATGTGAATTTATAATTTATAATATTTTATAATGGCCCTAAAATCAATAATAGTTAGCGGGGTGTTGGTCTCGGGGAGCCAAATAATATAAGTTGAACTTTCGAGGGCTAAAGTGTATTCTCGGGATTTATTTTGTGAAGATTTTCAGGAGTGAGGGGCTGTTTGGTAAGATTGAGATTTAAATTGAAAGGATATTGAACTGTTGAGGGCTGAATGGTAATATTTAGATTTAATTTGAAAAGATTATATAAGGGAGGGACTAGTTGAGTCAATTATGATAGAAAGTTGGGAGCATGGAGACGGGACCTTAAACCTGATAACTCCCTACCTGTTGGATGGACGCGCCTTAAGAAACTCGTCACTATGCTAAAACCCTAAACATAAGAGACCATTTAAGCTGCCACCATTGATGAAGACATGCTCGTCCGCCGCCTGCCCTGTTGAGTTCGACCGTCGCCCCTCTCCACTACTTTGTCGTCGATCACCACCACCACATCCCTGTTGCCGGTAACACCGTTAGTGGCCAAGGGGACTACCGAGATCGAAGTTAAGCTGCGAACGACTAGAAGGCTCTCGGTAAGATTACTCGCCGCCCACTCTCCCTCTTTTCTTCGTTCATTTTTTGGGTTGAACGTGGTGTACGTCCCTACTGCCGCTGCCGGCCTTGACCACGATCCTTTTAGCTTCGATGGCCTTTCTGCCGCCTTGTAGGTGGTTGAGCGAGTACATGTTCGCATGTGGGGGTTGTTCTCGGAATTTATGGTGGAATATGTACATTATTATCGCAGAGAATCAAGAAGACCAAGAGGACCCGACACCACCACCACCACCGTTATGGGGAGACTGTCATCTCCAATCATCGGTTGCCACCATGAGGTTCCTGATTGAGTGCATATTCAAGTGTTGCTGTGATTCAGGCAGGTCTGTGTGTGTGTGTCGTTGTTGGCCGGAAAATCGAGGAAAACCCCATCACCACTGTGAGGTGGTGGCTGCCACCAGGTGTCACCGCCGGCCACCACAAGGGTGGTTGTGTGTGTGTGTGTTTAGCATTATTATGTGTGTTATTTTAGAGATTATCTTTGTAAAATGTAATTAGAAATGTGAATAATGAAAAGAAACTCTAACCACCACCATCCGTCGTGTTGGGTGGCGGTGTGTTAGTTATATTTGATTCGTTGGGATGTTTGGACAAAGGGACTAAAACCCTAGTGGGTCCAAAGAGACCCTAATGGGCCCAATGAAGCCCTAATTGACATAAAAGCCCAAACATGTGACTAAGGGGTTAGTATTGGGTTGGAAACCCTAATTAGGGTTTGGAAAATCCTAATACCATGAAACCCTAATTTTGGGGTTGATCGGGACACGCACGAGAATTATTTAATAAACTTAAAAATATTAATTATCAGGTATTTGAATATTAACCTAAGGCAATATTAGACTTAATTGATTAAGTCCTTAATGGGTTAAGTTGGAACACTTAACCCTAATCATCATTTTATGTGAAAAACCTTAATTGGGTTTGGATTTTTATTGGGCCATTTATTGGACTAAGCTACTGTGGGCCTTGGTGGGCCAATCATATGTATGGACTAAGGAAATTATTGGGCTTTAGGATAAGACCCATTAGAGAGGCTGGGGCCCAATTTGGAAAATTGGGCCATAAGTGGGCCATAATAGGGCCTTAAGGATTATTAGCTATTGGGCTATCAAAATGCCAATTGTTTGGAATAGAATAATTGGTTGGGCCTTAAAGTAAGTTCATGAAGAGGTTTGAGCCCAATTTGGAAAATTGGGCCATATGTTGGGCTTTGGCCCATTACTTGAATATTGGACCTTTGGGTTGTGAGTTGGACCTTGGGCTTGGAACCCAATTATTAATTGGGTATTGTTTGATGTTGGTAGTTCGGGAATCTGTCACCCAGCAGCTGGAGTTGCATCCGCGAGACTTCAGCAGTGCCAGGTGAGTTTCCTGACCATACCAATGGGTTTAAGGCATCAAGGCCGGCCCATTTTATGATATGGTACACTAGCTGAAGTTGTATTATGTGGCATGTTAGTTGGTTATGTGTTATGAAGTATGTTAGTGGTATATGTGTTATGCTTGTATGGAAGCCCATGGGAGAGCCCATGGCACCTGGATGTAAGACCATGTGGAGAGCCCATGGCTTTCCTACTATGTTGTAGTGTTTATTATAGATTTACTACTGATATGTTTGGTATGCATGTATATGTGGTATGCTAGTGATCATGTGGTATGCTAATTGTCTCTGTGACTATGTGGAGAGCCCATGGCTTTCCTACTAAAAGACAATGTGTCACACCCCAAAACCAAGAACGGCGGAAACGTTCTGGGGCGGAGGACGTCATGTACAGTATCACAACAATGAAAAGTAGTAAACAAGCAACAACATCATCCATTGCATTAATAATATAATTTTAATACAAGTGTGTTCTGCCAAATTATAATAAACACTAAAACATAAATCAAAATGAAAGATGCGTCTTGAATGAGCACCATCTTCCCTGAACCTTGCATCGGTACCTGTCTATGGTTGACCTGAGGATACAAGTTATTTTGAAAGAGAGTATCAGCTTTAAAGCTGGTGAGATCATAAGTATTTTAGTGTCTTAATTTGTATGTAAGTATTTGTATGTATATGAATTGTAAGTATTGAGAATGTATATGAACTGTAAGTATAAAAATATTTTGTAAAACAACTGTAAACGTTTGAAAAAAACCCCTAGAAATCCCTATGATTCCTACTATTATATAAGGGTGTCTTCTACCAAGACCTAACTGTTCTAAGTGTAGTCTTCTACCAAGACTTAACTGTTCTAAATGTTCGTTTCTTGTAAAAGTGTGTAATTTTCCCAAGTGTAACTATCATTAACAAAATATAGTTTGTACATTTTATGTTTAAGTTAAATGATCACTAAATATATGTAAAGGGGAAATTAATGTAGTACTGTAGTGTTGTATTATAGGAACTACTGCTGTACTAACTACCTTAAACCGGATTTATATTAAGGTATCATGTGATTAATTGTACCATACTATCGACTAGGTAACAACGACAAATGTAGGTCGTAAAAAGGTATGACGTTTGGCACCCGCAGAATAAAATGTACAATTTAATAAGGAGTTTTAAACATAATAAGTGTTTACGATAAACATTTGAAGGAAACTGTTTGGTAAAACGGCTAATGAGTAGCCAATCATTTAAATTCTGCTTATTAATCACAAGTGATTGATATAATAACTAGCATGATTATACTTGTATCCCCTCCCCATAAAACGTTTAAAAACAGTTAAAACATTGATTAAGGGGTATGAACTCACCTGTTGTGGGTGATACGGATGAACCGAAGAGGTAGGACTGCTAGGTGTCAAGTGAAGACTTTAGACACACAAAATGATCCTAATTACATATGAAGACATATGTATATAAATAATTAGTGATTTAAAACACTAATTAACCATGTATAAATATCCTAATGCGCGGAAAACACTTTGGTCAAGTATTAGGAGGCTATCGGGTTGCAACAAGAGAGTGCAAGACCTCATACGGGAGTTTATGGTTTAAAGACCATGTGTGTTGGAGTTTACGGCCCAGGGGAGTAAACTCTTGGCCGTAAACTCTCTATTGGGGCACTAAATGAAGCTCAAAGCTATTACAACTTAAGTGGTGAAGTGCTTCTAGGCTTAAACAAGTGTTTGGGTGGGTTTAAGGCCGTAGAATGGCCTTGCTTAATGTTCACGGCCCTAGGACCATATCCCTTGGAGATTACGGTCGTAATCTCCCTTGGGAGGGTGTTCTTGGTGTTTTCAAGTCCCTAAATCAGCTAGGAACTAAACTATGCTAGTGTACAAGGCTTTAGAAGAGTTTATAGCACCATTTGGCACTATTGTTTGGAGTTCACGGCCCTGGAACTTCTTGGGCCGTGAACACCTTACTCTTGGTGTTCTAAGGGTGTTTGCTAGTCCTAAACTCATTAGGGTACATGTCTAAATTAGTCTCTTGGCTTAAGGAAGGCTTTTAGGGTGTTTTGGCACCTAAAAATGGAGTTCACGGCCCAAGAACATCCTTGGCCGTGAACTCGCTTTCAAACCTTGATTCTTAATGTTTTGGATGTCTAAACCAGCTATGGGTAGTCTTAAGGTTCATTTCTAAGGTTTGGAGGGACATTAGGCACACTTTGGCCCTTATAAACGAGTTTACTCTCCAAGTGTTCTTGGGCAGTAAACTCTCAAATCTTGGGGTTTTGATCCGATTTTGATGTTATTAGGCACAATCTAAGCTATATATTACAACTAGATAGAAGTACTCACGATTTGGGATGAAAACCCGAAGATCCGTGAGAGAGAATTTGACTTTTCTCTAGTTGGAAATGTAACTAATGAATGAATATGGTTCAGATTTCTATATATAGTCTTGGGATTTTTGGCAGAAAATATTTTATTCCCGGAATGAACTCTAATATCATAGAGTTTTGGAATAACATTGTTTCACAAAACCCTAGTGCATCCACTCTCCTGATATCTCCTTAAGTGCAAATCCTGAAATACTCAAACTTATACCCAAAGTTTGGAATTTCACTGTAACTGTTCTAACTTCTATTGACTTTATCTGGTTTGTTTAGAATGGAAATTTCGGTTTGTCACATCATCCCCCTGTTAAAGGGAATTTCGTCCCGAAATTAGAATTTAGGCAAGGAAGTAGGTACGAATGATCGAATCATGAGGTGGGGACTTCCTAACCGATTGGTTCTCGCGCTCCTAAGTGAAATCGGGTCCTCGGTTGGTATCCCAACGAACCTTCACTAACGGGCGCCTGCGATGCTTCGTCCGCTTGACCTCTATGCCTAGGGTCACTACGGTTCTAATACGAATGCGAGGATCTCGTTAATCTTGATCTCGTCGAGTAGGCTTACGAGAGTCCTAACGGAAAGGTACGGTTTCAAGATCAAGACGCGAAGAGTAAAATGTACGCTATTGAGTTCGCGGAGTAGGTTTAGGCTGTGAGGTATAGGACCGATTCTGGTAAGAATCTCGGAGGTCCTAACTATATTGTATTTAGCTTTCCATGCTTTACGAAGCGTATTAAGCCATTCCCAGAGTGAGATTTCTTAAGGAATTTGGTCTCTCACATGGAATTCCAAAAGTTCCTTCTCTTGCTAAACTTCCCAATTAAGGGCCACCCCTTGCTGGGTTCAAGTCGAAAGGGTTTCTGTGATTTGTGAGGAGTTCTGGATGAACTATGACAGTAGGTCTGTAAGACCTAGAATTTGGCGAATTCCTGTCGTCGTCCCTGATGTCGACAAATTCTTAACGGTTTTGATAAATTGACAGAGTACTCAAGAATTTCCATATCACTAATAGTGTGTCTTAGGAAATTTTGACTCTTCAATTCCAAACTCGTGTTCAGAGAACTTTGCGAAAAGTATCTCTGAGGGTAATGTTTCCGCGGGTTCCTTCTTACTACGAGGGTAGATAAGTAAGTCGATACATGGAGAACGACGAACTGATACAAGTAAGAAAGACTGAATCTAATCATTAAACTCATGAATGCTTCGGGCGCATTGGTCATATCCGAGGGGTATCAATACGGACTCGAAGTGTCCGCATCGAGTTCAAAAGGTAGTCTTCGAGACATCCTTCCCTCACACTCAAACTGGTGATATTCGGATCTCAGGTCCATCCTTGAAAGTAATTATTTCCTTGCGTTTGCTCAACCGCTTCATCTATGCGAGGCAGAGACAACGATTTCTAATGGAAAATCTTGACGGAGTCCTCGATAGCCGAGGTACATATGATGCAATCCGTCGATCTCTGGAAGAATATGACCGGGGTTCTCCAGGGTGAGAAGCCTAGTCTTCTAATTCTATTTTTGTGTAGTTCGCTAAGTTGTCCGGGCTGTTCTTGTATCTCTGTAGTTGTTTATACTGTAGGGCGATCCGCTTACGGGAGTCATACTGGGTTCTAGGTTTGTTCACATGACGATGCGATTACTCGTAGACTTAGGCAGTTCTTCGTCCTGAAGTTCATATTAGAATTCATACATGGTTTCACAATCACAATCTCGTGTATACGAGTCGTATATAATTAAGATTGAAAAGGTAGTCGAATAACTGATTCTTCTTTAAGCTCACATCCCATCGAGGAAAAGAAGTTAAAGTGGAATCATCAATTCTAAACCTGTAGAACCTTGATTATATATCACTCTTATGTATACATTCCTCAGTGATAGATCAATTGTATGAATCCTTGGATTGAACTTGACGTACTGCACGAGTGGTACTTCAGGGATTTCTTCGGAAAGAAAAGAACTATGAGGTACTCCATGCATGAGTACTTCGGTGTTTTGATATGACGGCTTTGCTAAAACGACGTTTACTGGTAAAGAGATGTACTTAAGAAGCTGGTATGGTGTGGATCAAATTGAATCTAGTTGTATGATAATGTCAGAATCGTATGGAAACTTAAAGACATTAGATTTGAACATAAGGCGTTTACAGACAAAATACAACCGTGCAACCATCAACAGAGTTATAGTATTTTAGACTACTACAAGATCATTGTTGCGAATGAGGTATACTACAAAAGACAAGTATACGCAGCACGAGCATCCTTATACCGACAGGATCTCGCAAAAAGGTAAGACTCTAGTTGCACTAGTTCTGGATAGTTTATAAGTCTGTTACAACAACACGCCTAAATTACATTAACGAGGGTCCGACGTAGTTTCTCCTGCAGCTGTGATCCTGAGAATCTTCCCATCAGCACCCGAGTTCTTCGCTATCGGGCAATCCTTCTTGAGGTGTCCAATTTCACCGCATTGGTGACATATCTGGACAACACCAACATTGGTGGTGGAAGTGAGGTGTTTAGCCAATGTTATGTGGACACGAGTGCCTTCCTCATTACTCCACCTTGTAAATTGCTTCCTAAAGCGTTCGGCTTTATCACTACTCTTGTGTGTAGGGTTGGTCCTGATGATAGGGACTTGAGTGATGGGTCGTGCCGGTGCTCCACAGCTACGAGCATGGTGCCCTATTTTTAGGCAATTGCAACATTGCATCTCATGGCAAGCCCCATGATGATGGAAACTTCACTTATCACACTTTGGGAGTTTTCCCTCGTATGGCCTGCTCGATACAGGGATGGCAGGGGTTTCCACTTGTGGTTGTTGCATGGCAAGTCTTTGGGCTCTCTTGCGTTTCTTTAGGGCTTGACGATATCGTCTCTTCCTTTCGATCTCACGGCTTCGCAAGTCCATGACTGTTGCCATTTGTTGGTTTCCCGGTTTGGTACTACCATCGGAACTCTCGCCTCCATTGTCAGTCTGTCTTGTGTTACCCGAGTTGATGTGTGTAAGGAAAGTTGTCACAGCAGCTGCTACTGCAGCTTGTAATGTACCGGCGTCGATATGGAGGATAGGGGTTTCGTTGCTCGGCTGATTGTTTCCGGACGAAGACATGATTCTGTAACACGAAGGATAAGGATTTTGTGAGCGATTCTGGTTGAACCTATATGTACTTCGATTGCTCAAGTAAAGAGTAAGAGTATGTTCTCGAAAGGTTGACCTACATCCCTATGACGTAATCCTAGCATGGAATGGAAGTATGTTCGCGAAGGTTTGACCTACATCTCTATGATGCAGTCCTAGTAATGGGTAGAAGTAAGTTCGTAGAATGGTCTCAAGACGTTTTTCGTTCAAGCCGAGGTATCGTTGGTTGGTGAATAACATGATCCAACCACTAAAAGAGACTTGGAAATGTCTCCAGAGCTAACTTGCTATAGTCCAATGACTTGACTAAAGCATGTTTCAGGTATACTCGAATGAAAGTATGATGAGAGTACTTGAATAAAGGAAATGACAAAGAAGTTAGCCGATTGTCAATATCTTTGATATTCATGACGTAAAAGTTCGGGAAAATGACCTTGCAAAAGGTCTTACATCATATCTAGAGAAGATAGTTCTTGACAGCATAAAGACCTAACCAAAAGTACTTAGAGTACAAAATAGTTTCATAGAAAATGCCACTTCGGGCATAGACAGAAAAACGATTACTTTCTAACAAGGAAAATGAAGTAAAGCATCTACTACTGGCGACGGTCATCCCTATGGTGAACTCTCAGTTCAGCCAGTTGACATTCCACATCAAGTAGGTGTCTTTCGTACACCCTCTGGCGTACGCGGAGATCTATGACTTCGGCTCGTGATTCAGCCAGTGCTTGAAGCAGGGTTTCATGGTTTCTTTCAGATCTCTCGCGAGCATCTTCTAGACGAATGGTGCAGAGGGTATGCATTCTCGCATCGACGACAACTTCGGTGATCTGATGTAGGGCTGTCCTGCCTTGAATCTCATTTCGGGCCACTCTGCGGACCAAGATTGGCAAGATTCTGTCTGCTGAGCCCCCATTGCTCAGGTCGTAAAACCTTTAGTCACCATTAAATGGCATGGGCTGATCTTGTCCTTGGCTCATGTTTCCAAGCATTCCACCCACTCAGGCGTCGGGCCATGAAAAGCCGGACGAGGGTTAGGAATTGGAAAGGGAACTGCTTGGGGTAGGTTCTCAACCTCTGGTTCGGAGTTAGCATCATCCGAAAGATTTTCATCATGGTGATCATTCACAGGGATAGGATGATCATTTTCTGGTTCTTCTTCAAACCATCCAGCAATGACCTCATTCGGAAGGTACTGGTTGCCGTGGGGATGGAGTTTAGCCATGTTATCTACGCGAGAATTGGGGTAAGAAAATAATTATTATATGAACTATCTAAATAATTATTTAGAAAATATTCATTAGTTACATCGCTATTTGTGAAGTGCATACCAGTTATGTGTAATCTAAGCAGGATAGGCCTTCGAATAAGTGACCTTAACTCCAAATTCACACAGAATAGGGGTAAAGTAAAATTTTCACAGATTCTAAGTGTATAACATCCTAATTACATATATCCTTAGTGTATCCACTTAGCAACTATCAACTTAGTAATGAAGATCTCGTTTTAGTTCTCAAGTATAAAGTACTTATGGTAACACCAAATACCCATATAGTATTTTAAGTTTAATGCTATGTTCTACTGTTCTCGTTGCGGTAGGGCTGGTAAGATTTTAGACTTGCTGCAACCACATAATTAAACTTAGGCACATGCTAGTCAACCCTCGGATAATATAGGTGATCAGGCTATATCTTCCCAGTTTTGACCATATGTCTCTAAGCCCACCTGTGTTGCCCAACAATCGTAATTCTTTTGTATTGTCCTAGTGAGACTGATTTTAGTATGAATGCAAGCACGTATACTTTATTAAATATTTTATTATTTAAAGTATAACTCTTGGTCAGAGTATTTTTAATCCCTTATGTATTTATAGTTAGTATATCTTTTATGGGTTGATATACTTAATTCACTATAAACAATGCTCTGATACCAATCTGTCACACCCCAAAACTAAGAACGACGGAAACGTTTTGGGGCGAAGGACGTCATGTACAGTATCACAACAATGAAAAGTAGTAAACAAGCAACAACATCATCCATTGCATTAATAATATAATTTTAATACAAGTGTGTTCTGTCAAATTATAATAAACACTAAAACATAAATCAAAATGAAAGATGTGTCTTGAACGAGCACCATCTTCCCTGAACCTTGCATCGGTACATGTCTATGGTTGACCTGAGGATACAAGTTATTTTGAAAGAGAGTATCAGCTTTAAAGCTGGTGAGATCATAAGTACTCACGATTTGGGATGAAAACCCGAAGATTCGTGAGAGAGAATTTGACTTTTCTCTAGTTGGAAATGTAACTAATGAATAAATATGGTTCAGATTTCTATATATAGTCCTGGGGTTTTTGGTAGAAAATATTTTATTCCCGGAATGAACTCTAATATCATAGAGTTTTGGAATAACAGTGTTGCACAAAACCCTAGTGCATCCACTCTCCTGATATCTCCTTAAGTGCAAATCCTGAAATACTCAAACTTATACCCAAAGTCTGGAATTTCACTGTAACTGTTCTAACTTCTATTGGCTTTATCTGGTTTGTTCAGAATGGAAATTTCGGGTTGTCACACAATGGGAGAGCCCATGGCACTCGGATGTGAGACCATGTGGAGAGTCCATTGCTTTCCTATTAAAGACCATGGGAGAGCCCATGGCACTTAGATGTAAGACCATGTAGGGAGCCCATGGCATCCTGGAGTAAGACCATGGGGATGAGCCCACGACATACATATATGTTTATATGCATGGCTATGTGATTAATATGGATAGGTAATTGATATTGTTTATGTAGCTGTTATAGCTGATATGGATTATGTGGTTATGTGGATTATGTGGGATATGCTCTGGGGAACTCACTAAGCTTCGTGCTTATAGTTTTGTTTATTGTTTCAAGTATCATTGGTTTGGAAAAGAAGGGCCCGGATTGATCGCAGTTCACACACCCGTGTTTTCCGCATTGAACAATTTTGGGATGGACTCTGATAAATGTTTTAATTAATAATGTTTTGGATGTTTGGAAATAATGAGATCTATGTTTTGACTATATTAAAAATTAAATTTTTACCCTTGATTTTTGGGTCGTTACATCATGAGGTCGTCATGCTGTCGGATTATATATGTACTGTATGCCTCTCTAGGCAGATATTCATGTATTGAAAATGGTTATTATTAAGAGGAACAATTATGTGTTTTATCATGATGTTGTTATCTGTTATGTGTTCTAAATTATTTATTTCATGCTAATATATGAAATCACTTATATGCACAAATCGAATCACCGAGATCGTGGGATTCCAAACCTAAGCTATGCTAGGTACTCACCATCTCTCTGCTCCATGACAGAAGATGCCTTGAAGGAACCCACCAGCAAATAATAACGCCGATGCATCGCCACCACCACCACCGCCTACACCGGAGATTAACTCGGTTGCGTTCCAAGCAGCAGTTTCAGCTGCAGTTGCAACAGCACTGACACACATCCACAATGGGAATAACGATGGAGGAAACGGGAATGGAGCTGGAAGTTTGAATCAGGGAATGAACCAAGGACCTACAAAGGTCTGTACCTACAAGGATTTCATGAATGCGAAGCCACGAACCTTCAATGGGACAGGAGGAGTAATAACTTTAAAAAGATGGATAGAAAAAGTTGATTCAGTCTTCAAAATCCCCGGGTTCCCTGAGGAGCGTAAGGTGAAGTTCGCAGCCTGCACATTTGTTGATCAAGCTCTCTCCTGGTGGAACGGACACGTAGAGGCCATGACAATCCCTGTGGAAAATGCTATGCCGTGGGAGGAGCTGAAAGAAATGTTAATGGCAGAATATTGTCCAAGAAGAGAAGTTCCGAAGATGGAACAGGAGTTGTGGAACCTCACGGTTCAAAACTCCAACATTGACGCTTACATCTCAAATTTTAATGAACTATCACTTCTGTGTCCAGGGATGATCACGTCTCACTACTAGAAAAACAACCTTTTATGACGCGCAATGCGTGTCGTAAAACGTTCAGACAACGCGCAAATGCGTGTGAAGGAAGGCCCTGTCATAACGAGAGACGACACGCTTTTGCGCGTCGTCTATTTACGAGGCGCATTTACGACGCGCATTTATCACACGCAATTACGACGTGCAGTTATGACACACAGTTAATACCAAGGAAGATCGTGTCATAAAGGAAGACGACACGCATTTTCATGTCGTAACCTTACGACGCGCGTATTTATGGCACGCAATGCGTATCGAGGAAGCCTTTGTCATAAAAGAAGACGACATGCATTTTTGCGTGTCATAATTTTAACTGTTTTTAAAATTATATATTTTTGATAGATTTACTAATTTTCAAATTAAATACCAAATTAAAAGTCTCATAATACAAAATAAAATACCATAAACAATAAAGATAATTTATTGCAATAATATGTCAAATGAACATTCCTTCTTTGTACAATACAATTATTGTAAATAAAGTTGTATGATAACTTAAAACTAAATTATATAAATTAACTTACATCTAAGAAATGAAAAGTCAAATGAACATTCCTTCTCCTTTTTAATGTTTGTTTTTTCATTGCTTCCTCTTCACTTTCCTTTCCCCTATAGAAGAGTATTTTCAAACCTCCCTCATCAGTCATCTTCAACTTTTGTGCCAAAGGCTCTTCACATGTAGTCACTCAAAGTAACTCAGTCGGGTATTTTATACAGATTAATACAACAACATCAGTAACTTAAATACTTAATGGGGAAAAAACATGACAACTACTTACATAGAACCAACCATCTACTTCGTACAAACTTCAACTCTTCTCCAGCAGTTAAACTCAACTGCAATAATATACAAACAAATATGAATAAGTAAAAAAGAAAATCTCCAATTCATGTGTTGTTTTGGTTTGACTTTCTTAATACAGAAAATGTCTACTTGTTTTTTTTTCTTTGATTTTTGCCATTATTATTTTATCCATACAGAGACCACAACAGTTAATGGGAAAAGAAGAAAGAAGGTGTAACATGACAAAGGGATTGTAACTTCAACAACAACTCGTGCAATAAGGGCATAAGAGCTCAATCTCTCATCCATGGCTACCAAAAAAGAACACATGAGTCAGATAATGCCTCAAAGAGAACCACAAAATAAGTCAAAATATAAGACAAGTAAAGAGATACCAGCTATAAATAGGATTTATGTTACAATAAAGCAACTTTCATAAATACACAGACTCCCAAGGTTAAGAACAATTAGTTTAGATTGTATATACTATGTAGTTATAATTAATGAGAAAGTCAAATGAGGGCAAATTTTTTTCTTTTTGTATAAAAGCTGGAAAACAGAACTATGCCTCGGATAAACGTAATGGCAGAAACAACACCTACAGGTCTCTTCAAAATAGAAATAGGCATCCCATTTTCACAATTTATACACGTACCTTGCTATAGGATTAATACAACTATTTGAGGGTAAACGGCTTGCTATATTAGTCTTTCCAGTTGCACAATATCTTCCTGTTGCTCCTCCTTCACAAACTGGATTACTTGCAAGCCTGGAAAGTAGTAGAAAAGTATTTCCATAATAAGAAGGATAAAATGGATGGGAAGTGAATAAAAGAAGGATAAAAAGGATGTGAGCTCACTTTAAGCTCATATTATATACAAATTTTTGAGTGAAGTCAACAATTGATTGTTTGTCAAATCAACATTCAATTCACTGCTATAGGTGTTTCCCACGTCTAGTATTCCGTTAAGACCATTGTTGCTTAGCACCTTGTGAATATAGATAAAATAAGTTGATGTTCTATTGTTTGACATGATTACAATTGTATATGCAGATTAAATTGAGTATAAAGCATTCAGTTGATACTCACAATTTTTTCCAACTGAGGTTGGAAGAGAGTTGATGGGATTTCTCCTTGAAGTTGAGTCTTCTCCATTAATCTGTTAGTAGAAGATTAAGGATGCTTAATAATAAATCCATCAATATTTTACAAACACACAGATTGAGGAACTACTTGGACTAGTCTTTCTGGTGAAAGACATGAAATGAGTGAAAGAAAGATTACAATGTTGTTAAAGATGGAAGTTCTGTGAACCATGTTGGAATATCTGATGCATCAAACTATTATTGCTCATGTCCCTGAGAATGGCATATGTCATGTTAGAAACTAGAAGATGGTGATTTATGAAGTTTAAACTTTAAATTAACTTACACATAAAAGAGGGAAACCATTCATGTGAGATTTGGAACAGGTCCACTCAGTTTGTTGTTCAACAGGTATCTAAAAATGAATAAATCTCAACCTTCAAATAAAACTATTATACAAAAAAAACATTGATTAACTTCTATTATCACTTACAGCTTACTAACACTTTTGAGATTCGTGATGTTTTGAGGCACTATCCCATCCAAGGAATTTGAGTCCAGGCGTCTGTGAAATAAAGGAGGGAAAGAGTAAATACATTGAATATTTTCAGATCTAGCTATAATGTTCAAGGATTATTAATTAATGATACTTACACTGCCTGAAGAGTACTCACAAGTCCTATCAAGGAAGGAATATTTCCAGATAATTGATTGTTGTTGAATATCCTATTTGAAAAGTGTATATATATTTGTTAACCAATTATACTTGAGATCTTTCGTCAGGTAATCTGATACTTACACATGTATTAGAGTCATATCTGATCTGAACAGTTCAGATTGAATGTCACTAGATAACTGATTATCTACTAAATGGCTGCATAATTGTCATAAGATTAAGATAACACGGGTGAGAATAATCACTATAAAAGCTTAATAACTGACAATGTACATAAGATACAAAACTTACAAGTGTTTTGCATTCTTTAACCTGTCAAGACCAGGGGCTGTTTCATTAGACACAGGAATGGGTCCCTGAAGCTGGTTATCACTTAGATCTAACCATGAAAGATTGGATAAATTACCATTTAAATTTAGCTGAGAGAAACTGCAAAAAGAATAAATAATTTTTTCTCAAAAAAACAGTTAATGAAAAAAAGAAAATAAAAAGAGGGGCTATAAAGACTAAAGAAACACAACAAAAGAAAATGTGTATAAAAGAGACCGACTAATTGTACTCTCCAGCTAAAGGGGTAGATACCGACTAATTGTACTCCATTACACCTCCCTCACCTTTCTGGCCGAATGAAATAGCCCATAGGCAATCAAATACTAGATAATCATCTTCCATGTAATTCTCCAGCTCTTCTGTTAACCACTCATCTAAATTTTCTTCAAGATGTGTAGTGAGTGAGGTTTAAGGACAAATTTACCCTTCTGTTTGGAATTAGTGCATGAAAGGATGTTGTGTGTTTATGAAGTGTATAAAAAAGGGACTATAAAGACTAAAGAAACACAACAAAAGAAAATGTGTATAAAAGAGACCAACAAAAGAAAATTGTGGGTAGTTTAAGTCCTCTAACATCTATCAAGTTAAGAGCTTGAAGATTAGGGAAGGACTTATTCAACTGGATTAGTTCCTTATCATCTAATCATATGGACTCGAGTGTAAATGACTGGTACTTAATCAATAATTACAATATATGACTGGTACTTAATCAATAATTAGAATACCTGAGTTGATTATACACATACCATGCCAGATTTTTGGCACATTTGGACCAACTGATGACAAAAACTTTGAGCAACACTATCTGGAACAGTTCTTGAGAAGTTGATACAAGCCCAGTAATTAACAACACTTCCATTTATAACTTTCGGTGTCATGAAAATAGTATAATATTAATTATATTATAAACAATTGAAATGTTATTATCCTAAGGTTTGTACACTTCCTTTTTTATTTGATATTTGGCAGCTTCCAAGAACACCTTGCCTGATAAATAGATTAGAAGTTTACCCTCTGTGGTAATTCAAGAGTTGGCCTTGATGAACTTGATGGATTTCCCTACAAAAGACAACAAACAACTGAAACTCATGAATAAAGAATGTTAGAAACATTATCATGTGGTACAGGAGCCAGATTGTTAATTGTCATACTCATACTACTTTTAACTAATATGCACAGAACCTTCAATAAGTATTTATAGTATCCCCATACAAACAACTAACTGAATGAGAATGACACCTTTAAAACAAGTGCCATTGTTGCTATTAAAACACTCTTCCGAACAATATTTATAGTATAAACTATATACAACACCAACCACCCTTCATCACGTGCCCAATGAACAAGCATTGCAAGAGCAATACTCTTTCCACAACTTTCAGGCCCATCTAATACTACAATCAACTTCTGAAGCAATGAGCTAAAACCACACCTACCTTTGATGTTAGTAGATTGCAAAGGTGGATCAAAAATACACCTGCAATTATGGTGGATCAATAATACACCTGTAATTATCTCGCAGATCCAAGAAGTTGTGTCTTACTTGCAATGCATCTCTCATTGATTCATCAAACTCCTTCTCCATTCTAACTGGCAATCTCTCCGGCAACACCTCCTCCAGTTTCTTCCTATTCTATGTCAAAAGAAAGCCAAGTTCCAGTATGAATCCACATCAAATTCAATGCCTAGCTTTTGGGGGATTCAATCAATGGATAAAATTTAGATTTGCACATGTACTGGTAAAATGAAAGGAATAGACAATACCTAAACTTCATCTAAGTATAGGTGTCCTTTCTACTGAGTTCAAATAAAGAAGCAACGGAAGTAAACAACGGTCGTCCATTGGGGCCGATGTCAAGTGACATATCGCGCTTATCTTCATCGAGGAGGCGCCTCTGGTTTCTTTCATCCGAGATGAGGTCATGAGCTGCATCATCGATAAAGGAACCAATAGCCTCTTCCTGTTTCGAATTTTTTTTTCACACCGGCTTTGCATTTAGGCTGAGCTTTCTTATTGCCCGCCTTTGCACCCAAGGATTTGGCTTTCTTTGCCGCGAAGGCTCTGGAAGATGTCAACTGAGAAGATTTCAAATTTGATGCTGCAATGGAGATCGGGATGAGAGTTGATTCTCAGCCTTACAAAGGCTTCGTGCTCTAGTTCTGTTCTTAGAATATCAGCAGAATGAAAGAAGATCGACTTCAGTAGATAGCAGAATGAGTGTGGATGGGTCCGCTTTATCATCATAAAAAATCTCCGATCTTTATGATAGTATAGGATCTCCAGTCTCTTCTGAAAAAACCCTAAAAAGACAAATCACAATCAATCCAATAATCGGTGATTTTGATCAAATAATCAATGGGGAAGGACCAGTGGTCAACGACAAAGGTGGGGAATGAGATGTTTGATGAGACCGATAAGAAGGAGGTAAGGAGTAGTGGATAAGCGGATCGGATAGGAGAGATATGAACCGAGAGGGGTGAGTCGTTTGAGAAGATGAAAGATAGAAAAAAGGTAGAAGGCGGATTTTCAAAAATTTGGGGATTTCGTTTCCCCTGTCTAAACGCGTATTTCATTTTTAAAATTATAAAGCGACAGGTGTAGAGGACGCGCCTTTAAGATAAAGCGCCCTTTGTGTTTTTGTTTTTTTCTTTAGACACTAGTTTAATGGCACGCAATAATGCATGACGTAAATCTATAAATTTTTTGAAGATATGGCACTATTTTAAGGTCACACTATCTTTTGCGGAACATAAATCAATGCCTGTCATGGTTTGCGCATCGTAAAAGGCTGTTTTTCTAATAGATCTGAAGGCCTGAAGGAAAGAAGATTGAGAGGTTCATATGGGGATTAACCTCCCTAATTAAAGGAAATGTGATAGCAGCGAATCCTAAAACTTTTGATAGTGCCAAGAGACTAGCCAAGAAGTTGTATGACCACGACAACAAGAAGAGTGACAAGGCAGGAGAAACTGAAGTCAAAAGAGAGGGTGATAACAAGAAGGGTAGGAGCAACAAGCGAAAAGGATGACAACACTCAAAGGCATCAAAGAAACAGCAAACAGTGGCAGTTCATGTTGCTACTGCTCAGGTCCCCTCAGCACCACATGCTCCAGCCTCATCCACACCAAATGCTCCCAAATAGTACTCCGGAACCCTACCCAAGTGAAACAAATGCAATTTCCACCACCATGGAGAATGCAGGGAGATGTATTGCACAAGTTGCAATCGAAAGGGTCATACCGCAAGGTACTGTAGAACTCATCCTCAACAGAACCATCAACTAAACAGCAAGAACAACAACAACAACAACCGCAACAACAACAACATCAACAATGTTGGGGCCAGTCACACCTACTATGGGTGTGGGAGAACCGGTCATTTCAGATGCAACTGCCCCAATGCTAAAAACCAAGGAACTGGAGGATCAGGAAGGGTTCTGACCCTGGGTCAAGGTGAAGCAGTCCAAGACCCAACCGTTGCTACCTATACGTTCCTACTTAACAACACATACACATGCATCTTATTTGATAGTGGAGCGGAGCGAAGTATTGTTAATGATAAATTCAAACACGTACTAAATCAACAACCCCAAAAGCTCAATGAAGCCTTCACGGTGGAAATGGCTAATGGGAAAACCGAAACAACCAAAGACGTCTATGTAGGGTACACGTTAACACTAAACAATCACTTTTTTCAAATAGATTTGATTCCAGTAAATATTAGGAGTTTTGATGTGATCGTTGGCATGGATTGGTTAATCCCCCATCATGCTGATATTTTGTGTCGCGAAAAGGCCGTTCGCCTTCATCTTCCAAATCACGAAACCTTAATAATCTATGGTGATAAACCTGGCACCAATCTTCGCCTTATCTTGTGCATCAAGGCACAGAAGTGCCTACTCAAGAAGAACTACGATTTTCTCGCTCACGTGGTGAATAAGACTAAGGAAGAGGTTAACATTCAAGATATCCTAGTGGCATGCGACTTCCCGGACGTATTTCCTAAAGATCTTCCAGGAATACCCCAGGAAAGGCAAATTGAATTTCGGATCGACCTCGTACTAGGAGCCACTCCAATTGCCAAATCACCCAATAGGTTGGCTCCCGCGGAAATGCAAGAATTATCAAGCCAACTAAGCGAACTCCTGGATAAGGGATTCATCAGGCCAAGATTCTCGCCATGGGGAGCTCCGGTTCTTTTCGTCAAAAAGAAAGACGGATCCTTCAGGATGTGCATTGACTATAGGGAACTGAATAAGCTCACTATCAAGAATCGGTTCCCACTCCCTCGAATCGATGATCTATTTGACCAGCTCTAAGGAGCTAGCTATTTTTCAAAAATAGATCTGAGATCTGGTTATCATCAACTCAGAGTCCGAGAAGAGGACATTCCGAAAACTGCCTTCCGAACTCGGTACGGTTATTACGAATTTGTCGTGATGCCCTTCGGTCTAACAAATGCCCTCGCTGCATTTATGGACCTCATGAATCGAGTTTACCGCCCATTACTTGACAACTTCGTAATCGTTTTCATTGATGACATTCTCGAATACTCTCGAAGTAAAGAAGAGCATGGTCAACATCTCTGTCAAATCTTGGAAACCCTGCGAGCTGAAAGGTTGTATGCGAAACTCTCCAAATGTGAGTTTTGGCTCCGCAGTGTGAACTTCTTGGGTCATGTTGTCAGCAAAGAAGGGATTCATGTAGATCCTTCCAAGATCAAGGTCATTGAGGGCTGGCCAATCCCAATAACACCAACAGAAATTCACCAATTCTTGGGTCTCGCGGGCTACTACTGCCGGTTTATTCAAAAAATTTCCAAGATAGCCAAACCTCTCACCACACTGACGCAAAAAGGTGTGGCTTTCAACTGGATCGAGAAGCAAGAGGTTGCCTTCTAAACCTTGAAGCAGGCCCTCTGTAGTGCACTAGTGCTATCCTTACCAGAGGGAGCCGAAGATTTCGTAGTCTACCGCGACGCTTCAAATCAGGGTTTAGGCTGTGTACTCATGCAACGTGGAAAAGTTATAGCGTATGCATCTAGGCAATTGAAAATGCATAAAGTAAATTACACCACTCATGGTCTCGAGCTGGGAGCTGTGGTCTTTGCCTTGAAGATTTGGAGGCACTACCTTTATGGTACAAAGTGCACCATCTTCACCGACCACAAAAGTCTCCAGCATATTCTGAATAAAAATGAATTAAACATGAGGCAACGAAGATGGGTTGAGCTGCTAAATGATTATGAGTGCGAAATCAAGTACCACCCGAGCAAGGCTAACATGGTAGCCAATTCCCTAAGCCAAAAAGAATACTCAAGTCGCCTGGTGAGAACTCTATCAATAACCATCAAATCCCACCTAACTTCACAGATCAAGGAAGCCCAATTAGATGCATTGAAGTCGGAGAATGTCACCAGTGAAACACTACGCAGAATGGATAAGAACTTGGAAGCGAAGGAGGAAATAACTCACTACTTCATGAATAGAATCTGGGTCCCTAAGCTTGGGGGATTCAGAGAAGTAGTCATGAACGAGGCTCACAAGACGCGATATTCCATCCATCCGGGTCCAGATAAGATGTATCTGGATATCAAGCAACGTTATTGGTGGCCAAATATGAAGGCAGAGATTGCCACTTACGTGGGCAAGTGTCTCACTTGCGCAAAGGTGAAAGTGGAATATCAAAATCCCTCGGGATTATTACAACCTCCAGTGATACCCGAGTGGAAATGGGAAAGGATTACTATGGACTTCGTAACCAAATTACCCAAGACAACTGATGGGCTGGATGCTATATGGGTAATTGTCGATAGACTAACTAAATCCGTTCATTTCCTGCCAATAAAGGAATCTTACAAGATGGAAAGATTGACCCGAATCTACATCAAGGAGATTTTAAGACTTCATGGGGTGCCAGTGTCTATTATCTCGGACCGAGATAGTAGATTTACTTCATGATTTTGTGTGACAACCGTCACTTTCTGGTAAACTCAAAGTCAAATAAAGTTGACAAGTCAAACCGGTCAACTCAATTAACCCTTGTATATTAGCGTTTACATTATGTTTACTATTGTACAACACACCATCCTAATACAAAGTATCACTTAGAGTTTTCATGCGTTCAGAAAATCTAAACCCTAATCAGGGTAAGTGATGGAACTACTCGATAAAACATTATTACATACCCTCCGGGGGTATATAACTCTCATAATGAGGCTTAATGGGGTTTACAAACATTGCATTAGGAGGCTAAACACTAACAAAAGCCACAAAAAAGTCTACCTCAATCTCTCTCGCTATATATCTCTCTCTCCCAAATCTCTTTCAAAGTCTCTTTCAACTTTTCATGAACACTCGGGGCATCCCGACCCTTAACTTAGTCAAAAACCACTCAAAACGGGAAGATTATTCGAAAAAGAACCGTATAGGGCTGAACCCTCTTAGAACCGAACCTCTTATAATCGAACCTCTTAGAGCCGAACATCTCAGGACCGAACCTACTTAAGAACCAAACTCCCCCTTAAAGACCGAACGCACCCTTCGGCCCGAAACCTACTTCGATTCATCCCACCTTCGGTTCAAATTATTCACTTCGGTTCGGATCAAGACCCTTCGGACCAAAGCTTCACCTTCGCTTCCAATACACCTTTGCCTACGAGCTTCTCGAACCGAACCAACTTTCGGTCCTCAGCAGCATGAACCGAACCCTCGCAGATTCGCTTCTTTTTTTCCCGATTTTCGAGTAGTTTCGCGTTTTAGCCCCGTTCATAATTTTAACGTGGGGTTTTCACCCAAATCCATATTTTATCATTTTCAACCCTCTAACATCATGATTTATCCATATCTTGGAGATTTCTAAGATATAATCCATAATATTGATTAGGATAAAGTGCAAGTACAAGAAGGTACTTTTGACTTTCCCCATAAAACTATGACAACAAGTCATCCCCCATACCCACTCTATGACAACCTCTAGTCACTATTCACACCTTACCATATCAAATCACTGTCCTTTTATGCACCTTCCAACACTCCATATGATTCCCTAACCAAATCTTAGACAAACATTACCTTTCCCCTCTAAGACATCACTCTTTCACCTAAAAGCAAACATATCTCTCTCTTATTTCCTCTCTCTCAAAACTCAAGATTTCAAAGGCTGATCTCAAGCTTTTCATCCACTTTTGGTAATTGTCTTCATCCTACACTTGAACATTCTACACACCTTCACTCGAATCATGGCTTTCTTACACAAATATCGACATATTTGTCCTTAGGATCTTCAAATCCTCAAGCTTTCTCCAAGTGTTCTTGACTTGGAAACATCTTCTCTTCAATATCTATCTCAAGTAATCACTCAAGGTGAGTTCATACCCCTACATTTTCATGTTTTCTTCAAGTTTTAGGGGGGGGGGGGGGGGAGGGGATTACAAGTTAAAACACCTTAACATAACTCAAACTCATACTTCAACTTTTCACAAAAAAGTTCAGTTCTATTCACGGACTGTTTTGACCATCTTAAACTTAATATCTTTCAAAACTGTTTAATATGCAAGTAGTTCAGTTTTATAACTTTCTAATAACTACTTGCACGTGTTCATACTATTTTTCTACAATTTATGGCGATTTTTACAAAACTGCCTATCATTTTAGAAACAACTTCGGACCAATTTGTGAAAATGAACATTTTCACACAAGTTAGAGACTTCTAAAAATCATAATAAAAATTATGAACAAACTAGACACATATTCTAAACTCTCATAGTTTACGGAATCACTTTTCGACTTCTCATGATTTTCCTGTATTATTTCTAAAACAATGCAGAAAAGTTAAAAACTAGTTAAACAGCTTACAATATTAACAACACTTTGTAACATGTTGAGCAAAGTGTATAACAATAAGTTTCTAAACGTTGAAGGTAATTCTTGTCATGTAACATCATAAATGGAAATTATTCATTCATGATGAGATTTTCCATTTACTACAAACATATGTAATAAACTATAATAGGTATAGTTTATGGTACTTACACACCACAAAATTACTATGAAAAGTACTATATTTACTCCACAAAAAGGGTTTTCAATTACTACAACCATGTATAACAACTATAATAGATATAGTTAATGGCTCCTTATACTACCAATACACTAGAAAAAGGGGATCAGTTACACTGCAGAAAAGGTTTTTCATTCATTCTACACGTAAACTCGTTAACGTAAATTGTGAGACGTGTCTTCATAGTACTCTTAGAGTACGGGTTAAAATTCATGTAAATTATAACCAGAGTCTCTTGTAGGGAGAGTGTGATAATTGTATATATATCTATATTGGGATTGACAACCCACACCCAAGCTGCTTGCAACAGCCCGACCGGCCGGTCGGGGCTGACAAATGTCATAACAGTTCTGAAGCCTGAAGAACGTCGTAGCAGGTCTACTCTGTCATAGTATGGTTATAGCGACTCACATAGGGAGATAACGACACATATAGTTTATGAGAATTTCTACTTTAAAAAGGGGTTTTATCTATTTAAAACTGCATAAATCGTTACAAAGTAAGAAACACACACATACATTCGGTCTTGGGATTTAAGACTACATAACATTTTATAAGGAAAATATTGGATTTTTCTTGAGTATACATTATATTTACAAACAAAGGTTTTCAAACTCTACATCCAAAAGCTTATGAAATCACCAACTTAATTGTTAACACTCTTTCAAAATTTACTTGTATTCTCAGGTAATCAATAGAAATCGGTGACTACCAGCTTTTGAGGATGGAACGCTTCGGCGTTAATCAAAACATATTGTCATTATTTTGTAATCGATTTTGAAGCATATAACTTTCTTGATTATATTTATAGTGGTTGTATTTACTTTGAGCACTATTATACTCGTTGTTGTGATATACATGAAGTCCTCCACCTCCATACGTTTCTGCCATCCTTGGTTTGGGGGTGTGACATTTTGGCAGTCGCTTCAGAAGGCAATGGTAACACAATTAGACATGAGCACTGCCTATCACCCCCAAACCGATGGTCAAAGCGAATGCACCATCCAGACACTTGAAGACATGCTCTGAGCCTGTGTGATTAACTTCAGCAAGTCATGGGATATTCACTTGACTTTGGTTGAATTCTCATACAACAACAATTATCACACAAGCATCAAGGTTGCTCCTTTTGAGGCATTTTATGGTCGCAAATGCAGATCGCCTCTATGTTGGGCTGAGGTGGGTGACACCCAACTAGCAAAAGGGCAATCACCAACCAGCACTCTCACAGGACCATAAATCATTCATGAAACTACTGAAAAGATAATCCAAATCAGAGCCCGACTTCAAGCATCACGAGACAGACAGAAGAGCTATGTTGACAAACGACGAAAGCCGTTGGAATTCCAAGTCGGAGATCAGGTGTTATTGAAGGTCTCTCCCTGGAAAGGGATGATTCGTTTGGGAAACTGGGGAAATTGAACCCACGATACATTGGACCATTTGAGACTCTTGCCCAAATTGGTCCAGTGGCTTATAAGCTGCAGCTACCTGCTGTGCTCAACAATGTCCACCCCGTGTTCCACGTATCGAATTTAAAGAATGTTTATTAGATGAAACTCTTGCCATTCCTTTGGAAGAGATCGAAATTAACGAGAATCTCCTGTTCATCAAAGAACCAGTCAGAATTATGCACAAGGAAGTGAAGCGTACGAAACAGAGTCGCATTCTGATTGTGAAGGTTCGATGGAACGTTAAGCGTGGACCAGAATTCACATGGGAACGCGAAGACCAAATGAAGCAGAAGTACCCTTACTTATTCTCTCATTCATATTCCTATCTTTCAAAAGAATTTCGGGACGAAACTCCCTCTAACGGGGGGATAATGTCATAACTAGCATTTTAGCTAGGAAATTCTCTACTCATGTAAACATCATCTACTGTGATACTTATAACTCTAATTTGATATTATGCACTATGCTCATTCAATGACAACAAACTTAATCAAGGTTCACAAGTGAAGGTCAAAACCTTATACAAAGCATTTTTAGATAGTCAACTATGGGCTGAAAACCCTAAAAGTCTCGGTTAACACGAACTAGGATTCTCTTATTGGGCCTAATGGACCAATAGACCTTCAACTTGACTATTTTGGGCCTAGGAACCCTAATTGGGCACTAATTCGACCCAAATTCATGAAACTAGAGCATTTTGGGCCATGTGGGCCTAAAATTATGCATCTAAACCCTAATGGGGGCATGTGAGCCATAAATGGTTTCCTTTGTCCTATTGAGCTGTAAACCCTTTTAATTGGGCTTCATTGGGCCGTGAACCTTCATAAGGGGCCAATGGGCCGAAAAATATTACTAGGCTTCATAAAAATCGAACAAAACCAAGAACAGGCCCAAACCATTCCATTTCCATTTCTTCTTAGCCCATTATCGGCCCAACCTTGTAAAAAAAAGGAAAAAAAATGGGAGGATATTTGATGTGCCAACTCATAATTACCTAGTGGTTTTCTATGCTAATTACCATTCAAATAAACAACTAGTCTCATGTCTCTAAGCACCTATCACATCTCAATCTCTCATCTCTTTTCCCTCTCTTCTTATTACACTTGGTCGAACACACCCTCCAACCACCTTCCATTTCCTTTCAAACACGTTCAAGACTCTCAAGAACTCCTCTGTACTCCTCAAAATTTTGTGACCATTGGTGGGTGCTTTTAAGAAGTTTGCATTAAGTCCTCATCCATAATTGCTAATCTACTCTTACTTAAGCAAGTTTAACTTCATAATTTTGTTAAAATTTGTTACTCATTTGCTTTAAACCGTGGATCATACTTCACAAGAACCATCTAAGTTCAAAAATCATCTTAAGGAGCTTGCTAGGGCCGAGAATCACATTATCTCCTTCCATCTCTTCATCAAACCAAGAACAGCAAAGCAATGTGAGTTCATACCCCCTTGTTTTTGGACTTAATATGTTTCGGGGGAGAATACAAGTTGCATATGTGGTAGATTTATGTATTTATGCATGCTATGTGTGTTTTTCTTGATTTAAGTTGTGATTATGTGATGAAACACTATAGATCTCGAAAATTCTAACCAAAATTTGTGATATTTGTAAACTAAAACACTTTATACAACTTACTATAAAGATAAATGTGTTAAACATGTGAAGATTCATAAGAAACTAAACAAAATCTTGAAAAAGGGCCATTTTTGTTAAATAAACAAAAAGATGAGACCTTTTTGACATTTACGGTTTTTACAAGGGTCAAAATAGTCATTTTACTTTAAAAGTGGGTCTTTATGATATTCATGACATTAAAGGGGCCAAAAGTGTAATTTTCGCATAATGGGCCATATTATGGGCCTTTACGGTTATTGGGCCCAAAATGTAAAAATTATGTCTTTTGTGGACTAAAAAGTCATTCTATACAAATTTGAGCCAAAATTAAAATTTACGGTTTTATGAGCTGTAAATGACACTTTATTCAATTTTGGGCCTAAAATGTTATTTATACAAAATTTGGGCTGAAAATTTGATTTTTATCAAAAATGGGCTAAAAATGTAAACACTTATAATAATGGGCTGAAAACAGATATATATATATATATATATATATATATATATATATATATATATATATATATATATATATATATATTTGGGCCAAAAATTTCATTTTATTAGAATTAAGCCCATAAATGTAAACTTTTAAGTCCTAAGGGACCCAAAGTGTCAATCTTACAAAAATGTCCCTACAACCTTATATTTTCAACTTAATGGGCCAAAATTGTCACTATTACATAAATTAGGCCTTTTTATGTTATTTTGGTTAACCATATAGCTTAAATAAATTAAGTACGACAAACGGACTAAATACATTAATAAAACAATTATTAGGTCTAATACTCTCGTGGCATGGTTAATGGGCCTTAGTGGACTTCCATTACATGCTTATTGGGCCTTTGTGGTCCAATTACATGTTAAATTGGGCCTAAATCATAGATCCCATGTGTATTGGGCCTTTGTGGTCCATATACATGCTTATTGGGCCTGGACTATACCTCACTTGCATAGTGGGCCTTTAGTGTCCTTTTTCATACCTTTTGGGCCTGGAAATAACATATATGTTTAATGGGCCATAACTACCCTTTTTCATGTCTGTTGGGCTCATTTCATTCATATACATATTATTTCTGGGTTTTGGCAAATAATAATACATACACGAAAGCATTATACATATTGTAATACAATACTTGCAAGGAAACAATTAAGGATCGAGTGAGACATGTCAGTTGAGACCTTTGAGTGTATGATCGTAGCCTGTAGTTATAACCAGAGTCTCCTGGAGGGAGAGTGAGAGTTTGTGTATAGATCTATACGGGGGTGAAACCCCCACACCTGAGCAGTTCGCTACAGTTAGACTCGACCAGTCTAGGGTAACAAACCTTACCTTAAACAAATCGGCGTTTGTAAACGCCAAGACAGGCGAATTAGTCATTATCAAGCATGGTTATAACGACACACATAGAGATCAATACCATTACAACTTTATGGAATACAAATACAAAGCATGACAATACAAAACATACATATACTAATATATGGACTTCGGGTTTTAAGACCAAGATACTTTAAAATGAGAAAACATCGGGTTTTATGGAAGAAATACATTTGTACATTACATTATACTTACAACTGAAATATACATGATTCGTCTGGATTACTTAGTTAAAACTTCTATCTACAACGGAAACCACACATGCATATAATACTCGATTTAATACATCGCTTTCAAACTATTTTTCAGAAAATATCGGATTTTCTGGTGTTTTACGAACAATACAAAAACAAATTATTCAATCATGCTTATGAACTCACTAACATTATATATGTTGACCGTTTTCAAAATAACTTGTATTATCAGGGAATCGTTAAGCAGGAGAATCAACAAAATTATGTGGATTTTATTTTTGTGTATAGTTAATCATCATACATTTAATGTTTTGGGATATGTAATTTAAGATAATATACTTGATGTAAACTAAGACAGTTGTTATATTGTATGTGTGGTGATGTGTATGTTATGTTTCAATTATATACATTGTGATGGTATTCCAATTTAAAGTCACTCGAACCCCCGGACGTTTCCGCCGTCTGGTTTGGGGGTGTGACATTTTGAAAGTGTGTCAACAATTAAGTTAGTGAGTTCATAAGCGTTTGTATGAAGAGTTGAAATCCTTTCTTTATAAAAGTAGTGTTTGTTCCAAAAAAATCCAATATTTTCCTTATAATCATGAGTGGTAGTCTTAAGACCCAAAGACCGAAATGTTCAAGTATTTTCGATATTTATACTAGTATATGTAGTTTTAAAATATATAAAACCATTTGAGTAAAAGTATGCCCATAGATTATATGATCTGTTGTTTCCCCATATGAGTTGTTATAACTATGCTAAACGACATAGATGACCTGTTACGATGTTCTTCAGGCGTCAGAATGTTATGACATTTGTCACCTTAGACCTGCCGGTCTAGCTGTTGCAAGCAGCTTAGATGCGGGATTGTCAGTCCCAATATAGATCTATACACAATTATCACGCTCTCTTAATTGAGACTCCAGTTACAATGCATGACTCTTGTAGGTACACTAAAGTTGTATGTGAAGACTTTAGCTCAAAAATTTGATTCAACAATTTTACGTGTTGTGAAAATGAAAACCTTTTTGTAAGTGGGATAATAACTTTCCAAAGTGAATTTCATAGGGAAAACGATCCATAAACTATACCTATTATAGTTTATCATAAATGTTTTGTAGTGATGAGAAACCTTTATAAGTATGATTATCACCTTTCCATGAAACAAAATAGCATGATAAATAATCAAAATACATCTCGTAAATGTTATACACTTTGCTTAGCATGTTACAAAGTGTTGAAAAATCATAAACCATTCTTAAAGAGTTTATTATAGTATTTTGTTCAAGATGCTCATTTTTCTATTCTTTAACTTTTCTGTTCATGTTCTTAGAAAAATTATAGAAAATTCAACGCAAGTCAAAATTTGGATCTATAAACTCTGATAGTGTGAAAATGAGCATTCTCACTGACTGGTCCGAAAACTGTTCTGAAATGATTGACAGTTTTGTAAAAATCACCAAAAATTGTAGAAAAATCGTATGAACGCATGCGAGTAGTCCTTAGAAAGGTATAGACCTGAACTACTTGCATATTGTACAGTTTTGAAAAAAAATAAGTTTAAGATGTGTAAAAAAGTCCGTGAACAAATCATAACTTTTCTATGGAAGGCTTATGTTTAAGTTTATATTATGTTTTGGTGTTATAACTTATATCCCCCCCCCCTAAAACTTGAAGAAAACTTGAAAATGTAGGGGTATGAACTCACCTTATGTGATTTCTTGTTGAGTGGAAGGTTGAGGATGAAGAGTTTTAAGTCAAGAACACTTGAAGGTGCTTGGAGATTTTGATGATCCTATGAACGATAGTGTGTGAATATGTGTGTAAAAGATTCAAGATTGTTGTGGAGTTATGTAGGAATATTAGAAGTTGTAAGGAATACTTCCCAAAAAATGAGGGAATAACCTACGAACACCTCCAAAGACGTGGCTGGAATGGAGAGAAAATGGGAGCTCTCTTTTTGGAAAAGGTGGAGTTTGGAAGAATTATTGAAGTAATTTTAAACCTCCTATATGTTTCCTTTTATGGAAGGAAAGATGATGCAAGTGGATTGGTTGGTATGTGTGAAGGGATAATGATTTGACCAATGATGTTGAGTCTAAGAGGTTGCGCCATTGGGATTTAGTAGTTCAGTCCATTTGTTTTCACGGTCTGGGCTTGTCCAGCCGTGTTTTGATTTAAGGTTTAGTATATATAGTGCATGCATGCATTATATTAAATGATGCTTTTTGATTATTTTTGATAGATCTGGTATTGTAACCATAGCACACCTCTACAGTAGCGATTTGAATTCTTCTAAGGTGGAGCATATTAATCATTCTACACACGTTTGATTCATCTTTGTGTTTATTGTTTTATGTTCTTGTCATTATCCTTTTAATATTTGTTTGAATCTATCGATCTAAGAGAATATCAATCTCATCAATTGGTATCATAGCAGGAGAATGTGTAATATATACACATCTCTTTTGTTGGAAGAATATCTTTTAGGGTTTCCGATTTTATCGAATTTGTAAGAGCCGTCATCTCTTCATTGACGCTGTTTCTTGCTTTTGATAAAACCCTAATTCAATCTTTACAAGTCTGATTCTTAGCAGATATCTGAAATAGATCATTATGTCTCTCGACGATTCACAAACCAATCTGATCAATATCTCCAACAACATTGGTTCCACAACTAGAATCCCGATTCTATACACTCAAGATTATGAAGTCTGGACATATCACTTTGAAGACTACGTTGTTGGTTCTGAAGACAACGGTTATCTTATCTGGGAAGCAACAACATTGGGTCCTTTTGTTCATTCTGAAACAAATAGAACCATTAAGACTCAAAAGGAGTACAACAAAATCTTAACTGATGTGGAGAAGATTCCTCAAGACGAGAAAGATAAGTTAATGTTAAAGCCATGAGAATGATCAGATTCGCTTTACAATCTGATACCTTTCATTTGGTAAGCCCATGCACCATGGAAAAGAGATCTGGGATAAACTTAAAGTGTTGTATTCCACTGATGAGGACCTAGAACATTCTATCCAAACTTTGTTACTCTCTGAGTTCGGTGCTTTTCAACCAAAGCCAGATGAAAAACTTATTCAGACATTCGATCGTTTCAACCATCTCTTGAGCAAGATGATCAAGCATCGTATTGGAAGAGAAGTGATCGAACAGAAGGTCACATTTTAGAATGGTTTAAGACCCGAATGGATGGCTGTGACATCAACTGTGAAGGCTCACGAGCAATTTAAAGCCTATTCATTGGCAAAGATGGTGGGTATTCTCAAGTCTCATGAAAGTGTTTTGACAAAGGAAGCGAAAGTGGTATCTAGTATGGGATCGTTGGCCCTTCTCTCTAAGGAGAAGAATGTGGCAGAAGAAGAAGAAGAGTCAGAAATGTCAGAATGTGATCTGACAAGTGAAGAGTATGCAATGATGGTTTCTAACCTGAAGCGGTTTGCTCGCAAAAGTTCCCCATTGCCAAGAACCGAAACTGACAGGGAAGCTGCAGCTCAGAAAAGGAAAAAGAGGATAACAAAAGTAATCCTCCAGAAGAAGAAGAGAAGAACGAGAGCAAACTGGTGGGAGACTCCGGATACAATTGCAATTTTTGCCATGGCAAAAACCACTTTGCCAAAGATTGCATGTTAAGAAAGCTATCAGAGAAGAAGGAGGGTGAAGATGATGAAGCATACCATATGCGCAAGATGGAGGAGATAAAGAAGAAGAAAGCTACTAAAAATTCTATGAATGCTTTGATTGTGCAGGAGAATGTTGTTGATGATGAGTTCGGTGGCGTGGAGGTCTGGTCTACAGACTCAGAAGATGAAGAGGTACGTAAACCCACACATGGCAGAGCTTTTGTGGAAAAAGAAGGTAGTACTGAGTTCGCTAGGAGATGCTTGATGGTGACAGATCGAGTGTCACATATGATGGGCTACACAACCGAATGTGAGCATGATGAGGCGAATCAGAATGAAGATAAGTGTTTTGCAGCCAAACCTGTGAGTGAAAGGATCAACGGCTGTGATCAGTTGATCAAGAAGGTACAATCCATTCTCGAATCACTTAAAATACCTATAACAAACTATGAAAAGGAATTAAAAAAATTAAATTTCAAATTTTCTATGCAAACACGCCTCACAAATGCTAACTTAACCGATCAACTTAACAGGGTGACATCCAAGAGTGAGGAGCGAAGGATGTGGATCGAGAAGACCAAGTTAGATTTAGTTAGAACGAGAGATGAGTTGATATATTTACAACATGACAATTTGAAGTTTTTAAAACAAAGGAATATTTTTTGTTTAATTGCTAAACGTATTTACACTAATATTACTCAGTTACATTTGAATTGTGACATTGGCAAAAAGGTTCACAAAATGATTTTGCCGTTCCTTGAATTTAAGGAGGATGAAGTCGATGTAGATTGCTACAATTGTGAATCTATTGTATCATCAGATGAGGTTTCAGATGCTTACAGGATGGGTCTGGACAAAATTGAGTCCTTTATCAAGTCCAAAGACCATAAGGACATGCTTAGGAATTTATTGGACGAAAATGACAAACTAAAAATAAAGACCGAAACTATGCAAACATTTGACTCATTGAGTACCAAATTAAGTTCAGAAAATAAGATGAATGTTGAAAATACTTCTGAATTTGATGAGGACAGTGATATGAGTGAAATTTCTATAGAGGATGAGGTTGACTGTTCAGAGTTCCTCAAAAGCGAACCCAAACCGACAAAACCTCTCATATATGAAAACTCAGTTGCGTTCGCTTGTATGTCCAAAGACAAGTCCAAAGTCCTTAAAGCAAAGGCGGTTGTATATAAAAAGGTGAAAACAGTACCAAATCAAGTATATGCCACCACTGGCATTACCAAGAAGCAAACAGTTGAGCTAACATCCTTGGTAGATGAAGAGAATGCTGATGGGTGTGATAATTTTTTCTGGTCAGCTCCCATTGACAATGCAGACCAAACAGTAGGTCTGTCTGAGAAAACTTCATGGCGAGTCAAGGGTAGATATGTGGCTGAACCTCTTAACAGGCCTTCAAGCTTTGATATGCCAAGTACAAGCGGTACTAAAGAAATTCAAGGTGAACCGGTAAAATCATCTAGTGAATCATCTCCAAGCGAAGCTCGTAAAGATGAACCGAAAGCAAAGGAAAATATTCACAAGTCTTAAAAACAACTTATTGAGCAAACACATCAAGGGAACAGAAGGTATCAGAAGAATCTCAAAGAGATAAAGCAGTTTTGGAATTCTCAAAACGCTAATCATTTTCACAAGGTATCGAATCCATAGGCAAAAGTAAGTCCTCAGAAAAACAAAGGTCACTGTACACACTGTCAGTCTTGCAGCCAAACAAATCGAAGAAACAGTTCCGGTGCTGAATCAAACAGTAATAAGAACCGAAAGACCGGCTTCGGTTCTAAAGTCCATCAACAACCGAAGCCGAACCCAATCAAGGATATCGAAGGAAAGGGAAAACTAGTCTCGCATCCTGAAGTTCATGTCAAGAAGACGTCAGCTAACCCTAGGAATCTAAAGACTAGTTTAAATGAGAATCAAAACAAAAATAAATAGTCTGAATCAAATAAATCAAAACAAGAGAACAATAAAATCAAGGTCTTCACCATCAAAAGAAAAGATGAAACCACTTTAATAAAAAGAACATATTTGGTTGATCTTTTTGATGCAATTCCCTGTCCTGTAAAAGGCTCACGAGGACCCAAGAAATTTTGGGTTCCTAAATCTGCTTAATTTTTGCAGGTTATAAGTGACAAGCAGTTCGACGACGAATGGTACATTGATAGCGGTTGCACACGTCACATGACAGGAAGGAGGGAAGAGCTAAGGGAGTTTCGGTCCCTTAAGGATGGTGGATATGTCGAATATGGGAATAAATCATATGGCACGATCAAAGGCTACAGAATGATCACAAACGGTGAATTCTCAATTCAGAAGGTAGCATGTGTAGAGGGATTGCAACATAGTCTCATCAGCGTCTCTCAACTAGTCGTGGGAACCAGCTTGAAAGTTTCATTCGATGATGAAGGTTCTGAGATTGTAGAAAAGAAGTCGAAGAATGTTCTGTTAAAATCCAAGGGAAAAGGAGAGATCTATCCTCTAAATTTGAACCCAATTCGAGGAAAGTCGGGTGTATGACTTTTATCAAAAGCACACTTAGACGAAAGTTGGCTCTGGCACCGAAGGCTCTCACATCTAAACTTTAAGGATATCAATAAGTTGGTTATCGGTGATCATGTACGAGGACTTCCCCTTCTCAAATTTGATAAGGAACACTTGTGCGCTGCATGCAAAATGGGAAAGCAAACCCACACGTGTTAACACAAAGATCATTGAACCACTTGAACTTCTACACAATGACTTGTGTGGTCCTTCAGCAATCGAAAGCATCGGTAGTAGTAAGTACATTTTGGTAATTGTTGATGACTTTTCACGTTTCACTTGGGTTTTCTTTCTCAAACAGAAATCAGAGGCAACTCCTAAACTGAAAGCATTTATAAAGCAAGTGGAACTTCAACTGCAAAAGGTGGTTAGAAATTGTGACATCCCCATTTTCTCGGCCAGAAAAGATCGATTTTGTTGATGCTTTGTTTGAAAATCAGAGTAACATTTTAAATAAAAGTGTTGCGGAATTTGTCCAAAAACAAAACATGATAAAGATCTATCAAAAGCATTTCCAAGGAAATGTATTTCATTAAAAGACTTGGGATGTCATGTTTGATACAGATCAAAAACATAAACAGTACAATATAAGCCTTACTACATTATTTCGTATCTACAGACCTATATCCGTAATCCCTCATCCCAAAACATCACATCTATGCTCATGCGCCACTACCTGTAATACAAGAAACTGAGTGGGTCAGGCTGGGGAGCCTGGTGAGCACATAGGCTTTTCAACCCACAATAAATAAGTTTACTAATTTCATCAATCAACAATAACCCGATTACCCATTCCCGTTATCCTCACTTACGTCCCTAAACACCTATCATAAGGGACCTGGCCTAAGGATCATCATCGGGATGGACACTACTGCTGAGGGGATTCCTCAGCACTAAATGTCCTAAAGGCAACCATGTGGGGGATGGAGTACACCGGTGAACACATCGTTCACAAACACCTACAGGTTGTGAGTCTGCTAGTGTTCCACTGGACTGTCTAGAAGAGTCTGTGGTCGTCACCCATACTCCGCTAGATGACATAATCAACAACATCAACATCGAGGCCTCTCATCATTTTATCACACATCACCTATTACATCTACCCATGTTTTACCCCAACATTTTCGTAGATATAAAATACATATACAATTTAAATCATTGAAAACATGTATAACAATGTTCATCCAGCATAGATAGCAAGTATTCAGATAATATGCACACATAGCACGTAATTTATATAAAATACTTCATATCTATGTGTAAGCTGAAAGTAACTATGCACTCACCTGAAAGGTGGTGACTCAACACTCGGACAGTGCTTCAATACTCTCAAAACAATTTTCCTTCGATAAAACCTAGTACCAATACCACTAGGGTTTAGTCTAACGATAACCGCGACAATTTAATTAGTCTGACTATTATTATTATATAAGCGTTAATAACAGTCAATATAACTCATAATAATAGCATAAATAATTATTTTAAGGACCTAATAACATCCCTATAATTATTTGAAAGCTATATTAAAAATTGTGTAAGCGTAGCTCACTTACAGCGGATTTTAACGAAAACCGGAACTTTATTTGGAGCAGCGTTTCGAAACTGAAAGGCTCTTTTTCTCGGGACTCCGGGAGCCTCGGGGCTTCCTTAGGGTGCTAGCGGTTCACCTAGACTTTAGGTGACTCAAAAGGGGCTAGAGAGAGAAAGTTCTTAAAGAGAGAATGAGTTTTGGTGCAAGAAAATCGGCTGCCTTCACACCCCTTTTATAGGTGCGAGGCCTCGCAAGTACGCTGGGCGTAAGGAGGTTACGCGAGGCGTAGTCCTCGAATAAGGCTTCCAGGTCGGATCCAGCTGGCTCGCACGCGCCTACTCTCAGAGTGGATAAGAAGCGAACGTACGCGGGGCGTAGTGAAGCGACATGTCACCATCCGAAGCGAGCACCGTGAGCCGCAAGCGACGGCTATGATCTTGCCACGTCATCGATTGAGCAACAGGCTTCACAAATTCGAATGAAATCTTTAAAAATTCGTAACTATCGCATACAAGCTCCGTTTTTGACGTTCTTTATATCCACGCAAAGGTGGGAACGTACTCTACAACTTTCGTTTAGAATCCGTCGGCTAATTTTGAATCTATTTTAAAAGTTATATTATTAACAGGCCGGGACAGGATTGGTCCGTTAAATTTTCATAACTTCTTTATCCGACGTCCGTTTTCGCCCATCTTTTTCTTGTTACGCTACTCTTAACGAGATTTTCGATCCTTGTTTAGGTTGTGTCGGCTAAAAACCGCTCGATCTAATATTCGAATTTTGGGTCGTACACTGCTAATCCGAAACTTCGAAAAATTATAACTTCTTCATATGAAGTCAGATTTAGGCGTTCTTTTTATCGATGTTATTAGTTTAACATATTCTACGACTTTTGTTTAGAGCACTAAGGCTAAATCTCGCTCTATCGTAAATTCACTATTTACGCTTCCCGGTATCTAGCCGGTCATGTCGCGAAACTTCGACGGGTCATAACTTCTTTGTTATAACTCGGATTTCGGTGTTCTTTATATCACTGGAATCCTTTTTTCGACCACTACAACTTTATGTAGAGATATCGGGCTTATCTCACACTTTAATTTTGACGCTTATTTTTATTCTTTATTAATTATACATTTATAATTAAATAATAAGCACATAAATACACATAATTCACATAATACTCAAATATTTCATCTTTATTACTTCAAAAAGAGTTACAATAGTTTACCTAGACTATTACATCGTCAAAAATGCTTAGCCCTGAAACCCGGATGTTACAATTCTCTCCCCCTTAGGATGATTCCGTCCTGGAATCATGCATCAGCAAACAGATGTGGATAGCGACTCATCATGTCATCCTCTGTTTCCCAAGTGAGATTTGGCCCATTCGAATGTTTCCATCGGACTAGCACCAAGTCGACCACCTTGCGTCGTAACTTCTTAGTCTTACGGTCAACAATTGCCTCGGGCTCCTCGATCAGCCTTTTGTTCTCATCCATCCTTAATTCTGAGATTGGAATTATATCGAGAACATCTCCCGTGAATTTCCTCAAATAACACACATGGAAGGTGTTATGAATACCATTGAGTTCTTCGGGAAATTCCAGCTTATAAGCTTGGTTCCCTATCTTCTGAAGAGCTTTGAACGGTCCAATAAACCTTGGACTCAACTTTCCTCGTTTCCCAAATCATATAAGTCCCTTCCATGGTGATACTTTTAGCAAAACCAAATCCCCAACTTCGAAGATTATAGGTCGTCTTTTCTTGTCAGCATAGCTCTTCTGACGATCCTGGGCCGCTAACATTCTTTCCCTAATCACCTTCAACTTCTCAGCATTCTCATGGACTATCTCGGGGCCCATAAACTGCTTCTCTCCGGCTTCAAGCCAACAAGACGGCGTACGACACTTCTGTCCATACAAGGCTTGATAAGGTGCCATCTTGATGCTTGAGTGAAAACTATTGTTGTAGGAAAATTCCACCAGAGGTAAGTGCTCGTCCCAATTCCCTTGGAACTCAAGGGTACATGCTCTCAGCATATCTTCTAGTGTTTGAATCGTTCTTTCGCTCGGACCATCAGTTTGTGGATGGTAAGCAGTACTCAAACACAACTTTGTACCTGTGACATCCCCAAAATCTCGACCAGAAAAGACCGATCTCATTTATACTTTTTAAAATAATTTCAGAGTAAATCCTTTTGATTTAAAAGTGTTGCGGAATTTGTTCCCAAAACAAAACATGATAAAGTAATATTTATCAAAACATTTCATCAAGAGATGCATTTTCATTATATAATCAAAACTCGGGATGTCATGTTCCGATACAGACCATAAAGCATAAACGATAACATTACAAGTCATTCAATATATATATATATATATATATATATATATATATATATATACATATACAGACTTGTAAACAAAACAACTTGATGATTCAACCATCTTATGCCCTTGCGTCACTACCTGTAATACAAATAAAACTAAGTGGGTCAGGCTTGGGAGCCTAGTGAGCATATAGGGTTTTCAACCCACAATAAATTAATTATATTTAATTTCACCAACCAATCACTATCCCGATTACCCATTCCCGTTATCCTCACTTTACGTCCCTAAAACAACATCTATCTCAAGGGACCTAATCTAGGATTTTCATCGGGACGGACATCACTGCTAAGGGGTTTCCTCAACAATAGATATCCTAAAGGCAACCATGAGGGGGATAGAGTACACCGGTGAACACATCGTTCACAACACCTACAGGTTATGAACCTGCTAGCGTTCCACTGGACTGTCTAGAAAAAGTATGTGGTCGTTATCCATACTCCGCTGAATAACTAGATCAACAACAACAACAACATCGAGGCCTCTCATCTGTTTATTTCACACCAACTATCTACCCATGTTCTACCCAACATATTAGTCGATAAAAATATATATTTTTATACATAGTTTAAAACCTGTATATCATTTTCATTCAATATATATTCCACATAAGAGATGAGGCACACCCACATAACACGTATTTCATAGAAAGCAATTCAGATCTATGAGATGGAAGAGGGTGAATATACATTCACACACATAACAACAAAATTATACACATAACACGTATTTCATATAAAATACTTCATAATCATGCGTTAGAAGAAAGTAACTACACACTCACACATATAAACAACAATATACTTAATACACTCTAACCATGCTTGTATTATTATCGTGTTTATGAAAGGTAGTATACACTCACTTGATCAGAAGATGATCGGACAGCACTACGACTTGCAGAAGTAGTAATCCTCAGCAGATCTGGAAGATCTCTACAAAAATCAAACTTCTCGCGGGCAGAGCTTTGGCTCGGGAATCGCACTTCTCGGGATCTCGGGATCTCGGGATCATAAAATTTCCTTCTTAACTTGGATATGAGATCCGGGGTGTCGGGATGGCTTCGAGGGTTTACGCGCAGAGCTTCGGCACAAAAACGAGGAGAAATGAGCAAATAAGCCCGGAACCCTCGCATCCTATTTATAGGAGGCTGGAGCCTCGGAGTACGCGGGGCGTACGCCTGTACGCGGGGCGTACTCGTCCGAAATCGTCATGGCGTTCGTCATCCGAAGAACTCGAGTGCGAAGGTCGTCATGCTTCGCTGTACGCAGGGCGTACAGCAGTACGCTGGGCGTACTTCGGATATGCCCGGTGACTCCCCTTCGGATAATACCGGGTTTAATAATTAAATTTAAATACAAAATATTTAATAAACTTCGGAAATTCATATCTTCTTCATAGGAACTCCGTTTTCGACGTTCTTTATATCCACGCGTAGGTGAGACTACGCTCTACAACTTTCGTTTAGACTCCGTCGGCTAATTTTGAATTTATTTTTATTATTTATTTTTAATAGGCCGGGACAGAAAAACTTCGTTATAAATTCATAACTTCTTGGTTTGACGTCCGTTCTCGCCTAACTTTTCATCGCTTCGATACCAACAACGAGACCTTCGATCCTCGTTTAGATTCCTTCGGCTAAAAACCGCTCGATCTCAAATCAAGTATTTCAGGCTACATACCGCTAAGTCGAAACTTTAGAAAATCATAACCTCCTCATACGAAGTCAGATTTGGGCGTTCTATATATATTCGGAAACCTCATTTCAACTACTACAACATTATCCAAAGATATCAAGTTTATTTTACACTTAAATTTTGACTCTTATTTTTATTCTTAATTAATCAAACCACATAATTAAGCAATTAAGCACAAAACACATAATACTCAAATAATACACTTCTATTATTTCAAAACGGGTTACAAAGGTTAACCTAGACTATTATATCAACATTAATGACAGGCCCAAAAACACAGGCGTTACAATACCCAACTCCTCTTGTAGACTCCTCCAAAACCTCGACGTGAAACGACTATCGTGATCTGATACAATTGTAAGAGGAACACCGTGAAGTCTTACAATTTCCTTCACGTAAGCATTTGCGAGCTTATCCATAGACCACTTCTCGTTGGCTGCTATAAAGTGTGCACTCTTGGTGAAACGATCCACGACTACCCAAATCATGTTGTGTCCGTTCTTCGTCCTGGGCAGTTTAGTCACAAAATCCATGGTGATGTCTTCCCATTTACCCATGGGTATAGGCAAAGGTTCCAAACTCCCATATGGTTTTTAATGTTGTGCCTTAACTCTTGCACATGTCACACACTCGGCCACATACTTCGCAATGTCGAGTTTCATCGTCGGCCACCAGTAATAGGGTTTTAGGTCCCTATACATTTTAGTGCTACCGGGATGAATCGAATACATGGTCTTGTGTGCTTCTTCCATCAGAAGGTCTCTTATTCCTCCCGTCTTAGGTACCCAAATCCGATCTTGGAATACCTTCAGTCCTCAACTGTTTGTACCGAACATTAACGTTTTGCCCAAACGTTCTTCCTTTCGGTCATTCTTCTCTAAAGCTTCTTCTTGAGCTTTCCTGATACTTTCCACAATCGTCGAGACGACTTCGATTCTCAACGCTCTTGGCCTTTTCCTTTTCAAGGTTGACTTTCCGACTGAGAGCATCAGCAACAACATTTGCTTTACCGGGGTGGTAAAGTATCTCACAGTCATAGTCCTTGAGTAACTCTAACCAGCGTCGTTGCCTCATGTTCAATTATTTTTGATTAAAGAGATACCGGAGACTCTTATGATCAGTGAACAACTTGCACTTCGTGCCGTAGAGGTAATGCCTCTATATCTTTAGAGCGAAAACTACCGCTGCCAACTCCAAATCGTGAATGGGGTAGTTCTTTTCGTGCTCTTTCAATTGTTGAGATGCGTATGCTATCACCTTTTCTCTTTGGGTCAGAACACAACCCAACCCGACTCCAGATGCATCACTATAAACCGCAAAGTCTTCAACTCCATCGGGTAGAGAAAGTATCGGTGCTTCACATAACTTCTTCTTTAGCTTCTCGAATGCCTCATCGTGTTTCTCACTCCACGTATACGTAGCTCCTTTGTGAGTCAAAGCTGTCAATGGAGCAGCTATTGAAGAAAGGCCTTAGATAAATCGTCGATAATATCCGGCTAATCCTAGAAAGCTTCAAATCTCCATGGGACTCTTTAGAAATTCCCACTTCATCACAGCCTTGATCTTTGCGGGGTCAACCATTATCCCTTCTTGGTTAACCACATGACCCAAAAACTGGACTTCTCGTATCCAAAAGCTGTATTTGGACAACTTAGCGTAAAGCTTCTCCTTCTTCAATACTTCCAACACTTCTCGTAGATGCTTGCCATGCTCCTCCTGGCTTTTCGAGTAGATGAGAATGTCGTCGATGAACACTATCACGGATTTATCGAGGAATGGTTTACGAACCCATGAATTCATCAAATCCATGAATGGTGCTGGAGCATTGGTTAGTCCAAACGACATAACCAAGAACTCGTTGTGTCCATATCTCGTTCTGAATGTAGTCTTCTCAATATCCCGATCTCATACCTTCAGCTGATGATATCCTGACCTAAGATCGATCTTTGAGAAGTAGATCGAACCTTGCAGCTGATCGAATAGGTCAACAATCCTCGGCAATGGATACTTATTCTTCACCGTTGCCTTATTCAGCTCTCGGTAGTCTATGCACACCCTCATGCTTCCGTCCTTCTTCTTCACGAATAACACCGGAGCTCCCCAGGGTGATGAACTAGGTCGAATGAAACCGTTTTCCAACAGCTCCTGAAGTTGCGTCATAAGCTCCTTCATCTTTGTCGGTGCTAATCGGTAAGGTGCCTTTGTTATCGGTGTTATGCCTGGTAACAAGTCTATATGAAACTCGACTTGTGTATCAGGTGGTAATCTGGGAAGATCTTCGGGAAAGACTTCCGGATAATCACACACAACTGGTATATTCTGCACCTCTTTCTTTTCCTTCTTAGCATCGATTACGAATGCCAAGTATGATGCACATCCTTTGGACAAACATTTCCTGGCTTTCATCAGGGAGATGATTCCAGAATTCACTCTGCGTTTGTCCCCGTACACCATAAATGATTCTTTTCCGGGTGGGTTTACCCTTACTATTTTCTTTCGACATTGAATCTAAGCATCGTTGGCGCTAAGCCAATCCATACCCAAAACGATGTCGAAACCGTTTAACTCTATGGGTAATAGCTCCTCGTGGAATTTGTTTCCGTTTAGGTCGATGACGATGTTCCTAATACGATTACTAACAGGTACGAATTTGCTACTGACAACTTCTACAATCAGGGCATTATCAAGTTTTTCTACAGGCAATGCTAATTTCCCACCAAATTTATGCAACACAAAGGAGTAGTTGGCTCCTGAATCAAATAGTATATTTGCAGGCAAACCATTTACAAGAAAGGTACCTGAAGCGACGTCTGCGACCTCCTTCACAGCCTCGAGCATCATCTGCAAGGCTCTCGCCTTCGGCTTCGGTGGTATGTTGGGTCTTCCTGCCTCCTTCTTCTTCGGGCAGTCCTTCAAAATGTGCCCTTCTTCATTACACCCATAACAGGCCTTCTGGATGAGGGTGCATTCATTGGCATAGTGCCCAGGCTTTCCGCATTTGAAACAAGTGACTCCTCCATCACATTTTCCCTAGTGCTTCTTCTTGCATTTGTCACACAATTTTGCTTCAGTTCCTCCTCCTTTCGAACCAGACTTCGAGAATTTACCCTTCTTACCGGACCTCGAGGATCCGTCAAATTTCCTTTTCTCTCCCACCTTCGCTCTCTCCAGACCCTTCTCTCGTATCTGGGTCTCCACATTTTTAGCAGCCCAGATGGCAGCTTTCAGAGTGGTATTTTGCTTGACCATTGGACCAAAGTCCGCTGGTAATCTGAGGGCAAATTTGTTAACCTTGGAGAGTTCAGTTGGGACGAGGTGAGGAACAAGCTTCATTTTCTCAGTAAAGCTTGCAGCGTATTCAGTAACACTCATTCTTCCCTTCTTCAGATTCTGGAATTCATTGTTGATCTCCAGAAGATCCTGCTCAAAGCAGTATTGCATCTTCAACTGTACCGGAAAATCCTCCCACGGCATCTTGCTTGCTTCACCTTTGGGAATTGAATCAGCTAATAGCTTCCACCAGCTTAGTACTCCAGATTTTAACAGAGGAACCACGAGAGCGGTCTTCTGCCTGTTGCTACACTCGCAACTCTCAAACATCATCTCCATTTCAGAGATCCAGTTCATGACTTCCACCGGCATCGGGCTTCCAGATAGACTCGATGGCTTGGATGCCATGAAATCCTTGTATTTGCATCCACGCCCGTCATTTCCTCCATCCTGGTGGTTTTGCCTAATTATCGGTGGGTTGGCTTGACCAACAGACCCACTGTAGTTTCCTTCCTCAATCTGCCCTTCGTTCAACTCGGGTTGTTCGATCTGAATAGTCGCTTCCTCTTAATTTTGCTGGAGCAAACGTCTGGTTTCCTCCATTTGACAATCCAACATCGCCTGGATCATCGCTTGCACTCCGGCCATCGTTATTGGCTCAGCAACGGCTTCCACAACCGGTATTTTCTCAATTACTAGGGTTTGGTTTCTATTCCCATTTGCATTCACGTTTCCGCTACGGGTCCTTGCTATCTTGATCTATACACTGAATAAGGTGAATTTAGATCTTTATTTAGGATAGACGTTTAAATCGTCCTTATCACTCCGAAACGTTTACATGCTAGTTCTAATATCGTAGTCGTACATTTAGAATCCTAAACACATAAGGTTTCCAGATCCGGTCAGCAACAGACCATAGATTCGAACAATTAACAACATATCAGGCACAAAGCATTTAGCACATAAAAGCATTTTAGGCATAATTCCTAAAATAAGCTAGTGCTCACACCTCACAATCATCGCTTAGCATTCTAAGTTTAAGTCTAGAAATCCTACAAATTCCTAGTTCGCTTAAACTAATGCGCTGATACCAACTGTGACATCCCCATTTTCTCAGCCAGAAAAGGCCGACTTTGTTTATGCTTTGTTTGAAAATCAGAGTAACATTTTAAATAAAAGTGTTGCGGAATTTGTCCCAAAACAAAATATGATAAAGATTTATCAAAAGCATTTCCAAGGAAATGTATTTCATTAAAAGACTTGGGATGTCATGTTTGATACAGATCAAAAGCATAAACAGTACAATATAAGCCTTGCTACATTATTTCGTATCTACAGGCCTATATCCGTAATCCCTCATCCCAAAACATCACATCTATGCTCATGCGCCACTACTTGTAATACAAGAAATTGAGTGGGTCAGGCTGGGGAGCCTGGTGAGCACATAGGGTTTTCAACCCACAATAAATAAGTTTATTAATTTCATCAATCAACAATAACCCGATTACCCGTTCCCGTTATCCTCACTTTACGTCCCTAAACACCTATCATAAGGGACCTAGCCTAAGGATCATCATCGGGATGGACACTACTACTGAGGGGATTCCTCAGCAATAAATGTCCTAAAGGCAACCATGTGGGGGATGGAGTATACCGGTGAACACATCGTTCACAAACACCTACAGGTTGCGAGCCTGCTAGTGTTCCACTGGACTGTCTAGAAGAGTCTGTGGTCGTCATCCATACTCCGCTAGATGACACAATCAACAACATCAACATCGAGGCCTCTCATCATTTTATCACACATCACCTATTACATCTACCCATGTTTTACCCCAACATTTTCGTAGATATAAAATACATATACAGTTTAAATCCTTGAAAACATGTATAACAATGTTCATCCAGCATAGATAGCAAGTATTCAGATAATATGCACACATAGCACGTAATTTATATAAAATACTTCATATCTATGTGTAAGCTGAAAGTAACTATGCACTCACCTGAAAGGTGGTGACTCAGCACTCGGACAGCGCTTCAATACTCTCAACACAATTTTCCTTCGATAAAACCTAGTACCAATACCACTAGGGTTTAGTCTAACGATAACCGCGACAATTTAATTAGTCTGACTATTATTATTATTATATAAGCGTTAATAACACTCAATATAACTCATAATAATAGCCCAAATAATTATTTTAAGGACCTAATAACATTCCTATAATTACTTGAAAGCTATATTAAAAATTGTGTAAGCGTAGCTCACTTACAACGGATTTTAACGAAAATCATAACTTTATTTGGAGCAGCGTTTTGAAACCGAAAGGCTCTTTTTCTCGGGACTCTGGGAGCCTCGGGGCTTCCTTAGGGTGCTAGGGGTTCACCTAGACTTTAGGGGACTCAAAAGGGGCTAGAGAGAGAAAGTTCTTAGAGAGAGAATGAGTTTTGGTGCAAGAAAATCGGCTGCCTTCGCACCCCTTTTATAGGTGTGAGGCCTCACAAGTACGCTGGGCGTAAGGAGGTTACATGGGGCATAGTCCTCGGATAAGGCTTCCAGGTCGGATCCAGCTGGCTTGCACGCGCCTACTCTCGGAGTTGATAAGAAGCAAACATACATGGGGCGTACTAGGCCTCGGATGCGGGGAGTAGCGAAGCGACATCTCACCATGCGAAGCGAGCACCGTGAGCCACAAGCGACGGCTGTGATCTTGCCACGTCATCGATTGAGCAACATGCTTCGCAAATTCGAATGAAATCTTTAAAAATTCGTAACTATCGCATACGAGCTCCGTTTTTGACGTTCTTTATATCCACGCGAAGGTGGGAACATACTCTACAACTTTCGTTTAGAATTCGTCGGCTAATTTTGACTCTATTTTTAAAAGTTATATTATTAACAGGCCGGGACAGGATTGGTCTGTTAAATTCTCATAACTTCTTCATCCGACGTCTGTTTTCACCCATCTTTTTCTCGTTACGCTACTCTTAACGAGATTTTCGATCCTCGTTTAAGTTGTGTCGGCTAAAAACCGCTTGATCTAATATTCAAATTTCGGGTCGTACACTACTAATCCGAAACTTCGAAAAATCATAACTTCTTCATACGAAGTTAGATTTAGGCGTTCTTTTTATCGATGTTCTTAGTTTAACATATTCTACGACTTTTGTTTAGATCACTAAGGCTAAATCTCGCTCTATCATAAATTCACTATTTACGCTTCCCGGTATCTAGCCGGTTCTGTTGCGAAACTTCGACGGGTCATAACTTCTTTGTTATAACTCGGATTTCGGTGTTCTTTATATCCCCAGAATCCTTTTGTCGACCACTACAACTTTATGTAGAGATATCGGGCTTATCTCACACTTTAATTTTGATGCTTATTTTTATTCTTTATTAATTATACATTTATAATTAAATAATAAGCACGTAAATACACATAATTCACATAATACTCAAATATTTCATCTTTATTACTTCAAAAAGAGTTACAATAGTTGACCTAGACTATATGCTTAGCCCTGAAACCCGGGCGTTACAGAAATGTCTGAAGTGACAATGGGCTGGAATTCAAAAATCAAGAATTTGAATAATTTCTTGTTGATAAGGGAGTATCTCAGAACTTCTCTGCTCCCTACACTCCACAATAGAACGACATAGTTGAAAGGCGAAACTGCTCCTTATGTGAAATAGACCGAACCATGCTCAGCTTCGCATCCTTGCCTTTATATTTCTAGGCTGATGCAATAGCTGCTGCCTGTTATACCTAGAACCGATCCTTCCTCAATAAGCGATTTTCCATCACTCCATATGAAATCTTGAATAATCGCAAGCCAAATGTCAAGTTCATCCATGTGTTTGGTTCAAGATGCTTTATTTTCAACTCCAATGAGAACCGAAACAAGTTCGATGTCAAGGTAGATGAAGGGATTTTTCTTGGTTACTCACTAACCTCAAAGGCATATAGGGTTCTGAATAAGCGTTCAAAGAAAATTGAAGAAACCTGTTATGTAACCTTTGATGATGATTAAGTGAACAAACTTCAATCAAGTAAAGGACCAAAAGAGGAAATCTTTCCAGCATCCGGTCAAGTCTCGGTCCCAATTTCCAATCTATTTGAAGAATACATGTTGCTCTTTGATGAACCAGAGAGAGCAATTAATTATGAGACAAAGACAGTTGACTACAAGATCGATAACTTGAAGAAAATTATCGATGAAACAACAAAAGAAATGGAAAACGGACATCAAGGACCAACCGAACAGCCAGGTCCAAGCGAACCTCCAAAAGAAAGATCTATATTCCAAGGGGAGGGTTCATCCACATCAGATAACCCTGGTTCGTCTTTCCAGGGAAAAACTCCATCACCAACAAAGACCCATGACGTCCCATTCGAGGGGGAGCATTCTAATCCTGATGTTGAAATTGTCTCATCATTCGAGGGGGAGAATCATAATGTGAATGATGATTCAGATTTTCAATTAGAATTGGAAGAGGAAATCAATGCCGAATTGGATCCAGCCTATGATCCAAACTACCCTCCTCTCACAAAATGGACAAGAGATCATCCAAAAACTCAAGTAATCGGTGAATCATCTGAGGGAGTTCTTATTCGGTCTTAAATAAAAGCGAAGCAAACTGCTCTGTTCTCTCAAGTAGAATTTTGCATGTTTAATTCGTTCGTCTCGAAAATAGAACCGAAAACAGTTAATATTGCACTTGATCATTCAGATTGGGTACAGGCAATGCAAGACGAACTCAATGAGTTTGAATGAAACCGGGTTCGAAGGTTGATTCCCACACCTAAAGATGCATCTGTAGTCGGGTTAAAATGGATTTTTAGAAACAAGATGGACAAAGAGGGAAATGTAATTCGCAACAAAGCTAGGTTGGTTGTGAAGGGATGTTGTCAGGAAGAAGGCATGGACTATGAAGAAACCTTCACTCCTGTAGCAAGGTTAGAATCATTGTGAATCTTTCTGGCATATGTTGCACACAAAAACTTTGAAGTGTTTCAAATGGATGTCAAGTGTGCCTTCCTGAATGGAGAACTAGAGGAGACTGTATATGTTGAGCAACCACCATGTTTCGTGAATGAAAGGTATCCTGATCGCTGCTATATTTTGGATAAACTCGTCTATGGTTTAAAGCAAGCTCCTAGAGCGTGAGCACTTAATGTCCAAGTTTAAACAAGGTTCGGTTGACCCAACCTTCTTTCACAAGAGAGAGGGTGAGAACTTAATGATCGTCCAAATTTATGTTGATGACATCAACTTCGGTTCCACGAATCCTAGCCTAACAGCTGAATTCAGGAAGTTGATGGAGACTAAGTTTGAGATGAGCTCAATGGGTCTGATTAACTTTTACCTTGGCTTGAATATTAGACAGGGACCCGAAGGCATATTTATCAATCAGGATGCTTACACGAAGACCTTGCTGGCTAAGTTTGGCATATGATGGGAGATTCCAAAGTAAAAGTTCCTATGGCATTTGGAACGAAGTTAACACTATCTTTGGATAAACTGGATGTTGATATGACTCTCAATCGACAAATGATAGGGTCTCTAATGTATCTAACAGCTAGTAGACCAGACAATATGTTTTCTATTTGTTATTATGCCATGTTCCAAGCTAATCCACGCGAACCTCATATGGTGGCTGTTAAGAACATCTTTAGATATTTGAAGCGAACCTATTCTCTCGGTTTGCGGTATCCTGCTAAATCAGGATTTTTCGTTCAAGCATTCTCTGATGCTGATCTTGGAGGATGTGGTTTAGACCGAAAGAGCACAATTGGAGGATGTCAATTACTAGATGGTAAACTCGTTAGCTATCAGTCCAAGAAACAAACATGTGTTTCACTCTCAACAGCCAAAGCTGAATATATTGTTGCAGCATCTTGCACTTCCCAAGTCATTTGGATCCAAAGCCAATTAAGAGATTACGCCTAAATATGAAGAAGATTCCTCTTTATTGCGACTCTAAAAGTGCCATCAGGATCTGTCATAATCCAGTGCAGCATTCCAAGACGAAACACATATCACTGAGATATCACTTTATCAAGGATCACAAAGAAGATGGGAATGTTGAAATTCACTTCGTTCGGTCCTCTGATCAATTGGCTGACATCTTTACTAAGGCCTTGCCTGAAGCATCGTTTAATAAAATACTACAAGGCTTAGGAATGATGGAAGCCGAGTCAGTTCCAAAACCACACTCATTTCATTAAATATAACTTTCCCTTTTGATTTCCTAAAATTATCTAACAACCGAAATGAGCCGAACGCTTGGTTTATTTCGGCTCCTGATTTTTCGGACACCGAAATGAACCGAAGGCTCGGTCTATTTCAGCTCTTGATTTTTCGGGAACCGAAATGAACCGAAGGCTCGGTCTATTTCGCCTCTTAAAATTTTTTCAAAGCGAGTGATTGTTTCATCTTATGGTTTGGTACTTACATATCCTTTGTATTTTACTTTCTCTTCAATTCGTTACCAAAACTCAAAAATATTTTCTTTTCTGTTTTTATTTCTTTTTCAGAAAATTTTTAACACTCAAAAATATTTTCTTTTCTGTTTTTATTTCTTTTTCAGAAAAATTTCATAAAATCCAAAATTATTTTCTTTTTATATTTCAGTATCACAGATGCACTTACATGATGGAGCTGGGGTAGGTATAACATTCTTTATCTATGTACTAGCTAAGTGTCCCTAGAAGCATGTTGCTGCATATCGATCGAAGCCTCCAAGACTTTGAGTGAAGCCTTACTGATTCGATATATACCAATCGTTTCTTCCCAATTAGGCTGATAAAATCACTCAAGTCATGAGCTACCTTACTCTTCTCACATTGAGTTAAGAGTTATATGTTTGGTCCATTTTAACAGCAGATGTACTTTCGGTTCTTTAACCACCTACTCTTGTTTCTTCATTTCATTTCGATTCATAATCGTAACCCTTGAGACTCTCAGCATTTACCACCGAGGTTTATGGTTACACAACATCTGTATTGATGATCTTAGTTTCGTTTCACCACATGCTAAGTGAGACCCCAAATCCAATGCCTTAATCGAATTGACGGTGAACATTTCACAGTTCTAGTTTTTCACTCATGAATTAACGAAACCAATTTGATGGTCTGTTCCTTGAAATATTTTTCATTTTTGCGAGATCTTTATGAATTTGTCTAACACCAAGACTTTTCTTCCCAAAAGATCCAATTTTTTTTTATTTCAACATTGTTATCACCAAGCCACTGAATATACTATCCAACCTACTTGTTCAATAGGCCACACTCGTCTCACAAGTACTTCATCCAACTTTCGGTCTTATGTCAAGTACTGAAGTTCGGTTGAAGCAAAGCTACCACTTAAAGCCTTAATTTGAAAAGATGCCTTTCAATTTTTCTTAATAAACATTTGATCTTATTTCAACGGGAAACCACACAAACACTTCTAAATCTCTCTTGACTTTGAAGGAATCGATTCGTGCCCGGGATCCATAATTTCATGTCTAAATAGACATCACTTAAATCCCACAAATACTTTGATTTACTTCTTTTCTATTAGCACACTCTTGCACGAAGATCTTTATGATTTTCACAACTCTTGTTTGTGGTACTAATGGCAATTTTTCAAATTTGATGCTTCGGTTGTAAATATTGTGGTAGTACTCTGTGTTAAGGCGTGAACATTGCCAACCCTATTTGAAGCGAACGGGTTTATCATAGTTTGAAAATCGATTTGAAACGTTTTCGTAATTGGAAAGGCGGGAACAAGATAAGATTTCCAATCAAGTAATTGGATAGGAATTGCAACAGGTGCGTGAATTTGAAACGATTCCTATTTTCACGCCTGGTGACGTCTTCCTAGGGAAACATAACTGTCAAATCGTGCTTTTACAGGCGTTGATTCAGAAGATCGTATCATCATTACTAGTGATTCTTTCTCTCTCCTAGGAATGGTATATAAGATTTTTCTCATACCTCTTGTACCTTTTTACCTCTTCTGAATTCTTTCAAGAACACATCGGCGAATTTCACCTATTCATCATCTTCTTCTCACCTGCAACAATGGTTGAATCTTCGTCCGTTCATGAGCAAACTGTTGGGTTTTGAGCATTCTAACACTTCTAAGTGTACATGCAACCCTAAATACCTTGGATCTATGTTTTCTCTATTATACATGCAAATATGAGCTTTTCAAGGTATTCATCCTAACTAGCATAATAACATTGATTCATATGAATATATCAAGTTAGAATTACATACCTCTTTGATGTAGAATGTCTTCATGAAGCTTGAGTGCCTAGTGCCCCAAGTGTGACACCTCAAATGGTTCACACAACATCATATGCACTTGGAAAGACTTGACAGAATATACACACTTCATGAAAATCGGCTAGCCCTTTCTATCACACATAGTGGCCAATTTTTCCCAAGAATATGATCTTTATATAGTGTCACAATTAGAGTAAACCCTAATTGTCATGGCTTTACATTTCCTTGGATCCATGGGTTCAAATACACCATGGATCATCCTATGGGTTTTAGCCCAACTTGATAATCTATGGAGTCTTAGCCCACTATACAAGTATGGATGATTTACACAATCAACCCATATATTTAATTAGTCTTCTTTTGATCACTTAATTAATTCTAGATTAATTCTTGATCAATACGAATTAAATAATCTTATTAATATATTAGAACTTATAATATATTAATAAACCTTAAGTGTTATTTCTCTCATTTTAGTCTATCCAAATGCATGATGCCAGGCAACCCAAATGGACCATGCCGGGACGGGTCAAGTCTTACCAATTATAGTTATGGACTTAGACATTAATCCAACAGTCTCCCACTTGGATAAGTCTAAGACTATTATTGCAAGTATGACTTCAAGAACTGAATGGAAATCATAGCTCTCAAAAGCTTCTGTCGAATTCTGACCTTGCTGATGATCTCTGACCTTTGTCAATGACTTTTCCATTAGATAAGGGATCATATATTCCTCCATTCTAGATATCATATGGACTGAGACATGGATTATAATCATTCTCTCTGTCCATTTGTTGTTTCCCGATTTCTAATTTATAACGACTAACTAATGGAACAAATCAAATCAGTCCAGGCCCGGCCGAGCACTTACATTTGTCATCACCAAATCATCGAGGGGCCCACAGATATTGCTTTTATCCCGAAGGTAAAAGGAATGGATAAACATCGACTCATATGGCTTTTTCAACTACTTGTTGAATCATACACAAAGGCACGTTTTATAACATCGAGTTACTAATGCGTTTTCGTGCAATCAATGTATAACCAACTCATAGTAACAACTCATATCTCTAGGTTTGAAGAATATAAGATATTATCATCTCATGATCACTCGTGATAAAATCCATGAAGTGATTCAAATGAGTGCGGGTTGAATCCAATACTCAGAACTTATGAGCACTCATGAGTGTTGTAGCACCACTTTGTCCAACATCTTAGACCTATACAAGCCAACTCATGACAGTCTTGATTCATATCTACTTCCAACATATGACCGACTGTGGATTGTTTGAATAAATTAGTCATTCGGGAAGAGCGACCTAGTTATTCAGGAAGTCAAAACATGCAAAACCCATGCTCCAAGCATGTACACTATGTTTTTTTCCTTAAACACTAGTCATGCCATACACCAAGTATGCAAACTAAGTTTGTATATGATCTTTACTTTGTGAAAGAGATCGATTGAACATAATTCCAATGATTCTCATTTCATACTCCTAATTCCTTACTGCAAATGCAAGAATTCCAAATTCATGCCATTTATTGAAACCTGTTAGATTCTAAACTTATACGCATTGATCCTCTTGTAATGATTATGCACAAAGTCACAAAGACTCTACAACAAACATTACAGAGCATTCCAAAGGAGATCAACTCCTTGGAAACATCCTTCTTACATTAAGTTTCCTAATCTTACACAGATTTATTGAACAACTTCCACCTATGGGATCATTTCCATATTCCCCTTTTGACTATCACTTCTGAACAAGAGTTGCCTTTTTCCAGAATATGTCAATATGGTCCTTCCAACAATTAACACTATACTTCCAACTGTCCCTGAGCAACCAATCTTTGGTAAACCTTAGATTGTCCTCAACAATTGCTTAATCCTTTTAGTCATATCCAATTCTAGACCTTTTCCCTTCTTAATGCCCCAGACATTTGGAAAATTTTAGAAAGGATGAATATTATAGCACATGCAATCGATCCTATATCCGAAGCATACGGGACACGATTCATGATGTCTCACATAAAAACATGATAGATCAGTCCTTTTGCTACAATATTTCTATTTGCCAAGTTCTCATAATTTTAGATTATGAAAAGGGATGTCATAATCATAATCGAATTTTAGAACACAAATAATAGACCCATATATAGAATTTCCTTATGTTGAGATGAAGTATAATTTCCTCTCCTTGACTAAATACGATTAAAACCTCAATCTAAGCTTTTAGATTTGAGATGAAGTATAATTTCCTCTCCCTTAATTATAGCAAAACAACTCTTTCCCAATTGAAACCTTTTGTTTTCTATAATTAACATTGCTAACTTGCAACCTTTATCATAATTATCATGCTCCCACTAACATGATGATTATTAGCATAACACTTATGCTCCCACTAGCTTTGACTTGTACTCAGAAATCAGCTGAACTTCTAGAAAAATAATACTTTATTGACTTTCTTACCAAACTTCAGATTTCTAATACTAGATTCCTTTGATAAAACTTTATCAATATCATACACCTTATCTTAGATAGCTCACATGTGTGTCTAAACAATTTTAAGAACTATGAAAAGAGATGTCGTAATCATAGTCTCGATTGTTTAGACCTTTGCCATCTGCTTCAAATCTACTTGGTGGAAGTGTTACCTCACCATCCTTTTCATGAATCGGAGAGAAACCTTATGACCCTTAGATTTTATGGTGTATGTGTTCTTATCCATGCGAATTGTCAAAACCATATTCACAAGACAAAGATAATGACAAATCCAAACTCATATGGACTGAACTCAATCTGAATTCCTTGCCACATGGCAGCTCAAGGGCCTACCATTGCTTCCAAGTTGTTATGCAACCAATTGAGAACTCTAAGAACTCATATGCAAAGCCAACTTTAACTGGAATGGGCACATAAATAAAGTATGTCAACACGATAGGTTATAAACCTCACGTCGTGTGCTAGTGTTAAACCACATGTTTTAATTCTTGATTAGTTCTTAAGACTTTCAAGACCTTTAAGACTCCCACTGTCCTCTTGACATATAAGACAATCCTGCCAGATATTCAAGAGATAGTGCGGATTCTTTATCAAGACAAACACTTCACACAATTGGCCTAAGTTGATCTTTGTTTTTTCCAAAACATCACAACTTACCAATTTCAAATGTATAAGAGTAGATAACTTTTACTCTTACATTTGACAAGTGTTTTAAACCTTCTTTAAGAAATGTTAGTCAAGTTACAATCTTAGAGTATAACTCTAAGAATTGTTTTTGGAACGAAGTATGAATCATCCTCTTGATTTAACCACTTCAACAATTCATAACTTCTCTTCTTAACTATCAGAATGCACTTAGAGGATGAATTGTGATAAGGTCTCAAAATCATTAAGATGATTATATAAAATGAGACTAAAGTACTCACCCATCGTTTTAGATTTGAGAAACTTTTATCCTTCTACCTAAGTTGATTCTTCTTATTCGCTCTGCCAAACATTGGAACCTTTTCCAATGTCTCAGAATTACACTTAAGCTTGTAAGTATAACCATATTTACTGAGCTATAGTAAATTATGACGAATTGTCTTATCGATCTTTTGTGGAGGACTTAACCAGCGCACAAGAATGTGTACTCGATCCCTTAGTCCTTTACTTGACTCACACATCCATGTGAACAAGTAGTTAGTCTTAATTTTTCCAATGCTTGAAAGTTCTCATCCATCATGCTATACAACTTGCATGATTCCAAGTCTCGGTCCAATTGAAACCTTGGGTGACGAGAATCTTTCCTTATTAGGTAAATTTAGACATTACCACAAATGAAAGAATCAAATTCCCTTTCCAATATTGCTATCAGTGGAATCTTATAAGCAACAATTTTCCATAAACACCATTGTAAGGATACATAAAATAACTAAAATCAAAAGATTTACCTTTTATTTTAAAACTTTGCAGAAAAACTATCCTTATAGTGCAAAAACAAATGAAAACTTTGTTGTTATCTATTCCTATAACTCCTAAGAAGTAGCTCAAGAATCCGATCTTAAAACTATGCGATAGAAATCCATCTACGCAATCAGATTCAGCATATTCTTTCTTTAAGTTTCTTCACTTCTCTTTGATTCTTAAAACATCAACATGTGACCCAGTCACATCATGTATCAAGAATCTCATAACAGAAACTTAGTAGAGTTAGATAGTGGACTTTACCTGAAGTAAAGTCAAACTTATTGAATTTAACATCCTTAGGTAAAATTAGCAGCTTCGCAACTAATGCCCTTCCTTTGGCAATGCAAACATATGGACCCTTTGGTAATGGTATGCAGGACTATCACAGACTTAGCTTTTCTCTTTACCATTTGGTCAACCGAGTAGAATATGGCCGATCCTTTTCCATTGGGGAGAGAGAGCTTTACTGGATATCTAATGTCATCATTGTCAATGTCCATAAAGTTTTAGGAAGTTAATCTTAGCAAATAGATAAGTTCATTAAGGGTCTTGTCATAGTCTGTTTCATAGGAGTCCCAAAGGAACTCACTATGTGACTTAGAAAGTAGTTGAGCCACCAACTTTCTCAAGACTTTGACACCCAACTCTCCCGGCTTGTCAATATGTGACTACATCTCCAAGATGTGATCACACATAGACCTTTTCTTGCCAATAGGGCTTGAGTGACCTTAAACTTTTCAAGAACTTGTGGGTTAGGGAGAATAATTGGAGGAGGTGGAGGAAGTGAAGTTCCAAGAGATTTGGGAGGATCATAGATGTCTGAACCAGACATCTTTTTGGGAGATATTCAAGATAGTTGATCTAAAGTCCTAAATATAACACCCATTATGAAATATTAAGGCTAGTACCCAACACAATACTTTTATAACTTGGAAGAGGGATGTCGTAATCCAAGCTATAAAATATTTGAAGGTAGGTGAATGACTATTCACCAATTTCCACCAAGATAAACGAAATGTATTATTAGGTTTTAATTGGTTTTGAAACTCCTAGATCTTTTGAGATTCATTGAACTGTTCATTGGCATGTTTTCAATCTCGAGTGTGCCCTTCAGGTTTTGTGACTGGGATGCCGAGGATCACAAAACAATGTGTGAAGTAACCATGCAAATTACTTGGTACCCTTAAGTGTTTACCCCTCAATCGATGTGCCGGTTAACCACACACGCTCCATCGATACTATGATAAACATTAAGTTACCCTTTGCCTACCTTGTTAAATACGAGTTAGTGTGCCGGTTAACCACACACGCTCCACTAACCGACTTAAACAAAGTGCAAAGTGTAATTTCATGGATTATCACCTTATTCGCATTTTCCTAAGTAACTAAGATTGGGTATTATTAAGAGTTTAGTTACTTAGTATTTATCATTAATACTTTTAATGAAGGGAGAATTATAGTCCTGTCAAACCCGTTCGGCTAACGACCCTCCACCAGTCAAGCAAGCGGTGGGTGAGAGTGGACACCCATTAAGTTGCCATTTTATAGGCAACAACCTTATACCCACCTTATAGACCAGCTTCGTGAATGAGGCGTACTAGCGGTAAGACCGACTTTACTCTTATACATATATATATATATATATATATATATATATATATATATATATATATATATATATTATTAACTTATAATATTATAAATTATAAGGGTTGAATTTTAACTCTTTAAAATTCTAAGGGCTAACTTGGAATTAAAGTATTCATAAGTGAAAACTTTTCAAATTCCAAAACTTGAGGACAAGTTTTGAAACTATTCAAAACTAATTAATTCCATAACTTATGTTTAAAGTAGTTTTAATCCAAAAACTCTTCAAGTTCCATAACTTGAGGACAAGTTATGGAAGACTTTAAACTAATTAAAGAATTAACTTTTCTTTATTTTATAACTTATGGAATTAATTAAGGTTACACTTTTTTTAATTTATTATTTAATGAAGAGACTCTTGGTCCTCCATAACTTGAGGACAAGTTATGGAGTCATAAAACCATTTTAATTAGAACTAGACTCTTCATTTTTTGTAACCTTTGCCAACTTTTATGAGTTTTATGAAACTTAAATGTAACTTTTCATATAACTTGAGGACAAGTTACAAAAACACATTTTAGAATCAACTCTTAGCTTAATTTGGATTGAAAACAACTATTTCACTCAACTTTTCTATTAATCTAAGCAACTCACAAGAACAAGATAATTCAAATCAAACTTTTTCATGTAATTAGTCTAATCCTTAAACTAATACAAAACATGAATCTATTGACAATTATCTTTGAAATTGGATTAGCATGAACATTACCACATCAAAAACAAGTTTATAAGTTCAAAAACATCTTAGGGTAATGTTCCTAGTCCAATTCCAGCCAAAAAAGTCGAATTTATGCTGTCTGGGGGTCCAACTCGTCGAGTGCACGAACCAACTCAGCGAGTTGGATGCTTTTTGCCTTGGACTCGGCGAGTCTGCTAGGCAGACAGCATCAAAACTCGATTTTCCAGCTTCTTTTGCAAGTATAACAAGAAAACACTGTCTCTGATACCACTGTTGGGTTTTGAGCATTCTAACACTCCTAAGTGTACATGCAACCCTAAATACCTTGGATCTATGTTTTCTCTATTATACATGCAATTATGAACATCCAATGTATTATCCTAATCTAGCCTACAAAATAATGAATATAACAAGATAGAATACATACCTCTTTCATGTAGAAAGTCTTCATGAAGCTTGAGTGCCAAGTGCCCCAAGTGTGACACCTCAAATGGTTCACACAACACCAAATACACTTGGAATAACTTGAGAGAAATCTACACTTCATGAAATCGGCTAGCCCCTCTATTACTCACACTAGTCGCCGATTTTGTCAAGAATAAGATCTTTATATAGTGTTATAATTAGGGTAAACCCTAATTGTCATGACTTTCCATTTCCTTGGATCCATGGGTTCAAATACACCATGGAGCATCCATGGACCATCCTATAGGTTTTAGCCCAACTTGATTATCCATGGAGCATTAGCCCACTATACAAGTATGGATGATTTACACAATCAACCCATATATTTAATTAGTCTTCTTTTGATCACTATACAAGTATGGATGATTTACACAATCAAGAACTTGTGGGTTAGGGAGAATAATTGGAGGAGGTGGAGGAAGTGAAGTTCCAAGAGATTTGGGAGGATCATAGATGTCTGAACCAGACATCTTTTTGGAAGATATTCAAGATAGTTGATCTAAAGTCCTAAATATAACACCCATTATGAAATATTAAGGCTAGGACCTAACACAATACTTTTATAACTTGGAAGAGGGATGCCGTAATCCAAGCTATAAAATATTTGAAGGTAGGTGAATGACGATTCACCAATTTCCACCAAGATAAACGAAATGTATTATTAGGTTTTAATTGGTTTTGAAACTCCTAGATTATTTTGAGATTCATTGAACTTTTCAATGGCATGTTTCAATCTCGAGTGTTTCCTTCAGGTTTTGTGACTGGGATGCCGAGGATCACAAAACAAGGTGTGAATAACCATGCAAATATACTTGGTACCCTTAATATTTACCCCTCAATCGATGTGTTGGTTAACCACACGCGCTCCACCGATACTATGATAAACATTAAGTTACCCTTTGCCTACCTTGTTAAATACGAGTTAGTGTACCGGTTAACCACACACGCTCCACTAACCGACTTAAACAAAGTGCAAAGTGTAATTTCATGGGTTAGCACCTTATTCACACTTTCCTAAGTAACTAAGATTGCGATTAATACATTTAATGTAGGGAGAATTATAGTCCTTGTCCTACCCGTTCGGCTAACGACCCTCCACCAGTCAAGGAAGCGGTGGGTGAGAGTGGACACCCATTAAGCTGCCATTTTATAGGCAACAACCTTATACCTCCCTTATAGACCGACTTCGTGAATGAGGCTTGCTAATGGTAAGACTAATTTGCTCTTATACATACATACATATATATATATATATATATATATATATATATATATATATATATATATACATATATATATATATATATATATATATATAATTAACTTATAATATTATAAAGTATAAGGGTTGAATTTTAACTTTTAAAATTCTAAGGGCTTAACTTCGAATTAAAGTATTCATAAGAGAAAACTTTTCAAATTCCAAAACTTGAGGGCAAGTTTTGAAAATATTCAAAACTAATTAATTCCATAACTTATGTGTTTAAAGTAGTTTTAATTAAAAAAAACTCTTCAAGTTCCATAACTTGAGGACAAGTTATGGAAGACTTTAAACTATTAAAGAATGTAACTCTTTTTTTTTGTAACTTATGGAACTAATTAAGGTTGCACATTTTAATGATTTAAGGAAGTGACTCTTGAACGTCCATAACTTGAGGACAAGTTATGGAGTCATAAAACCATTTAATGAGGACAAGACTCTTCATTTTTGTAACCATTGCCAACTTTTATGAGTTTTAAGAAACTTTAATGTGACTTTTCATGTAACTTGAGGACAAGTTACACAAACACATTTTAGAATCAATTCTTAGATTAAAATGGATCAAAGACACATAATCAATCAACATTTTCTATTAATCTAAGCAACTCATATGAACAAGATAATTGGAATCAAACTTTTTCATGTAGTTAGCATAACACTTAAACTAATACAAAACATGAATCTATTGACAATTATCTTTGAAATTGGATTAGTATGAACATTACCATATCAAAAATAAGTTTATAAGTCCAAAAACAGCTTAGGGTAATGTTCCTAGTCCAATTCTAGCCAAAACAGTCGAATATATGCTGTCTGGGGGTCCAACATGTCGAGTGCATGAACAAACTCGACGATTTGGATGCTTTTTGCCGTGGACTCGGCGAGTCCATCAGTGGACTCAGCGAGTCTGCTGTGCAGACAGCACCAAATTCGATTTTTTAAGCAGTTTAAGCAAGTATAACAAGAAAACAAGCCTAGTCTCTTATACCACTATTGGGGTTTGAGCATTCTAACACTCCTAAGTGTACATGCTACCCTAAATACCTTAGATCTATGTTTTCTCTATTATACATGCAAATATGAGCTTTTCAAGGTATTCATCCTAACTAGCATAATAACATTGATTCATATGAATATATCAAGTCAGAATTACATACCTCTTTGATGTAGAATGTCTTCATGAAGCTTGAGTGCCTAGTGCCCCAAGTGTGACACCTCAAATGGTTCACACAACATCATATGCACTTGGAAAGACTTAGGAGAATATACACACTTCATGAGAATCGGCTAGCCCTTTCTCTCACACATAGTGGCCAATTTTTCCCAAGAATATGATATTTATATAGTGTCACAATTAGGGTAAACCCTAATTGTCATGGCTTTCCATTTCCTTGGATCCATGGGTTCAAATACACCATGGAGCATCCTATGGGTTTTAGCCCAACTTGATAATCCATGGAGTCTTAGCCCACTATACAAGTATGGATGATTTACACAATCAACCCATATATTTAATTAGTCTTCTTTTGATCACTTAATTAATTCTAGATTAATTCTTGATCTATACTAATTAAATAATCTTATTAACATATTAGAACTTATAATATATTAATAAAACGTAAGTGTTATTTCTCTCATTTTAGTCTATCCAAATGCATGATGCCATGCAACCCAAATGGACCATGTCGGGTCGGGTCAAGTCTTAACAAATATAGTTATGGACTTAGACATTAATCCAACACAAACTGCATCATCCCTTCTGTTGACCATCAAACCCAACCAGAACCTGATTATTGATCAGTCACCGTTCCAGTATGACCCCTAAATGCAGCAAGTGGTTGAATGCCTCAAATATTCACCACTTGTTGTTGCACTGACCAATGTGGAGTATGTTCCAATGTCGTTACTCTGTCAAGTCTACTCAACTGCTCTCTATGACAAGGTCAAGGAGAGAATCTTCTTTGATATCTTAAATCACAAGGCGTCAATTTCCAAAACTCGATTCTGCTTGTTACTAAGGATGGCTATCGATGATTCCATGCTCAACCCTGATACCGTTTCCATTGCTCAACTCTTTGCAATGTTCTATGATATGGGGTATACTGAGGTTCTCACCACCATTACAAAGTTCAAGAATTCGTGCCTTCCTCCTCAGTGGAATGGTCTTTTTACCCTCCTCTTCAAGGGCTTAGCGGAGAGGGTTGCTGGGTCTCATGGGCGCGAGTAAGGCATTTATGACCCTTCTGTACGGTCTCTACCATGGAGTAAACATGGACTTTGGATCCATCTTATGGTCACAACTGGTTCAAAGTCTCAGTTCTTCTTCTCGCTACTCTGAAATCTCCTGTGCTAGATTTTGGACTTTAGTTACTCACTGGGCGATGGAGAAATTTCAAGTTCCAACGATGGCTGACTCTTTAATGTCACCGTTTGCTACCTTTCACACGACGAAGATAATAGTTTATGATCCATCTAAGTTCGTGTTCATTGGTTCGGTTCCGGAATCAATGTATCGTTGTGTCTCTACTGAAAGAAAATTGATGAATGAGTATAAGAAGCCCCCTCATTCAGGACCAAGGCAGCTTACTCCAGAAGTGTAGAGTTTGCTGGTCGCAGCAGACAAACCAGCCAAACGAGGGAAGAAGCTGGAAAGAAAAGGAGAGAAGGACGGTCCATCCTCTAAACTCTCTACCCCCAAGAAGCAAAAGCCTAAACAAGCAGCTCCTTCGGATCCAAAGAAAGGTAAGACTAAGAAGAAGGCGCACAAGACAAGGGCTCATTCATCAAGTGACCAAGACTACGTTCCATCTGATCCACAACCCGAACCTGAGTCTGGTGATGATGATGTTTCTCAAAACGAAAGTTCCCTTCGAGGTAATTCGCCTCCACCCTCACCAACTCATGAAGGTAACCGAAACTCACATCCTCCTTCTCCTACTCAACCGGTTCCAATTACCATTGCTCCATGTCCTCCTCCCATATCCTCTTCCACTACTACCTCAATTCCAATTCCCACTCCTTTATTCACCGAAGTTACCACAACCACTACCACTTCAACTCTACCTGAAGTTCGTGTCAACGTATCTACTACGAGGGCACCTACTTCAGAATCTGAACCACCAATTACTTCAAAACCTTTATCCCCGCCTCCCTTACACGAATCTAACATTGTTCTTGGCGGAGCAAATATGGAGTTTGATTCTGTTTATTTCAGCCCATATCATGTTCAAAGCGATGATGATGTTGATGCTCCGGTCACGAAGAAGCATTTAAAGAATCTGAATGACAAGCTTGATCAAATGCTCTCTTCTTTCTCTTCTACTCCCACTCAGGCGTTTTCTGAAGCTGCAATCAAGGCTCTGTTGGCAACCGCATGACACTACCATTTATAATGTCGTTAAAGCTATCGATACTTCTACTTCATCCTGCCAGAAAGCTTCTATTGCAGTTTATGAATCCACTAAATATTGCAAGCAAGCAACCGCAAACGTCGAAAAACTAATTTCTGATGCTCATATTTTCCTTGATTCTCTTCAAGCTGCAGCTCAGAAGAATGTTCAACTGGTGAATGCTTCGGTTGATACTCTTACCAGTTCGCTTCAAGCTGAAAAGAAGCATTTTGCCGATGCTCGCAACGTCATTAAATCTGACTACTTTGAGTTTCAATCTTCCATCAATCAGCGTCTTGAAAACCTTCACGTTGATCTAACCATGGAAAACAAACTCATGGATGAACTGGCTCTCAAAACCACCAAAGTCAAAACTCAAGCTCTGAAGCTCACGCATGTTCAAAAAGAGAATGATGAACTCAAGTCCGAGCAAGTTGTCATCAAGAGAAGCGTTGGTGATGTGCATTCCATTCTACTGCATCTTCTGGAAGCACATGACTTAGTTCTTACTATTTCGATTCGACGCCACTTGGCTAAGAAATTGAGACCTGCTCTGGCCATATTAAGCAGGATTGAAGGTGTTCCAGAGACTGTTGTCCCTTCGAAATAAGGAGGAGAAGATGTCGGTGAAGGTCAATCACAACCGCCTCCAACAAGCAAACCCATCTCTCAACCAAAAGTCACTGCTGAACCGAAGGGTAATGAAGCTTCGGGCAGTATGAAGGACAAACGAAAAGAGAAAATTGATGATGATGATGAGGTGGAAATCAAAGATGTGATCGAAATCGAAGGAAAAGCTTCCAAACCTGAAAATCTCAAAATCAAACAAAGTGAACGAGAGCTTGAGGAAAAGCTTCGTAAGGCGAATGAAGAAATTGAAAGGTAGAAGAAACAAAAAGAAGCGAACGATGTCTTGGAACGAAGGAAATCCTTATTCCCTTTGTGGATGATGGAAAGACTTCTGAAGGAGGCAATCGAATCTCTAAGCACACATTGGCTTGAACCGGTCCTTTCGTTCAATCTTGAAAACTCCAAGGATTCTCGGTTTGACATGTCAATCACCCGAAAGGCATTTATCTTTCATTGTTTCGAGTCAACCATTGCCATCCCTTCTCCTGACCCAAAGGTTGATCGAGACCTCCTCGAGTATTACCTTGCATTCTCTCAACCGCAATACCTGACATGGAGTAATCAGAAGATCACAACAGTCAAGGTGTAGAAACCTACTTCGCCAGGGAAGTTCATCAACGTCAAATTCAAAGTGACCAGAGGCTCAAACAGTTCAGTTCATATGATCTCCCTTGCTGATCTACCGAATCTGAATCCCCATGATTGGATTCTCCTGAACAATATCTTACTAACCAATCAACAAGAGTATGAGCCTATCATTGATCACATAAAGTGAATGCTGGTGAGTTATATTCTTGAAGTTGCAAAAATGGATCAGGAGATCGCCTCTGCCCTGAGAAAGAAGCCCATCGTCAAGACAATTAGGAAGGCAAGCGACATCAATGCAATGATGAAGGGAAAGATCGACCCACAGTGTCTCATAGTTACGTTTACCAGGGGCGAAGGTAAAAAATGCTTGTTCGCTCTTGCTGACAAACACATGTTCTCCACCTCTTGCTTGGAGCATATTCTTGAGATCATATATAGATGCGATCAAAACAATGATGTAGACAAGAAACTGTTTTTGGATATGCTTCGGTGGTATATTAACTTTCATCAAACTCTACTTGCCATCATACCGAAGCTGTTCAAGACTGTGAAGACAACTACCATTACTCAACTGAAGTGATCTCTCGCCTCAAATGGCACAAAGGGGGAGATTTTTTAGTCTAAGAGGTTGCGACATTGGGCTTTGGTAGTTTGTTCCATTTGTATTCACGTTCTGGGCCTACCCAACCGTGTTTTGATTTAGGGTTTAGTATATATAGTGCATGCATGCATTATATTAAATGACGCTTCTTGATTATTTTTTTTGACAGATCTGGTATTGTAACCATAACACACCTCTACAGTAGCAATTCACATTGAATTCTTCTGAGGTGGAGCATATTAATCATTCGACACACATTTGATTCATCTTTGTGTTTATCGTTTTCTGTTCTTGTCATTATCCTTTTAATATCTGTTTGAATCTATCGATCTAAGAGAATATCTTTCTCATCAAATGACAAGTGGAAAAGTGACATAAAGGTGACAAGTGGGGATCCACTTGACCCACTTGTGCAATATAATATCTATTTATCTTAAGATATTTCTTAATGTAAAAATATGATTTATATATAATAAATCTTTAAGATGTGGATAGAATATGAGTTTAAGGGGTCTAAGATGTAAAAAATATGAGTTGGATGAAAATCCCACATTAAAAACTCCTAAAACTGACGAAAAATGTGAAACAACCAAAAATCTAGAATGGGATGCGAGGGTGCGAAGGCTGTTGATGTGAAAGAGAGGTTCGCTACGAAGGTTGCTAATGCGAAAGGGAGGTTCGTTGCGAGAGGTGTAGGTGCGAAAGTCCTCGACTGCGAAAGTGGGGTTCGGTCTGAAAGTAGGAGGTTCGGTGCGAGAGACGTAGGTACGAAAGTGTCCGAACAAATGTGAAAGTTACCAGGTAGGATACGAAATTTGTCGGGTAGGATGCGAAAATGACTGATACATGCGAAAGTTCCCAGTATATGCGAAGGTTCATGGTTTATGCGAAAGTGCCCGGTTCATGCGAAAGTGCCCGGTTTCGGTCCGAAGGTGAGGTTTTCAGGTAGTCAATTGCTACTAATGCATGCTAAGGTTCGCAGGTGAACAGTAACTTGCGAACCCTTCTTGGTATTTTTGGTTTTCTCCTTCCGTTTTTAGCCATTATCAACAAAGGAAGGGTTAGGATGGTATGGGTGTTTATGGAAAAGTTAAATGTGATTTTTAGTACCAAGAGAGATTTAGGAGCGATTCAAGAGAGATTGGGAGAGATTTAGGAGATAGATAGAGAGAGAGAGAGAGAGAGAGACTGACAGAGATACAAAGAGATTTAGTTTGAAGCCTTTGTTATGGGTTTTGCCCCGTAGTGATTGGATTGTAAACTCCACTACGCCTTGTTATGAGTGTTATACATCCTTGACGGATACATATTTGTGTTTATCGAGTTGTTATATTTCTCACCCTATATAGGGTTAAGATTGCTAAACATATGAAACTTCTGAGTGATACTTTGTTATAATAGTAAGTTGTACATTAGGAAACGTAACATAAACCCTAACATACTAGCACTAGTTGAGTTGACCGGTTTGACTTGTTGGCTTTGATTGACTTTGCTTGACCAAAATTGACGGTTGTCACAACAACTCAATCCCCTAAACCTAAAAGATCTCCTTTAATACTGTAACATCCCAAAATTCAAGGCCAAAAATTTCATTTTTAAATAAGTTATTACATAAATCCATTAGTATAAAAACATTCATAAAAATGTCTCGTGTCAAACCAAAGTGTCAGTAATCAACATATTATCATAAAACCATATCAGAGTGTAATCCCAAGGATCTCATATGTGGAAAATATAGTGTGATGCGCTGCGATCGAGTCGGCTCCTTTCCTTTGAAAACCAAGCGCCTGAAACCAAAACTGTAAACCGTAAGCACGAAGCTTAGTGAGTTCCCCCATCATACCACATACCACATAATACCATCGGTATCTTTCAACCGGTAACAACCATCGGTATCTTTCAACCGGTATCCGACATCGGTATCTTTCAACCGGTATCCGCCATCGATATCTTTCAACCGGTAACCGGGGACTATTTCACCCTTACCACCATCACATAATAATATATCATAAGCATACTGGTCACATACTAATATCATAACATACCGATCACATACTAACATCATAACATATCGATCACATACTAACATCATAACATATCGATCACATACTAACATCATAACATACCGATCACATACTAACATCCTAATGTAAACAAACAGATAAGCATTGCATGGGTTCTGTATACCCCTTCGGTATCTTTCAACCGGTAACTGCCATCGGTATCTTTCAATCGGTAACTGCCATCGGTATCTTTCAACCAGTAACTACCATCGGTATCTTTCAACCGGTAATCGAGGACTATTTCACCCCTACCACTATCACATAATAACGTATCATGATCATACAGCTAGGCATGCATGTGTACTACCTACCCCTTCTGTATCTTTCAACCGGTAATTGGGGCTATAACACCCCTACTATTACTAACACCTGGCATCCTAGCATATAAGGCATATCTCATAAGCATATCTCATAAGCATATCACATAAGCATACCAAGATAATTATCACAAAGACAATTATCAACCAACTACCCCTGTTGGTGGGTCGACATTGTGGCCCTAGACCCATCCCTACTGGAAGGTAACTCACCTCACACTGCTGACATCCCGCAGACTCAATCCCACACTGTTGAAGTCCCGCAAACCCATCCCCAGCTGCTGGATGACAGATTTCCGAACTGTCGACACCAAAATAATACCCAATTAATAATTGGGTCCCAACGCATAACCATAAATACATACTTGGATAATTACTACATTACCCCAAGGTTGGCTTTATTCAAGCCCAAGGCCCAATCCAAAGGCCCAAAAGTCAACTATGAATCAAAGTCCCAACATATGGCCCAATTTTCCAAATTGGGCCCAAACCTTTATAAGGTCTTACCATAAGGTCCAACCAAAAGTCCAGTCCAACATTTGACCTTCTAATAGCCTAATATCACATAATCATAAAGGCCCAAACTATGGCCCATCTATGGCCCAATTTTCCAAATTGGGCCCAAACCCCTTACATGAGCCTTACCCTAGGCTCATTAAATATTCTAGTCTATTTGCTTGACTTTGGATGGCCCATTAATAACGCAATCATCAAGGTCCAATAGAAGGCCCAACAATACACCCATGCGAAATTAGGGTTTCACATAAAATGACGATTAGGGTTAAGTGTTTCTCACTTAATCCATTAAGGACTTAATCCATTAAGAACTTAATTCTTCTAAATAAATCATATGGTATGATTGGGCTTAATCACACAATTCCATTATTCCAATGGCCCACAAGTGGGTCTCAATAAGTCCAAGCCCATAAATCCAATATTAGGGTTTTCTAAACCCTAATTAGGGTTTCCAACCCCATCTTAGCCCAATAGGCCCAAAACCAAGTCCTTAAACCCATAAGGGTTTTCCTTAGGTCAATTTGGCTTATTACACCCATTAGTCACATGTTTGGGCTTTTGGGTCCATTAGGGCTTTATTGGGCCTATTAGGCCCACTAGAATATCATTGAGTCCATTAGGATTTGCATTGGGTCAATTTGAGTCCATTAGACCCATTAGGGTTTTCACTAAGCCCATTAAGGCTTCTTTGGGCCCATATGAGCTTACAAGGCCCATTAGGGTTTCAAGCACCCTTCCCAAACGAATCAACTCATGAGGCAAACACACCGCCACCCGACATGGCGGCAGGAGGAGGCAGCCACCACCCTATGGTGGTGGTTAAGGTTTCTTTCTCATTATTCCATTTCCAATTACATTTTACAAGGCTAAATCTCAAGATGACACACACACACTAAACAAAATAAGCACACACATGGTGGCAGCCACCACCTCACAGTGGTGGTGGTGGCTGTTCTTGGTATTCCAACTAGACAAAACACACGCACATAAACTTCAGATTGCATCCAACACTCCAGCCACCCACCTGACGGCTCAAGGTGGCGGCAACAACACAAAAACAGCAGCAGCAGTTACGACAATAGCCACCACCTCACGGTGGTGGCGGTGGTTTTTCTTTGTCCCCAGCCGAGCAAACGAACAACAACCACAGCCCACCCCCAAGCTTGAAACCCACGAGCTGAAGCACACCAAAACTGCCTCTTCGGGTTAGCAAATGACGACGGGTATGGGCAGAGAAGAAGAACTAAGCGACGGCAGCGCTTCGATGGTCACGAAAATGGACGCAGCAACGGCGCTTTCGATGGCGAAGAAGTGAAGGCAGCAAGGTTGTGCATGTCGGCGCTCAACAACGTAAAAGGGGGGACGGCGGCGGTCGACTCGGACTCGTCAAATCAGAAACGCACGAAGAAAGGGAGTGGCGGCAATGTAACAGTGGGACGGTGGTGCTCCGATCCCGGCTTCTCTTCTCGTCAGAATGATAGCAGCGACCACAGCAAGGCGGCACGCTTGTGGTGGCGGATGAACTGAGCCATCGGACTCGGTGTAGCAAAAGGCGGCTGATGAGGGAGGCATACACATCTTTCCCATACTTACAATTCTGGTCCCTCCCCTTGGGATCTTTTCAAATCTAATTCAATAATTACCCTTTAGACCCCGACTTCTAAAATTCTTTTCATAATAAACCCCTAAAATTTCTAAACAGCCCCTAATATCGTAATTATGACATATTCAGCCCCTCCACCTCTTTTCCTTTTTAATTTAAATCCAATTAATTACTATGGGGTCCCTGCCTTTATATATATTTATAAAATGAGTCCCAAACCCACGCTTTTAACCCCCGGCTTCTAAAAATGTGGCAATTGACTCCTCGAACCCAACACCCTGAATATATAATTATTTATGTATAAATAATTATTTTTACATTGACAATATGGCTGTAAATGTATAATTATAATTTTTACATTAACAATATGGCTGTAAATGTATAATTTTTGTATTAAATTGTGAATTTATTATGTTAAATTGTGAATTTTGTAGATTAAACTATGAATTGACTTTATTAAGATATGAATAGTTATAAATTTTGTGTTAAAATATGAATTATTTATATATAAATGTTTGTATTAATTTTCTTATGAATATATTTATTCTTTGTGTTGTATAAATATATAAGAATATAGTAGTTTTAATATTTGTTTTTCATTAAACTTTAAATGAGTGAACTAATAAGTTTATTAAACTGTGAATGTAGTATTTAATTTGTCAATGTATGATTTTATATACAGATCTAATTTGGAAGGAAAGATTATGGCCACGGTGGCACAAGTGGTTGTTGGCGGCGTGTGGTAGTTAGTGGTGGTGGTAGAGTTTGATATTGTCTTTTCTAAATCTTTGAATTAGTGTAGAATGTATTGTATTAAGTTGTGAATTTTTTTATATTAAACTGCAAAGGAACTGTATTATATACATATTGCATTAAAATATCAATGAAAATATTAGACTATAAAAATTATGATTTTACCCATTTTTTAACAAAAAGAAAAAAAAATAAGGTTTTTACATATTTAATAAGTATTCACATATTTAATAACTATTAAATGAAGGTTCTTAGAGTTCTTAACATTTTTTGGTTCTCATTTGAACCACTCCATAAATATATATATATATATATTAGCCGTTTACCCACGCAAAGCGACGGGTGCGGATCAACAAAATGACATAAAAAATTTGTTAAACAAAATGACGAACAGATAGAGATTTCTTATACCTGGGCTAGGATTAAACATAATACATTTTTGGGCTTAGTCGATTTTAATAGAAAGAAAAACAAAGGAGGAGGTAGCGAGCATGAGAGAGATCCAAGGTTTTGCGGTCAATGGCAAGACATTCATGATAGACGAATGCTAGATCAATACGCCTCTTCCAGATTATATGAAATGTTTTATAACATGTACATCGTATTAGACCGATTCAAATGGATATGAAGAACACTTGGTCAGACTTTGACCCATTCAAAATCTTATCATCATCTTATTTGACTTTTTCATTATTATTGACAGATTCAGTATTTAGCGATTCAATTGGATATGAAGAACACTTGGTCAAAGTTTGATCCATTCAAAATCTTATCATCATCATCTTATTTGACTTTTTCATAAATGTTGACCGGATAAGATTTAGTATTTACTGATCCAATTGAATATGAGGAACACTTGGTCAAAATTTGACCCATTTAAAATCTTATCGTCATTATCTTATTTGATTTTTTCATAAATGTTGATCGGATAAGATTTAGTATTTACCGATTCAATTGGATATAAGGAACACTTGGTCAAACTTTGACCCATTCAAAATCTTATCATCATCATCTTATTTGACTTTTTCATATTTAACCCATTCAATTTGAAGATAAGCTTAGAAAACCTATTCAAAATCTGTCTTTGACCGGATAAGATTTATTATTCTCCGATGCATAAAATTATTGTATATGATGCTTAAAAGCTTGTACCTCTTAAAATTCAGCAAATCTTGTAAATGCTTTTTAAGGTATATATATATATATATATATATATATATATATATATATATATATATATATATATATATATATATATATATATATATATATATATATATATAGGTTCAGGTTCATTTGAGACCATTCTAATTTTGTGAGACTGTGAGACCAAATCTAAAAATAATTTTAAAATGAAAAATAAATGGAAAAATCCAAAAATTCTTTTTTTAAATATTATTTTCGGAACTTGAATTAACTAAAAAAAATCCCGTTTTTTTTTTGAAAAATACGTGAAATATTCTAATAGAATATTACACTAACATATTCAAAAAAATAATTTTAAAATGCAAAATAAATGGAAAATTATAAAAATTATTTTTTTAAATATTATTTTCGGAACTTGAATTAACTAAAAAAATAAAATAAAATAAATCTCAGATGAACCTGAACCTATATATATATATATATATATATATATATATATATATATATATATATATATATATATATATATATATATATATATATATATATATATAGGTTCAGGTTCATTTGAGACCATTTTAATTTTGTGAGACCGTGAGACCAAATCTAAAAATAATTTTAAAATGCAAAATAAATGGAAAAATCAAAAAATTCTTTTTTTAAATATTATTTTCGGAACTTGAATTAACTAATAAAAATAAAAATAAATTTCGTTTTTTTTTTTTGAAAAATACTTGAAATATTATAATAGAATATTACACTGAGATATTCTAAAAAATAATTTTAAAATGCAGAATAAATGGAAAAATCTAAAAAAAAATTTAAATATTATTTTTGGAACTTGGATTAACTAAAAAAATTAAAAATAAATAAAAATAAATTCCATTTTTTTGAAAAATACGTGAAATATTCTAATAGAATATTACACTGACATATTCTAAAAAATAATTTTAAAATGCAGAATAAATGGAAAAATCTAAAAATTCTTTTTTTAAATATTATTTTCGGAACTTGAATTAACTAAAAAAAAATAAATAAATAAATTCCTTTTTTTTTTAAAATACGTGAAATATTCTAATAGAATATTACACTGTACATATTTTAAAAAATAATTTTAAAATGCAAAATAAATGGAAATATCCAAAAATTCTTTTTTTAAATATTATTTTCGGAACTTGAATTAACTAAAAAAATTAAAAAACATAAAAAAAATTAAAAAAATGCATCTCACGGTCTCACAATATATAGGTGGTCTCAATTAAACCTAAACCTATATATATATATATATATATATATATATATATATATATATATATATATATATATATATATATATATATATATATATATATATACTAGCCGTAGACCCGTGCAAAGCGGCGACGAAAAATAGTTTCTCATTCGACAATAAGTTCTATACGTAAACATGTTAGATTTCAAGTAACACAAAACATATGCATATTGTTATCGATCGGTTTTACAGAAACAAATAAATGTAACCCTCGCAATATAAAAGAAAATAAATATTTTGGTGTGTAGTGTACGTTTATAGTCCTTCATTTTAGAAATCAGGACAAATCCATACGAAGTAACTTGCTTATACCTTTATTGGTATTGATAAAGTTAATAAAATGGAGAATCAAAGTTAATCTTAACAATCCAGTTTGCTTGATACAGATAAGTCTAAACGGATATATCCTATTATCCACTTTACTATCTAAAGTTTTAAACCGAAAAATAATAAAATTAATACAACCATAATTCATGGAACATGAATAACAAATGGAATACTAATTTTCTATTAGTCATAAATCATACATAGATATTTTTTCTTAATATTAAACAAAGTATTTGATTTTACAACTGATTAGTCAATTTCGATTAGAGGGCATAAATAATAAATAAAGCTTAAAAAAATTACAAATAAAATGGTCTATATAATGAATTATTTGTTTTATTTTAATTGGATAAGAGATCGAGTCAATTTTTTGGAAGAGATAAGATTTTAAAGGTAATCAGATTAAAATTTAATATTATTTTATTTATGATTAATTGTACTTTACGCTTAAAGAGTTGAACGTCTTAAAAAAATAATATTATTTTATTGGATCTATTTATAGAAATAGTAAAATTTCTTTTATAAATATATATATATATATATATATATATATATATATATATATATATATATATATATATATATATATTTCATTGACTTTCGTTCAATTTCAAAGATATGGATCTTATTTCCGAAACCAATGCAACATTGTTGCAGTTTTATGACTTTATCAGAAAAAAGCAATAATAATAATAGTAAGGTGTCTTCAACCGCTTATTCTCCTTCTCCCCCGCATTTTGGAATACATCTGTATCGACCACCGCTTCCCTCTTCCAAAAAACCACAGCTGTCTTCCGTTACTTCCATCGATTATTACCGCCACCTGTTAGGTTTTAGGGACACCTCTACTCCATCGTTCCCCGCTTAGCAAGTGACACGAAGCAGGACACCTGCCCTCTCCACCGCTTCCCCTATCGTGTTTCCCTGCGACTGCTTTCTGCGCCGGTAGCGAACGCATTCCGGTGTTCGATGTTATTTTGTAACCTCATCGTTGTCAAATTAATTGTTTTATAATTTATTTTTAAATTATCTATTTTTGCCTTGATTTCTGAATCATGGTGTCCGGCTCCAGAAACCGTTCGAGAACCAAAGGCATAGATTTTTATTTTCTTCCAAGAGGTTTGTCATTTCTATGATTGCTCTGGTAACTAAACAATGACTATGCGATTTGGGGTATACTCGATCACAAACATCAACGATTTCTTTGAGTAACATGTATCAGGATTTAGGGTTCCTATTCTAATTTTGTATTTGGGTTTTTAACTAGATTGTCATACGTCATTGCAAGTTTCTCCTAACTAATTACTGAGTTAATTAGTATGATTAGTGAAATTTTGGGTTTTCTTATTTCGTTTGTGAAGATTGTTTTTTGCCCACAAAATTGAAGATCCTGGGTTTTTTTTTTATCTTCACTCTGTATCTGTAGGGAGTTCAAGATACATTAACTTTGGTTTCATCTTTACTTCTGTGCCCCTTTTGTAAAAAAAAAAAAAAAAAAAAAAAGTCTTCAGTACTCGCTAAATCATATGTATGGTATTTGATGTTGCAGGTATTCTCTTTATCGGTGGCCGAGCAGAATAAAAGTTAAGGGTAGCACAAATTTTTTATCCGGTTTTATATAATACGAATTTTTTTGTGTGGAGTTAAACGGGGTTTGGGATTTTTATAAGCACTTTTAAGTAGTAAATAGCTGAACTTTCTTCAAACTAAAATCATTTGCTTCTATATCTTATGATGAACACTTTCAAGAGCTTTCTTCGGTGAATATATTTTACAAGGATCGGCCTTAAAAAACAAAAACAAAAAAAATAAATAAATAAATAAATCATTTGAGCATCTTCCGTTTATTTAGTGTCTTGGTTGCCTCCTTCTTATAGATTGCAATTGGGCATACAAAATTTAAGGCTTCATGATGCTAACAAGGTGTTTCTTTTCCTGCCCGTCAAGTGTTTGATAAAATGCCTAAATGAGGTTTTTAAGTGTTGTAGCCAAATTTAGATTCCAAAAGATGTAGAGATTTTGTCCGGGGTTTCATTGTGCACACTCCAACCTTTTGTTGGAGTGTCACAATTTCATTTGGGTTAGTGCTTCTAATTTTCGGGTCTCGCCTTGAGGCTTAAATAAACTTTATGTGTGTTTATGGTGTCCTCTCTTTCCTTTGAGAGCGGGAGTTGGCCGTGTCCTTTTCGGGGGTTTCACTGTTGCCGAAATGGTATTGTTGGAAGTAAAAGGATTTCACGTATAATATCTCATCTCAAGAGCTTACACCTCCATACAGATGAATGCAGAGCTGTGTTACGGGAGGCTATTACTTCTGACCATGGATTATTTACGACGGTGGCAACAACTTTGAAGGAGTTTGGGCAATGGATATGTGGGAATTGCATGAAGCTTCATGCCCTGAGTCGTTCATGTCACCACCCTGATGGCCTGATTAAGTTTTAATGACGGGGCTGATGACATGAGCGGGCATATTGTTGTCATTCCAAAGCCGACTCCCAATGAACCAGAAGTCGACCTCAACGGTGGGTTGGTGATGGATGCTCAACTACTTGATCGTGTTTTTAAACTACCTATCACCACCGTCAAAAACATCCCTCATAGTTGTCGCATGGCTTTCTCTCAAGCTTTTAAAGCATCCCTTTCCAAGGTGGTTGCTCATCCCGGGTCCGTTGAAGCGTGAGTTGCTTTGTTAATTCTACCTAGATGTACTCTTTAGGTGTTCAAGCCCAAGAATAGGCAAGAAAGGAGGTCTGGCAACAGGAAGTCTTTGCAACATCGTAATATTTTGAGTGCTTTAGCCACTTGGGGGACTGAAGACGGTATCGCCAAGCTAGTTAAAAACTTAGTTGGCAATGCAAGACTGGAGCAACAAGGAAAAAAGAAGAGTACATTCAGGATGGAAGAACACCGGGCAACGCCAATGTCAGACAATGTCTTCGTAAGGTTGCCGATGGACATTTTACAGCAGCAGTGAAAGTTTTATGTTTTTCGGGGGTTGCTCCATTTGGGGGTGATACCACGAAGGCATTGGAGGATAAACATCCATACAAGCCACCACCTTCCATGCCCAACACCATATTTTCAGAACCTCCCCTTGTAGTGGATGTTGACAATGTCCTTGAGGGAATTAAATCCTTCCCTAAAGGTAGGGGTGAGCATTTGGACCGGTTGACCAGACCGGACCATTTTTTTGGACCCCCGGGCCGGTTCTCGGTTCTAAGATTTCTCGCCGGTCTGGTCCGGTTTTTTTCCCGGTCCGGTCCGGTTTTTACCGGGTTTAGAACCGGTTGGACATGATTAAGATTTTTGTGACGTTTTTTAAACGCACATAACTCATTCGTTTGAAGTCGGATTGACCTGCGGTTTTTTCCAACATTTAGTTTACAATTTTTAGATTAATTTAGACTATAATTTTGTTTATTTTGGTATTATATTCACCGTGTTACAATCCTTCAAAGTAGAGCTATCAAAGCTGAAAAAATTCAGCTTTTTAGCAACATTTTGTAAGCTGTGACGTTTTTTAAACACCCATAACTCATTCGTTTTAAGTCGGATTGACCTCCGATTTTTTCCAACATTTAGTTTACAGTTTGTAAATGAGTTTAGACTATAATTTTGTTTATTTTGGTATTATATTCACTGAGCTACAATCCTTTAAAGTAGAGCTATCAAAGTTGAAAAAATTCAGCTTTTTAGCAAGATTTTATAATCTGTGACGTTTTTTAAACACCCATAACTCATTCGTTTTAAGTCGGATTGACCTACGGTTTTTTCCAAAATTTAGTTTACAATTTGTAGATGAATTTAGACTATAATTTTGTTTATTTTGGTATTATATTCATTGAGTTACAATTCTTCAAAGTAGAGCTATCAAAGCTGAAATATTTCAGTTTTTTAGTATTATTTTATACTATAATTCCGAGTCCGCGTTTAGCACTTGTGGTAGAGTTGTAAGTGAGTATCAAAATAGTTTATCGACATTGATAGTTGAAGCTTTGTTATGCACCCAAGATTGGGTGATAAAGTTTACAAATCCGATAGTTGACAACGTTGGTGACATCTTGAACGATGATGATATAGCTTTGGGTAAAAAAATTACAATCTTTATTCTTTTTTTATACAATTATTACTTTTTATTAAATACTAACAACATTTTCATTTGTGTTTATGTAGAGATTGCACAAGATTTAAATATGTTACATATGGATGACAATGATATGGGGAAAGGCCAATGGAATATTAGATTATGAGTTTATGAAATTTGTTTGTTTGATTGATTTTAAAGTTTAAACTATGATTTTTGTTGTTACGGTAATACTTTTGTATGTTTGTCTTAAAATTGTTTAACTTTTGTTGGTGAACTTGATTTATATGTTAGTTGCTTTTATTTGGAAAATTAATTTTTGCAAATTGCAAGTTATAATATTATACATCAATGTAGATTAGTTAGGCATGAAACGGAAACATATTAATTTTGCAAGTTATAATATTATACATCAATGTAGATTACTTATTATACTCTATGCAATTAAAGTTGTACCGGTCCAAACGGGTCCAAAAACCGGAAAACCCGGACACGGACACGGACACGGACACGGACACGACTCATCCGGTCCGGTCCATGGTCCACAAAATTCTCCATAACCGGTTCGGTCCAAGAGCCGGTCCGGTCCAGTTCGGTCCGGGCCGGTCCAAATGCTCACCCCTACCTAAAGGTACCTTGTGTGGGAGAGACGGGTTGAGAGCTCAACATATTTTGGATGCCCTTTGTGGGGAAGGTTCGGCTATAGGCAACGACCTCCTGCATGCTATTACATATGTGGTTAATTTATGGATTGGGGGAGATGCCCTTCGAGTTTAGCAGAATTTGTTGCCTCTGCTCCTCTCACGTTGCTCTTAAAACCTGACAAGGGAATACGACCTATTGTTGTAGGTACTATATGGAGACGTCTGGTTTCCAAGTTGGCTATGAAAAGTGTTGGTAAGGAAATGACCAAGTATCTCAATGATTTTCAGTTCGGGGTCGGGGTGTCGGGTGGTGCTGAGGCCATATTACATAGCGCCAATAGGGTGTTGGCCGAGCGCCATGATGGCGGATCTCTCTCCATGCTTACCGTGGATTTGTCTAATGCCTTTAACCTTGTCGACAGATCTGCATTGCTTCATGAGGTCAGATTGAGATGTCATTCTATATCCTTGTGGGTAGAATTCATCTATGGTCAAGCAGCAAGGTTGTATCTAGACAACACACATATTTGGTCCACTACTGGGGTTCAGCAAGGAGACCCCTTGGGACCACTTCTCTTTGCTGTTGTGTTACACCCACTCTTGCATAATATTAGCAACAATTGCAAGCTTCTTCTCCATGCATGGTATCTTGATGATGGCACACTTATTGGAGATTCGGAGGAGGTGGCCAAAGCATTGGACATCATTATGGTCATTGGCCCAAAATTGGGCCTTCAACTGAATATCAAGAAAATCGAGCTCTTTTGGCCCTCGTGCGACGGTAGGAAGGTACGTGAGGGGCTATTCCCGGCTGACATCGGGAGGCCACATTTGGGGGTGAAACTTCTTGGGGGAGCTGTTAGTAGAGATGCTAGTTTCATTAACAGCTTAGCCATAAAGAGAGCTGAAAACGTTGTGAATTTGATGTGCCTTCTTCCTCAATTGTCTGACCCTCAGAGTGAGCTCCTTCTGCTTCGGTCTTGTATGGGTATTGCTAAGCTTTTCTTTGGGCTGAGGACGTGTCAACCCGTTCACATGGAGGAGGAGGCAATATTCTTTGACAATGGGTTGCGCGGGGCCATTGAGGACATTGTGGTTTGTGGTGGCCCTTTCTTTGGTGACATATAATGACGCATTGCTTCCTTACCCATCAGGTTTGGTGGTTTGGGTTTATACTCGGCAGTAGAGGCTACTTCATATGCTTTTGTTGCCTCAAGGGCCCAAACTTGGGTTTTGCAAGACCACATCTTACGGGATAGCGGCATATATGGTATGGATTCTGATTATGATGGTGCCTTGGCTTCTCTTCGTAACAAGCTTCCAGATTCTGACCTTAGCAGTTTTACTACTAAAGACACCGCCCCCCTAAATCCTAGAGTACGCTAGCGAGTGCCTTTTTTCATAAAATTGTCCAGGATATGGAAGTTCATCTCGACATGATGGCCCGTCAGAAAGCGGTTTTCCAGTGCTTACATGCACCACATGCCCAAGATTTTCTTCTTGCTATCCCTATAGATGGGATTGGCCAACATATGTCTCTTGTAGAGTATCGTACTATCCTCAAATATCGACTCATGATTCCAATATTCCCAGCTGACGAGATATGTCTGGTGTGTCGCAAGGCATGTTTGGACTCCTTTCGAGAGCATGCAGTTCACTGTAAAGAACTCCCGAGGTTCAAATACAGGCACGATATGGTCAGAGATGTTTTGTTCGATATATTTAAGCGTGCAGGAGTTTCCGCTAAGAAAGAGGCACCTGTAAATTTCTTGACTGACCCGACAGAAGGAAGGTCAACCCTTAGACCGGCTGACATTTTGATTTTTGGATGGGTCGGAGGGAAACATGCATGTGTGGACCTTACAGGGGTATCCCCTCTCGTGGGCTTGAGGGCGGGGGGTTTCACGGCAGGACTGGCTGCTTTAAAAGCTACTACAGACAAAGTCAACAAACATGAGAAATCGTGCATGGAAAATCAACACGTGTTCATACCATTTGCGTTTGAGACGTTTGGTTTCCTCGCACCAGATGCGGTAGAGCTTCTTAATAGAGTACAACGGATCATGCATTGCAATGGTATATCCCCTAGTTCTATGAATGTAGTCTTTAAAAGATTGAGCTTTGCTATACAAAAAGGCTTAGCGGCGCAGCTTGTTGCCCGTTTGTCATCTCACTTGTTGTACGATGATAATTAAATATATTACATCTAAACTGGCAAGACAATACACGTTATAAGTCTTGGGATTGATTTAAAAAGTCAACAATAAAAGATTAGATAACCCATAAAAAGATTCGCTCTTCCTTTTCTTGAATTACTCATCTTTGATTAATTGATGTCCCTTGAGTATTAAACCATAGGGAGTAGGTATCGTTTGGCCGCAGCTCATGCCATGGCAAGTGAGCAAAACATCCTAAGAACATATCGATAATTGTTTAAAATGCTCAAGAACATCTGAATCCGACCACACTAAAGGTGATGCCCATGTTGGTTTTGACCTCAACACGTTCAAATTTCACCACATTCCCGACCAATTAGAAGGGACAAAGCAAAAAGCAAAGGAAAAGGCAAAGCGTTAAATTCGGAAGACTTGAAATAAATTGGGACAATATGAAGGTTATAAAAGAAAAAATGAACAAAATTTTGCAAATTGCTTTCGAAAGAGAGATTTGGAAACAAATGGATACTGACATGAAGTTACTAGTGATGAAAACATCAACCATGATTGGGAGGAGCTTGAAGTTGTTATGGCGATGACAGTCGATGTCAAAAAACAATATGCTAAGCGGGTAGGTTTAAGATTCTAGGTTTTAATAGTTTGATTCTTTTTTTTTACTACGTTTGTAGGTTTAAGATGTCTAGTTTTTTTAAATGGATGATTTTTTTTAATGTCATTTTTTTTTCTAATTAATGCAATTTAATGTTTATTATTATTATTTTGAAGTAATGAAATTTTATGGGTTTTTTTATAATAAAAATGAAGTTTTTATTTAAATTTAATTATTAAAAAAATATGACACCACTCCCTCTAACTTTATACTCCCTCTAGCCTTAGTGTTATAAGGTTGGAGGGAGTGATGTCATTCTTACTACATTTTCTTTACTGTCACATATTATTTTTACCACACAAATATGGTTCTTTGTCACATACTAGGAACACTAGGAATGATGTCACATTTTTTAAACAAATTTATTTAAATAAAAACTTCAGTTTTAATAAAAAAAACATAATAATTCATTACTTCCAAAAAAAAAAGCTTTACATTGATTTACTTAAAAAAACATAAGATGACACTTAAAAAATACTTAAACATTTCGAAAAAAAAAGAAAAAAAAACTAAAAATCATAAACCTATAAACTTAAAAATATACACATCAAATAATAAAAATAAATACTAAATTTAAAATAAAACATACTACATGAAGTCTTCATCCGACTCGTTTTCCGAGTCATCTGGGGATCCAAATTGATGCTAATGTGTTGAATCCTATAAATGTTTTCCACCAAGTTCATGCGATGATTGTAAAATGTTTTAGTGCTATGTATCTCTTCTCTCTTATCTATTAGGGGTGTGTATGGGGCAGTTTGGTTCGGTTATAGGTTAAAATCGAACAATAACCATTACAATTTATTACAATTGGTTAATATATTTCGATAGCCATTGGGTAGTGGTTAATATTGGTTTTGGTTAATGGTTTTAGTCGGTTAATGATTATGGTTAATGGTTAATATCGTTTAACCATCATGATTCATAATGACATAAAAACAAGAATACTTTACTATAAAAATCGAAAAACATAAAAGTACATTGTTATAAAAAGTGAATGATTAAGGGCGTCTCGTTGATTTTGAGGGCCCTGTTCGAAAAATAAAATTGGGCCCTTAAACATAATATTTTTTTATATAAGCAAAATTCGTTAATACTATGATAAGTCGATTATTATTAGAAAAAAAATGTTAACATACAATATAATCTAATATAGTCACATTAATCGCTATGCTCTAATAGCATTCTTAGAATCGAAGTTGTTCATCGACTTGTCATAATAAATACTCTCCAAAATATTGTTCTCGATATCTACCAAATATATTGTTCTCAAAATCTATCATTTCTAAGTCATTAAATCTTTTTTGTGAAATTGTTGACCGTAAGTAGGAATTTAACAACTTCAATTTTGAGAAGCTTGTTTCTACAGACACAACAATTAATAGAATAGTCAGCAAAACTATATTTGCATCAGGATAACAATTAACTTCTTCATATATTTTAAAACATCGGTGGGTTAATGGTTTCACTTGGTAAGAACTCGTCAACCAGATATAACTCCAGATTAAGTTCATTGACGTCAACATCTGACTGCTTGCTATATTTAAGTGCAACTTCAAGACGGATACAACACAAGTTCATATATTTGTCATCAAATTCCTTCAAGTTTTTGGAAGCAAAATCAGAATTCTTTCATATTTATTTTATTGTTCAAATCTTGTTTTAAAAGACGTCATCGATTGAAATTAAAACAATCACACACACAAGAAACAACATAAGTAGGTTGATTCTAATTTTGAAGCACAAAAAGTGAGCACCAGATTTATAAGAAAATCGAATATAATTTTTGAAATTGAAACAATCAATTAATCACTAATATGAAATTGAGCGATCTTATTGGATCTGAAACTTACAAATTTGACTTCCGAATCAGATGGCGCTCACTGATTTTGAAACAATCAGTTAACCAACAATCAAACACACACACCCTCAACGACTTAATTAGCGGGTTCAAGAGAAGGAGTAACGTCATAGGGACTTCCGACTTAGATTCGCGAGAGTCAGAGGGTGAACTGACTTTCTCCTGGTCACGATACCCTTGAATCAATTTTGTTTCCAGACCTGGATTACTAGTCTACTATTATGAATCCTATGTAAAAATTGGGGCCCCTCCATGACGTGGGCCCTATGCGGTCGCCCACCTCGCACACCCTCAGAGACGCCTTATGTATATACAATTGTATTGATAGAAGACTAAATATCCTATTTGATTCCAAATAAATACCTTTTAAATTTTCAATTTCTAATATAACTACATACCATATATATATATATATATATATATATATATATATATATATATATATATATATATATATATTAAAAACATTTATTAATCCGAATGGTTCGGTTCAGTTTATAGTGGTTCCGTTTTAGATGAAAACCATAATCAAACCATATGTATTCAGTTGATCAAAATTTGAATCACACCATATCTTTTAGTAATGGTTCACTTAAAATGGTTCAGCTATATCGGTTAATTTGATTATGGTTCGGTTTTTTGGTTAATATGCTCACCCCTACTATTTATGTACTCATCACCACCAATTTCTATTGGTTATGTCTCGGGAATGATTTCATGCCCGTCATAGGCATAAATTTCTCTTCCTTCATCTTCAATAATCATATTATGCAAATTGATACATGTGTACATGACTTCTTGAAGTTTTCTCTCGCCGAAAAAAAGCGCTGGTTTTTTCAGTATGTACCAATGTTTCTTAAGAGCTTGAAAAGCCCGCTCGACATCTTTCATAGCTCTTTCTTGAGCTCTCTTGAATTTCTTCCGTATAGAATCACGTGGACACGAAAATGATTTAACAAACACAATGTACTCAATGGAGACAATATAAACTTGAAAAGAAGAATATAATACAGATCTGTCATATATGCTGTTAAATATAGGTGAACGATTATGAACGTTGATGTCGTTAATCAAATCAGGGGAACCAAAAAAAGCATTGCAAATCCACAAATTCTATGACACCACCGTTTTAAATATGACGTTGGGTGACCATGATCACCTCAGGTAAATTGACCACGGTGTGAGATACGAAACCCATGCCCAATGGAGACAAATATAAACTTCCTATCATTCCAAGAAATCCATGTATACTAGCATGATGAGCTTGCAATTAAAAGATGTCATTGCGTGTAGGCTCACATAAACATTTTAGACCATAAAACTTCATCACAGTTTTGCGAAAAAAAGTGGAGGCTATCTCGTGTGGTCCTAGAGGACATCCTAAAACTCATGTACAACGCATTAAGAGGGATGCCATATACTAATTAACGAAGTGAGACTGTGCATTTTTGTAAGGGAGTGAAATCGGGTGTACCTCTAGCACCGAGACGTTGTTGGAAAAAACTACACTCCCTCGTTTGTCACACCCCCAAACCAAGGATGGCGGAAACGTACGGGGGTGGAGGACTTCATGTATAGTATCACAACAATGAGTATAATAGTGCTCAAAGTAGAAACAACCAACATAAATATAATTGAAAAAGTTACACCGTAGTATGAGTTTACATGTTTCTAAATCAATTACATTATGTTGACAAAAAATGAAATGTTTAACGCCTTAGCATTCCATCCTCAAAAGCCGCTGATTTCCTGTTTTACTGAGTCCCTGAGAATACAAGTAGTTTTGAAAAAGTGTCAACAATTAAGTTGGTGAGTTCATAAGAGTTTTATTTGATAAAGATGTCATTTTCCTTGTAAAAGCGAATGGATATAATTCCAGAAAATCCAATATTTTCTTTATAAAACGTGTAATGAAAGCTCCTATGTTATGCAATAATGTACCCTAGAAAGACCCATAGATTTCTTCTATAATCACCCAGTGTATATAAGTTATATAAGATTTAAATTAAATAACCGTCGAATATAATGGGTATGCCCTAAGTCCACAACAAAACAAGAAACAGGAAGTAAGGCGGGCCCACCAATTCTAAGTTGATCGCTACTAAATTCTTATATTACCCTAACATATACACTTAGCAATTATAACCGGAAACTAACAAATTATAGATGAATTGTAGTTCTAATATCATAAAACCATTTTGTGTAAACCCGGTACTTTGTAGTGTACCCCTTTGGATAGATCCGGTACTTTGTATTTGTACCCCTTTTATATGAAAACCCGGCACTTTGTAATGTACCCCTTTGTATAGACCCGATACTTTGTATTTGTACCCCTTTTATATGAAAAATATACCCCTTTTGTATAGACCTGGTACTTTGTAATGTACCCCTTTGTATAGACCCGGTACTTTGTATTTGCACCCCATTTATATGAAATGAAAACCTTTCGTAATGAATTTGAAATGTAATTGAAACATAAACTATACCTATTATAGTTTAACATAAATGTTTGTAATGTATATGTAACATAAACTATATCTATTATAGTTTATCCAAAATATTTGTAATGTAGATGAACCCCGTTTTACATGAGTCGAATGTATAGCAAAAACATAACTATGTTTATCATGCCTTATCTTGTATTATTTGTAATGACCAATGGCACTTACAAATCAGTGAGTATTTTCTATTATATAATTATACCATAACGGAAAACATAGGTAAAATATGAAATCATCAAAGATTAACACTTTGCTCGACATATTACAAAGTGTGATGAAAGTTGTAAGCTGTTAACTTGTTTTTAATATTTCTGCACTGTTTTGGAAAAATCACAGAAAAATCATACGAAGTCAAAAACTAAATCCGTAAACTTTGAGAGTTTATAAAATGTGTCTAGTTTGTTCATAAATTTATTATGATTTTTAGATATCTCTAACTTGTGTGAAAATGTCCATATTCACAGACTGGTCCGAATTCGCAGCTACAGTGATAGACAATTTTGTAAAAATCACCATAAATTGTAGAAAAATAAAGTACTCATTTTAAAGGTATGAACCTGAACTATTTTCATCTAATACAGTTTTGAAAAATAAAATGTTTAAGTTGACCAAAACAGTCCGTGAAAGGAGTTAAAATTTTCTGATGAAAGCTGTTGGATGAGTTTAGTTGTGTTCTTAGTGTTTTAACTAGTATCCCCCCCCCCCTTTAAAACTTAAGAAATATATAAAAATGTAGGGATATGAACTCACCTTGTGTGGTTTCAGTGGATGGATGTTGAATAAGGGAAGTGTTCAACTCAAGAACACTTGGAAGGTTGCTTGAAGATTCGAAGATCTAACACAAATATGAGGGAGTTTGTGTAAGAAATCTATGATTCGAGTAGAAAGGAGTGAAATAATCATATGGATGATGATAATACTTACCAAAAGTAGAAGAAAATCTTGGAGAATGAGAGAATGAAGTTTGTTCTTTGGTGGAAAATGAAAGAAATATGAGGAGATAGGGGAGTTTTCCAGCCATTGATCAAGGATGTGGCTGGAAAATTGATGGAAAAAGTACAATGAAAGGACTAGGTATGGTGGAAGGACAAGGGTTGGTCATGGAGTGGGCATGGGGTGGTTGCTTGTGTCATACACAAAGCAAAGTCAAAACTCCACTAATAATATCCCACCCACTATTCTTGGATAAGGATTATACCCCAAAAACGTGATTAATTATGAAATAAGGGTTCTATATGTTAAAATATGATTTTGGGTGAAACCCCCACGTTAAAATAATTAAAATCGGGCTTAGAACGCAAAACTAGTCGAAAACCGAGAAGAAAAGGGCGAAGTCTGCGAAGCTTCTTGCATGGGACCGAAGGTGCGAGGGTTCGGCCCTGAGAAGGCTGGAACCGAAGGCAAAAGTAGATGGAGCGAAGGCGAAGGGAGGTTCGGTCCCTGGTTTCGAGGTTCAGTCCTGGTTGCGAGGTTCGGTCCTGGTTCTTCCAGCTTTGGGTTCGGTTCAAGCCCCTCGGTTCTTAGCAGGTTCGGTCCCTATAGGGGACCTTTGGCCCTAATAGGGTTCGCTCCCCAAGGGGTGGTTTCGGTCCAAAGGGACCTTCGGTCTTCCGAGGTTCGGTTTGGTCCAAGTGATTTCGGCCCTGCAGGTTTCGGTTCCTTAGGCTGTCTTACCCATTTTTACCCCGTTTTAAGCGATTTTTGACCCGGTTAAGGGTCCAGATGACCCGAATGCTTATAAAAAGTTTAAAAGGAAATTTTGAGAGAGATTTGGGAGATATTTTTAATAGAGAGAGATAGAGTGAAAAAGATTGGGAGAGACTATGTTTGTGACATTTTTGAGTGTTTGGCTCGCAACGCAAGGTTCGTACGCACCGTTAAGCCTCGTTATGATTGTTATACGCTCCCGAGGGGTATGGAATAATGTTTTATCGAGTAGATTCATCACTTACCCTGATTAGGGCTACATAAATCTAAAAATATGAACTTTCCAAGTGATGATTTCTTATAAAAATAGCAAGTTGTACATGAATTACATAACGTAAACCCTAGTATACAAGGGTTAGTTGAGTTGATCGGTTTGACTTGTTGACTTTATTTGACTTTGACTCGACCGGAAATTGACGGTTGTCACATCGTTAAATCTTTGATTATACATTCATATAAAGGTTTGACCATTATGAAGCACATTCGAAAGTAGTACCCTTGAAAAGTGGCATTCTTGTGAAAATAGTCTTGTATCAAGCGTTATTAGGAATCTTCACGATTTCTGTGAATATATCTTCGAGTTCTCTGTTGAGAACTTCCAGCTATATTATTGCATAAAGCGTCATACATTTGCTCCACCATTTGAGCAGCAGCGACAACAACATCAAACATAAATTGAAATTCTTCACAAGACAAAGATGATGACATTTTCTAGTGATTTTGAGAGAAAAAGCAATAAAAAGATATAAAATTTTGATTTAGGTTTCAAGAAATAAGGGTTGTGATGTTTAATTATATATATTTTCGAAATTTGACCTTTCAAATCATTGGGGGAAGGAAAACTAGTAAAAGAAGAGAAAGTGTGCAACATTTTCTTACCGCCTGCGACTAAACCGTAGGGTGGGGGTGGTGTTCCGCCTTGACACCGTGGCAATACTGCGGTGAAACCGCAAAATCTAAGTAGCTTTCATCTAACATTTTACTATATTAGTGTTCTTTAAAACTGATAATAGAAAAACATCATAATCATTCCAGCAACATCTAACGACACGAATACAAAATTCAATGGAAGTCTAAAAAATTGATTTTCATCAATTACACACCGAATTTCAAACTTCAAAGAAAATATGAAACTTACTTGTTGAGTTATTTCATGATTTGGGTTTTTATTGAAAGCTTCGATGTCTAAGTTTCTAACGCTTTGGTTCCAATGATTTCTTCCAACAAAGGCAACACATGCTCCTTCGAGTTAAATGTTACATTTGACTAAGAGTCCATACGAATACACGATTCACAAAGTCATTTGGGCATAAATTATTGGGCTTTTAGCCTTATGGAATTTAAACCTTGGGCTAATGGGTAACACATCATATTTTTAGGGCTTATACACAATGTTCTTCCGGCGTAGACATATCTGCTTCTTAATTTATTATACTGCTCGAGAATTTTGAGGGGTAGCATAACCCTGTCTTCTATATCATCGTAGAACTTGTTTTCATTTTCTTTGCTTGTCTAATATTCAAGTATATCAAGCTACTAATGATAATGAAATGAATCTTTAAATTGTATGCCAGAATCCTCTATTATGAGTATTGTTTTACAAGCATGTGAGAAAGCAGAAAGGTTTGATAAAGTTACATCTGACATACAAGTACACTTTACTTACAATCATGTTCTGAATATTCAAACTTCATGAAACTAATAAATCTATTTTTGAGAAGCGAGATGTCACAGAGTAGATTTCAGACCATGCAGACATAGCAATCTTGTTGTCAAAGATGCTAAGTAAGTTGAAAATTATAAGAGAGGTTAAAAAGGAAACACTTGCAAATAAGAAAATGTTGGAAACTATTTGTATTGATAAGGAAATTTTTGATGTACAAATACAAGTGAAGGGGCCTTTATATAAAGGCATGGAATACAAAGAAATATGGAATTCCAACAGGCAAGTAAATCAACAGCCAATGAGAAGACACAATCTAGAAGCTCTCCATATGGTGGGCTGGGTCTAACCCACAAAATACCCAAGTACTAAATGGACTTGGAATTGGGCTGTAACACCCTCCCCTACTTGATTTCACAACGTCCTCGTTGTGTCTTCCTTATATTGTTGTGTGTATTCAAACTGTCACAACATGTCTTCTCGTTCCCAACTTGTCTCGTTTTCTTCTTTGCATTTCCATCGTATTAGATATTCTTTGTTGTTTGGTATCCCTCTATTCCGAATTACCTGATCTACCAAGATGCAATCAATCTCTTTGTTAAACTGGGTTGTGATGGTCGTTGGTGCCCGCTTGGACTTGTTTCTATTGGGATCGCCTTCGTCTCCATGATACCGTTTAAATAAGCTAACATGTACCACCGTGTGAATCTTGAATCGTAGAGACAACTCTAGTTGGTAGGCTGTTGACCTAATTCTTTCAATAATGGGGAACGGTTTTTCATACTTCCTGATTAGACTTTTATGCAAAGATCTCAAAGCTTTGAATTGATTACGTTGTAATTTCACCATCACCAAGTCCCGAACTTGGAACTCGATGGGTCTATGTTTCATATCATCCCATTTTTCATTTTCTTTCTAACCTTCTCAATGTACACTACAACATGAACACCCTATGGCGACAACAAATTCGGACCCTATCCAGACAACATGAACACCCTATGAACACCCTCCACGGTCTCCTTACCCTTATCCCGGGTATCCATGACATAGGCGACGAAATTCGAGCAACCGTGATGAAGATAGCGTCAGGTTATCATTGCAGATCACATAACCGGCCCACATTGTGGTCTCTCACCCTGAATCACCAACTCTCCCCCACTTGGGGTTTGAACCTGCACTAGTTGCTGCTCACAGTCAATCATTTCCCCATTAGGGCTCAACCAATCCATGCCCACGATGACATTGTTCCCCCACAAAGGAATGGGAACTAGATCAACTAGATACCGCTCACTGAACAACCGGAGAGTATAATCCCGATGAACTCTTGTAAACCTAGCCGTCTTCTCATCAACAATCTCCACATCAAGAGGACGATCCAACTCCCCCGGAGCTCCAACAAATCTCTTGCTAAGCGCAAGTGGCACAAAAGAGCGGGTAGCCCCCGAATCGAATAATACCATAGCAGAAATATTGTTCACAAGGAACGATCCTAAAATAAAACACATAAACATAAGAAACAATTCAATATAAATAAAGAGATAAGTAGAAGATACATACCCATCACAACATCAGGAGTTGCACGTGCCTCCTCTGCCATCAGCTGGAAAGCCATTCTCTTCATTGCAGGCGCATCTACCTGGCCCTGGCGCCCATTAGTAATCCTCGAAGTCGTGGGAGTGGGTGTTGACACTGGTCCTGCTGTAGCCAAACTTAGACATTGGGCCTTCTTGTGGCCCCTCTGATTGTAATGAAAGCAAATCAGATCTGGTCCCTGTGTAGTGGTAGCAGTACAATCCCTTCTATAATGACTGGTCCGGCCGCACTTAAAGCAGCCAGAACTACCACCACTACCGCTCCTGCACGCACCCTTGTGCGTCCTGTCGCACTTGCCACAGTGGCTACAGCCTTGATGGCCCCTCGATCTCGAATCTGATACCTTGGGCCTCTTACCCAAACCCCCTGATGTCTGAACCTCATATAAATTCCTTTCCCTCTCCATCTCCAGGTCAATCTACCTCTCCTTGGCTCGGGCAATCATATCCTCCAGCATCTTGCAGCTGGATCGACTCACAAACTGTCGGATGTCACTCCTCAGCATCTGATGATATCGGGCCTCCTTTATCTCCTCATCTGCCACATACTGCGGAACCAGAAGCGCCCTCTCCCTGAACATAACGGTGATCTCACCCACCGTCTCAGTAGTCTGGAGGAGTTCCTGGAACTCTCGCGCCAACTACTACACCTCAATAATCAGTGCAAAATCAGCTCGAAACCTGGTCGAAAAATCATCCTGGGTCATACCATCAACCGCATCATCACCCACAACACTACCTACCTCCTCCCACCAGTCTCGATCCCCGTCCTTCAAAAGGCAGGAAGCTAGTCTGACCTTGTCCCCCTCAGGACAACGACTAGTGCAGAAAGCATTAGCAACATCTGTTTACCAAAGCCTACTCACAATGGGGTCTTTCTCCCCATGATATTCTGGAGCTCCACATGCTCGGAACTCCCTGAATGTCAACGATCGAGCTCCTGCTACATCCATCATCTCAGAACGAAACAAGCTCAATTGCTCCTTCAAAACCTCCAAGATACCCTCCTTTACTGAGCCGAATATCACAAGATTCTGATCGAGAATGCAACGAGTAATCTCTGACGAGAGAAATTCCCTAGTCTACCCATCGATCTTCCCGGATCTGGATCTTGAGCATGAACCCTCCCTAGCACCAGAACTGCCGACTAGTCTGCCTTGCAATACTACCATACTAACAAGAGACCACAAAACTATCAGAATATACATCAAAATATACCGGGGCATCACAACCCTACAAGCTTCCTGATTTTATCACAGCCCTCCTTGAATCAAGTACGGATCCTCTGCTTCCAGTAGTACGGTCCCATACTACCTTCTACATCTATCTGTATTTTCCTCAAGAATTGCCTTAACTCAACAAGGTTAGTCCAAATCCATCTATCCATCCCTCACAGATAAGGCTCCCAACACCATATCTTATCCTAGGTTTTCCTAGGGCAACTCCACACCACTCTCTGCCATCAGCTGCAGAAGGAATTCATGCTATCTCCTTCTAACTAACTCGCGAATACTATCACATATCACTAAAATTAGATAATTCTTCGAATGAGAGGTCTCACACTACAATGGTTGGACTCAAACAAGAGTTGTGCAATAGAGTTAAAACCTAACCTTCTAAAATTACTTAGTTCCCATGATATGTAACTTAGCATATTCGTTTATTAGTTAGCTGAAGCTAGTTAGAATTCCTAAAAGCACAGAACAAGCAACATTCGAGCATCAAGTATCAAAATCAAGCATAACCTAATCAGGCCATCCTATCAATGATTGATCAGTACTAGCATGCAAGTCTACAAGATCATACAACAGGCATAAAAAGGCATCTCTACTAGCATTCTATTATGCAAAGCTGAGTAGATCCTTAGCCCTAACTAGCATGTGATTCACAGATTCAAGCATATCAAATAACATGTATGGGTAATTTAGGAAAACTTAGTTGAGCACGTTCGATTGCATGCATCACACCCTTTATCTCTTTTTAGAACTCCTTTTTATAAAACATTTTCTTTTGAAAATTCTACAAAGTCCTTAGTTTGAGTTCAGACACACCCGGGAGTGTGCCCGAATCCCTCAAAGCAAGGCTCTAATACCAACTTGTAACATCCCAAAATATGGTCCCAAAAATTTCATTTTTGAAATAGATAAAATAGTATTTCCAAATATCATCCATACATCTCAAAATATCCAATGTATCAAATGTCACAAAAATCATAGTAAAATATCATATGTGGAATCCCAATGGTGTGTGCGATGCAGTCAACCCAAGCTCTTCCCTTCGTAACCGGAAGTAACTGAAACATAAACTGAAAACAGTAAGCAAAAATCTTAGTGACTTCCCCAAACTACCCATACCATACATAATAAATCACATACTGGGCCCCCGCTTGACATCGGGCCTCGGTCGGCGTTGACCCCCGCTCGATTTAAAGATATGTTATTCTCAAGCCTCGCCTGTCACTGGGCCTCACTGCAACATTCCAAAAATCAGGTATGCTTTATGGACCCTAATCTTTGGGCGATTGTAATTTTGGTCCCAAAAGGAAAAGAGTGGATGACGGGTACGTGGGGCGTACTGGGGTGTACGCTCATCGTACTCGTGCACATATTGATCGCGGAGCATTTCCCGGTAAGCGGGGCATACTAATGTGTATGCGGGGCGTACCCGACCCAGACATGAAACCCTAATCTTTTGAGAGGCACCTATTTAAAGACCATTATGGCCTCTTTTCTGGTGTGACATCCCCAAAATCACGGCCAGAAAAGACCAATTTTGTTTATGCTTTATAAAAATCAGAGTACTTCATTTTATAAAAAGGTTGCGGAATTTGTTCCCAGAAAAACATGGTAAATACGTTATTAAAACATTTTCGAAGAAACGTATTTATTTCATTTTAAAATGTTTGGGATGTCATCGTTAATACCGAAACATAAGCATAAACAGACTTACAATGATTTACACTAGTGATCTACATCTCTTTTAAATCTCTCAGTGTAATGTCACTTCACTTCGTCACCTGTGATATACATAAACTGAGTGGGTCAGGTTCGGAAACCTGGTGAGTACATAGGGTTTTCAACCCACAATAATATAATTATTATGTTCAATCAAACAATCAACCCAATTACCCATCCCCATTATCTTCTTTACTCTTTAAGGATTTAACCTAAGAGTCATCTATCCTGCATTCGTTTATTCCGAAGTCCCTTACCTCCAGGGTTATAGGACTGACACTAAATCCATAGCTGCCAATGTTCGTTCATAAAGCACTAATTCCATAGCTGCTATGGTCTATTCATCAGGTACTAAATCCATAGCTACCAGTCTTTATCTAATAGGTACTAAGTCCATAGCTACCAATGTTCAACAGGTACTAAGTCCATAGCTACCAATTCCCAACAGGTACTAAATCCATAGCTACCAACGTTTAACAGGTACTAAGTCCATAGCTACCGGTGTTTGTCCCATAGGCACTAAGTCTATAGCTGCCAATGTATCATCTTCTATCTCTCATCGTTCATCTACCCATCTCATACCCAACATATTCGTATATATAAAATACGTATATAGCTTAAATTCTTTAAAACATGTATAAAACGTTCATCCAGCATAGACAGCAAGTATTCAGATAATATGCACACATAGCACGTAGTTTATATAAAATACTTCATATCTATGTGTAAGATGAAAGTAACTATGCACTCACTTGAGAAGGTGGTGACTCGGTACTCGGACAGCGCTTCGTTTACTTTAAAATAATTTCCTTCGACGAAACCTAGTATTATTACCACTAGATTTTAGTCTAATATTTACCGTGACTAATTATTAGTCTTATTATTATTATTATTATATAAGCGTTTAAACAATACTTTCCAACCACTATGTACAGACAGGGGCCAGACATAAAACACCGGAGGGCAGGACCATTTTGGCGTATAGCACTTCTGAAATCCAACAACCCTATGCGGCCCTTTAAACCAGATTCCCCGTACCGCGAGTAGTTAAAAGATATTATAACGACACTTATATAAGTCATAATAATAGCTCAAATATTTATTATAAATTTATAATAACAATACTAATTTTAAATATAAACTATATTTAAAATAGGGTAAGAATAACTTACTTTCAAGGGGATTTTAGCTAAGAGTCGGGCTCTGCAGGGGCAGAACTTCGTCGCTGAATCTTTCTAAGAAAGATTCGTGCAACGCTTCAGCGCTCACCTTACTATACTAAAACTACAGAAAGAGAAGTCGAATCACGAGAGACCGAAATGCTCGGGGGATAAGGAGAGAAAGACTCTTGAATCAAGAGAATGGTGCAAGAAATATGAGAGCCCAAGGCTCTTATTTATACTAATTGAATTTTCAAAAACTACTCTCCATAATTACTTAATGACCTTTTAGTTATATAAACAACTAAACACCCCTCTATAATACTATTTTAAATAGATTTAATGATATTTACACTAAACTAATGTCGAAAGAACTCAACATTAGTCTTATAATGACCGCATCGTCGATACCTTTCTAATGATATATACATATGTATATATATGTGTACGTATATATGATTTATACTTTATTTTAATACGTAAATATGCTATTATAATTTGTAACTCGTTCATACGAACTCCGTTTTTGACGTTATTTATATCCACGCGTAGGTGGAGACGTACTCTACAACTTTCATTTAGACTCCGTCGGCTAATTTTGACTTTATTTTTAAAGTTATATTTTTAACAGGTCGGGACAGGATTGGTCCGTTAAAATCTCATAACTTCTTCATCCGATGTCCATTTTCGTCTGTCTTTTTATTGTTACGCTACTAATAATGAGATCTTCAATTCTCGTTTAGGTTGTGTCGGCTAAAAATCGCTCGATCTAATATTCGAATTTCGGACTGTACACTACTAATCCGAAACTTCGAAAAATCGTAACTTCTTCATACGAAGTCAGATTTGGGTGTTCTTTTTATCGAAGTTCTTAGTTTAACATATTCTATGACTTTCGTTTAGAGCGCTAAATCTAAATCTCGCTCTATCATAAATTTACTATTTACGCTTCCCGGCGTCGTGCCGGTTCCGACGCGAAACTTCGACGGGTCATAACTTCTTCGTTATAACTCGGATTTCGGCGTTCTTTATATGTACGGAAACCCTATGACATATTCTACAACTTGGTTAAGATTATTTATTCTAAATAATCTTTTTGTCGAAAAGTCGTTTTCGACCCCTATTGCCTCTAAATTGACTAGCCCGGATCTGCAGGCGTTACAATTATCTCCCCCTTTGGATGATTACGTCCCGGAATCATCAACGAAACAGGGTCATATAATGACTCCATACGTCATCTCTTCATCCTAGGTAATAATTATAACTTCTACATTCCTTCAATTCTATCTCTTAAACTCATTGACTGTAAGAGTACTCGATCGTGCACCTACTCTCTACCTCAGGTTAGACTCCAAATTATGACCTTCAAGTCACAATCTCGATCCTTGCTGGATACAGACTTGAGATAAGTTCTTTTATTACTACTATAGATTGATGTGTCATATTCTAATGACCTATCATCGTATGTTGCAACACTTAGACTTAGGTCTCTTAGAGTTAAATTCTAAAACAGACTATGCCTTCCTTCATGTTCTAATGTGATATAATCACACTTTAACATTAGGCATTTCTAGCCACCAACTTCTTTAACAACGAGTGCGATACTTCTATTGATCGCTTTGATTTCAACCGTTTGGTTTAAGTCGGACGCTACATCAAACTTGGTCCTCTGAGCCACACAACATACTCATCGTAGTCGGACTCGATTCGATATGACCACTAGGGTCGGAATATCACCAATCTTCTTAGTCATTACCGAAACGATGGTAACAACACACTTGAATAAAACGAAATCAATTACTAACTTCTTGGTAACCTTGTGACTTTCCCTGATCCAAGTGTGAGTCCTATGCTTCCGGTAGTATAGGCCTCTACTACCATTCACACCTACTCATACTCGTCCCAAGTATTGTCTCGCAGTTTCCCAAGTCACCATGCAACAAATCATACAATCATTCAACACATCAGATAACAAAACGAAGGTTTTATATTAATTCTTGAAACGATTACATAGGTGTTCAAGTTCACCCTAGACTATGCCTCTACTAGGCTACATCATACGAAACTATGACTACTGCATAATCCGATCCTCGGGTAAGAAGTCCTCATTCTTGATTCCTCGCATGGTTCTCTGCTTCGTCGAGGATCATGTGAAATGCCCTTGGCCTTGGTGGCGTTTCTGGTCTTGCTGCTTTATTTTTTCCTTGGGCAGTCTCTGGACATGTGCCCCTTGCCTCCACATCCATAGCATACTTTGTCATTATGCGTGCAGTCTTTGGAATAGTGACCAGTCCTCCCACACTTGTAACAAGTCACTTCTTCGTTGCACTTTCCACCATGCTTCTTCTTGCATCTATCACACCATCTTGCTTCACCTCCATTTGCTCCTCCAAGCTTTGAGAATTTGCTTTCCTTGTTCGGCCTCGAAGATCCTTCAAACTTCCGCTTCTCTCCTACCTTATCTTTTTCTAGACCCTTTTCTCTTATCTGGGCCTCTACGTTCTTAGCTGCCCTAATAGCTGCTTTTAAGGTAGTTGCCATTTTGACCATTGGACCAAAGTCAGTGGGCAGTCCGTTAGCAAACCTATCAATCTTGGAGAGTTCAGTAGGCACCAAGTAGGGAAATAGCTTCATCCTCTCGGTAAATGCGGTGGCATACTCATCAACACTCATCTTCCCTTTCTTCAGGTTCTGAAAATCGTTGTTTAGGTCTATCAGATCTACCTCCGAGCAGTACTGCATTTTCAACTGTTCCAAAAACTCTTCCCACGACATCCTTAAGGCTTCTCCTCGTGGCATCGTATCTGCCAATAGCTTCCACCAGCTCAAGACTCCAGTTTTCAGCTGTCTTACTGCAAAGACAGTCTTCTGTTTCTCATTACATCTGGCCACCATTTCTAGAGACTTAACCCCCAAAACCCTAAATCTCGTTCATATAGCAAGAGAGTGACTTGGAGGGCTTGTTGGTGCATTCTTGGACTTTTGAGTGAAGAGAAATCTTTGGAAAGAGGAGGAGTTAGAGCTCAAGATTTTGGATCCGAGTTTAGCAGTGGGAAAGACATCTTTTGGAGGTAAAAAAGCTCTAAGCTTTCTCTCTTTTCTGTTTGTGTTTTGCATGGGGATGCTATAGGGTTTTTGTCCCCTAAGTTGATAACTTTATGTGTTGATGAGCTACTAGAACCCGAGATATGTCCCATGTTAGCTCATTAGGGGTTGCTATGACATAAAAATTCAGTCTTGGTCACTAAGAGCCGACCATGCTTGAGTTATGGGCTTTAAAATGTGGGAAATGGAATGATTTGGGTGTTGGTGACTTCTACAGCCATGCAAAGACTTAAAGTCACCAACTTTATGGATTAAGAGGCTTAAGGACAGTCACATCTGAAATTTGGACGTGTGGCTTAACCGTTTAAGACCCAAAATCAAAAGGAGTATGAAACTGGGATTTACGCGGGGCGTAATCCCAGTACGCGCAACGTAGGGGGTCGCGTTCCCCGATTCTGTGAGTTGTCGGGTATGCCCAACATACAAATTTGGTATGCGTAGCATAACCCGGAGGGTTGACTTTTCTTGACTTTTAGGGTTTAGTCAATGTTTGGATCTTTGAGCCATGAGAGGGGTAAAATGGTCTTTTACCTTTCTGAGAGAACTTAGAGAGGGATTAGTCTCCTTTGAGAGTTGTATTGATTAGAGTAGTTATTCCATGTGATTAGGTGGAGGCTAGACCAGTATTACTGAGTTCGAGATTTACCGAGTTACCCGAGGTGAGTCTTCTCACTATGCTTTACCTAGAGTGGTAATTAGAGCTATGTGACAGAGTATCTTGTATGCTATCTGTATGATATGATTTCTATGTGATTTGTGCTATGTATGATCCAGAGTTTATAGAGTTAGGACCAGAGGTTCCACAGAGTTAGGGCCAGAGGGCCCACAGAGTTATGGGACTGAGGGGTCCCACTGAGACACATTGACCAGAGGGTCAAATAGAGTTATAGCCTTGAGTGGCTAATATGTGTTGTATGTGGTATTTTGGGGAATTCACTAAACATTTATGCTTACAGTGTTATGTGTTATGTGTTTCAGGTACTAGTGACGATCGCGGGAAGGCGCCGACATGATCCGTACATACAGACCGATGACTTTATTTGTGATCTTGGGATATGTTTTATTTGATGACAATTGTTGAACATGAGATTTGAGAATGTTTAAATGATAATTATGTTGTTTGGAAAATGAAAAATTGTTTTGAAAATTTACGTCGACACACTCACCCACTATACACATATGATCAATATAACATAATCATGATAACACATATAACGATCATAAACACTAGTATATGTTCTAGTCCTCAGGCCTCACCTAGCATCGAGCCCCGCCCGGTATACATAGCAGCACATAACACATGCAAGGGTCATGCAGACTCTTAACATCCTAACATAACCAATAAGGGTCGGCATTCGTGCCTTAGACCCGCTAAACCCAGTGAGGAAACTCACCTCAAATGTTGAATCTCACACAAAGAATCCCTAGCTGCTGCCCTGACGACTCCTCGAGCTATCAATACAAAATAACACCCAATCAAAACTTGAGTCTCAATCAATATTCAATACTCCATACTTGGGGTAAAATGACCATTTTATCCCTGGTCTAATTTGATCCATGACTAATGCCCAAATCCACAATATCAAAGCCCCAACACTAATCAATCTCCCAAAGCCCACTAGTGGCCCACTTATGGCCTAACTTTTCTAAATTGGGCCCAAACCCCTCTAATGGGCCTTACCCTAAATCCTAATCATATCCTTAGTCCAAAAGCACGATTTCAGATGGCCCACTAAGGCCCAAAGCAACAAGGTCCAAGAAATGGCCCAAACCGAGGCCTAAATATGCGAAGCCCACTCTGATTGTGTACATAGGGCGTACTCAGCTGTACTCAGCGCGTACTCACTTGTTGGCTTGTACGCTGCGCGTACAGATTTATATGCCCATCATACTCCTATATTAAGCCATATTTTGATATTAAGCACTTAATGCTTATCCCAAAGATCCAAACTGTCCTAATCAATTTCTAGACCCATAAAGGCACGAACTTGGTGACTTTTCATGCTTCAAATGAACCCAAACTCAAAATATAACATTCTACTTCCATGAAAATGGCCGTAACTCATGCATGGATGGATCTCAATCTCAAAAATGACAAATTTCTGACTCAAGAACCCAAATAACACCAAGAGTGGCAACTCTAAACTTCAAAAACGATGTGGACTCATAAGATCTCATCAATGGGACCAAAAGTGTCGATAAACCCAAACCAAAAGAGATCTAAGCTATTAAGCATCAAGTTCAAGACTTTATAGCTCAAATAAGTGCCCAAGGATGATAAGGTTCTGGATCTATAAGCCTTCACTCCTTTAATGAAGCTTCAAGGATGGACACCTTCCTTCAAGCACCAAAATACTCTTCCAAATGGTCTTCAAAGCTTCAAAATCACACAAGATGGGATTAGGGTTCGAATGCAGGGTAAAGGGGACAGGGAAGCTGGTGAAATAAGGGTTTCAAGTCCATAAGGATGCTTATATAGTGTCCAACCCCTAAAATTAGGGTTTTCATTAATCATTGTGTATGCCCCGTGTACGCATCTGGGACTCGATCACACCCTCGCATGAGTACGCTAAGCGTACCACTAGGTATGCCCCACTTACTTGCTTCATCACTTGTACGCTAAGTGTACCTCGTTGTACACCCCGTGTATAAGTCAAGGGTCAAAATAGGACAATTTAAATAAGTAAGGTCAAAAGAGGAACTTACCAAGATTCAAGCGTTACACTTTCTCTCTCTCTCTCTCTCTCACTATATATATATATATATATGTGTGTGTGTATATATATATATATATATATATATATATATATATGTATGTATATAGGTACCTGATGCAAATTGCACCATATAAGCCTAAATTTATAGTTGACAGGTGGCCTATTTGACTTGAAAGTCAATTGGAAAGATTCAAATATAAGGGCTACAATCTATATTACATGCAAGTATATAGATTACATGAAAGAAGTGTATTGGGATCTTTCAAACATCACGATTCCATTAAATCATATATGCAACTGATCAAATGCATATATGACATCATATTTGAAATGGTTTCATTTTTTTTGGATTCAATGTACGTTGTTAGTTAGAAATTTAATCCTTTTTGTCTACTATCACTTTCCTTTTAGTATTTTTCTATTACATTTTTTAGGGCGTCTTCGACAAAACTAGCTGGTAGCGGTTGGCGGTTAGTGGGTAGCTGGTAGCGTTTGATTTTGGAGCGTTTTGTTGAAAACTAATCCAAGTAGCTTTTGATTTTGGAGCATTTTGTTTAGGATAAAAGTTAAACGATCTTGTCGCCGAACGAGGTTTTTCTTTTTTACTAGCGTTTTCTTAAAAGTTAGAAGCCAGAAACTCTCAAACGATGCAAGCCTAACACCAGTGACGAAGTATTTATAGGGCCAGGATGGGCAGTGGCCCCCCTGATTTTTGGGCTAGAAATAGAAAATACACTTACAAAAATTTAATTCCAAGGCCTGTTATCTTCAAACTTGGGCTTTGGCCCCTCCTGAATCAGACTCCAACTCTCCAAGCCTCAAGTGACAAATCCGAATTCTCCAAGAAATATTCAGAAATCACGTTCGATTCTTGTTCTTCCCCAATTTCGCTGAGTCGCCACTTGCCAGTGTTCACTGTTGTTGATGCTATCGATGATTCGCTGTTGCCTGCTGTCGCTGCTCGCTGTTGGCCAGTCGGTCTCAGTCTCTCCATCGCCCATCGCACCAACACCAACAATCAGGTATGGCGATCTTCTTCTTTCTTTTCTAGTTCACTTGTTCTTTGTTCTAATTGAATGTTGTGCTGCACTGTTGCTGCTGTTTGTGAGTTTCTCCAGTTCTCCTGACTCCTCTTTTCTCTCGGTCCTGTCCAAACTCCAAATTAGGGGTTAGAATTTCTCCTGTCAATTTGTGAATTTGGTTTATCACTTAACAATATTCAATTATGATTTGTTTAGCCTTCTAGTCTATTTATTGTAAGATGTAGGAATAGAAAAAAATTGATTTTGTTACGCTTCAAACAAAACTGAAAACAAAGATGAATGAAAACCTTAGACTATTTTTAAAAAATTGATTTGGTTGTCAATTTGTCAATTTGCCAATTTGATTTGGCTGTCAATTTGTCAATTTGATTTGGTTTTACTTTTCAGTTTTCACGCACTGCTAATTGTTAAATGAGTTATTGGTTATTGTTCTAATTTTGATTTTGATTTTAATAGATATAATCATGGGAAAGATGAAAACCTTAGACTATTTTTACAAAAGAAAGGCGGATGATAAAGAAACTAATCATGAAAGTGAAGAGAGTAAACGTCACAAAGTTTCAACAAGTGAGCCACAACCGCAAGAAATGGAAAATCAACAAGAGAATGAGCCACAACCGCAAGAAAATGATAAATAATAAGAGAATGAGCCACAACCACAAGAAAAAGGAAAATCCTAATGAAGTTGATTTGAAGAATCTAGAAAGAGATCCCGCTAAACGAAAGCAAATGTGGGATTATCCGGTTAATTTAAGAGAACAAGTGAGACGAGCTTATCTGAATTTAGGACCTTTCCAAATACATCTTAAGGAGTATCAAGCTAAAGTTTCAACAAAACATCCTCGTAGATTCAAATATTATTGGTTCAACATTTTCCCTAATTGGCTAGAATATTCTCCAACAACACATGCTTCTTATTGTTTTATTTGTTATATATTTAATGATAAACCAAGTGTGTGTCATGGTTACGATGCATTTACTGTTAAAGGATTTGACAATTGGAAAAAAGTTAATGATGGGAAAAATTGTGCATTCTTGAAACATATTGGTTGCTCACAACATAGAAATGTTGTTGCATTTGTTGAAAACTTGATGAACCAAGTAGCTCATATTGAAAATATCATAGTGAAGCAAAATGAAGCACAAATATTGAAGAACTGTTTACGCTTAAAAATGTCAATTGACACAGTTCGTTGGTTGACCTTCCAAGCTTGTGCTTTACGAGGACATGATGAAACTCTTGATTCCAAAAATCGTGGTAATTTTCTCCAACTTCTAAAACTTCTAGCATCGTATAATGATGAAGTTGCAAACGTTATATTAGAGAAAGCTCCTTATAATTCAAAGTATACTTCTGCGGACATTCAAAAATAAATTCTTAGTATTATTGCAAATAAAGTTCGAAAGCATATTCGTAGTGAAGTGGGGGATTCATACTTTTGTGTCATGGTTGATGAGTCACGGGATGAGTCTAAAAAAGAGCAAATGGCGATATTTTTGAGACTTGTTGATGTGGAAGGAATCATACGTGAAAGGTTCTTGGATTTGGTTCATGTTAGGGATACTTTATCATTAACATTGAAAACAAATATGTGGAGACAACTTTTACACTATCAATTTGATGTTAGTAAAATTTGTGGCCAAGGTTATGATGGTGCTAGTAATATGAGAGGGGAATGTAATGGATTACAAGCACTTGTTCTTGAGGATTGTCCTTATGCATATTATGTTCACTGCTTTGCTTACAAATTGCAACTAGCCTTGGTGGCTGCTTCAAGGAAAATTATTCCGGTTCACCAGTTTTTCACAAACTTAATTTTTACAATTAACGTAGTTTGTGCTTCCAGTAAGCGTCATGATGAGTTACAAAAAGCAAAGGCAACTGAGATTGAACAGTTATTGGAACTAGGTGAAATCGAATCAGGTAAAGGATTGAATCAAGTTGGGACATTAAGAAGAGCTGTTGATACACGTTGGGGTTCTCATTTTCGTTCCGTTTGTAGTTTGCTTAACATGTTTGCTTGTACTCGTGTTGTTCTCCAAGGAATAATTGATGACGTATCTGCCACTTATTCTCAACGTGGAGATGCTGATGCAGCTTACTGTTATCTGAAATCATTTGAGTTTGTGTTTATTCTTCACCTGATAAAGGAAGTAATGGGAAAAACTGAAATACTTTCTCAAGCTCTACAAAAGAAATCCCAAGATATTCTTAATGCCATGGAGTTAGTTTCAGCAACAAAGGAGAGTCTAAATGATTTTAGAAACAAAGGATGGGAGTCCTTACTTGCACAAGTAAAGTTTTTTTGTGAAAAACATCAAATAAATATACCAAATATGAATGCTCCATATACTTCTACTCGATACCAGCCTCGAAAAACAGACAATCATGTTACTTTTGAACATTTTTATCGAGTGGATTTGTTTACAGCCACATTGGACAAACAGTTACATGAGTTGAATAGTAGAGTCAATGATCGGTCGATGGAGTTGTTAAGACTTAGTTCTACTTTAGTTTCTAAAGTGATTAACATTGATCAAATTTGTTTTCTTGTTGAGAAGTATTATCCTGAAGATTTTATGGAGCAAGAGAGGATTCAATTACGATATCAATTGGAGATTTTTAATATTGATATCACAAAGAATCCCAGACTAAGTGGTGTATCAACTATTGTTGACCTATGCAAGCGTCTTGTGGAAACTCAGAAACGTGAGACATACTATTTGCTTGATAGAGTGGTTCGGCTAATCATGACACTTCCAATTTCTACCGCAACAACAGAGAGAGAATTTTCAGCAATGAAAATATTCAAGAACCGTCTTCGCAATAAGATGTCGGATGATTTTCTCGCAAACAACTTGGTGATTTACATAGAAAGAGAAATTGCTGAAAACATTGATTCAAAGTCTGTAATTGATGAATTTAAAGACATTAAAGGTCGTCGGGCTGAGTTGTAATTCTTTTTCTAGGTGTTTTTGGTGTTTATTTGTTGAAAACAATTTTTTTTAAGAACGTTAATTTCAATTTATGATACTTTCGCCCCCCCCCAGTTAATTGTTCAAGTTTCGCCACTGCCTAACACGCCCTTAATTGTCCTTTTAATTTAAGGAAAACATGTTATTTTTACATATTACATACCTCTCCAGTTTCAGTCTAATGTGTGGCTACTTCCAAACACAAAAAATATAAATTACGTACAAAATATTATGCATGCACTTTGTTTTCTAAAAAATGTTATCAATTTGATCAAAAAAATGTTATGGGTTGGAGTTTATATAAGATAAATATTTATCCCGATGTGAACCATATTTGGGAAGTAAGCCTAAATAGAAAATGATTGGGATCTGTGAGTGGAAAACTAGGCTTTATTTAAGATTTTAATACCAAAATATATTATTAAAGTGAAGTGCATCAAGTGATAAATAGTAATGACATTTTTTAATTAAAAAGCAAGAAAAAATGTAGATTATAAAAATAAAAACGACATCACGTTTTAAATCAAAAACAAAAATGTTCTTACTATTATCTAGAAAAAAATATGTTAAGTTAAATTCAGCCTCATAACAATAAAAGATGACATTTTAGATGTTTGATGTACATGGTTGGTTGCATTCCAGTTTTGTCCTCGTGTACATCATGGCAACTAAGGTTTTCTTTTTTATATCACGAAAACCTTTTTCGATATTACCTTCCAAGTTTCAACAATCAACTTTAATTTATTGTTTATAATTCGACTTGAACAAGACTCCATTTGATAGTTTTACATGCACGTTATGTATTTGATAAAATGTTTAACGTGCATGATAAAATTCTTGACCAAAGTTATGAACTGAAACAAGAATAACATGCAAATGCAATATTTGGTTAATAGATAGTCTTTTCACAAGCAATTAATGTGTATTTTTCTGACCGAGTATGTGTCCCTATTTGCCACATCTAAGCAATTTCTGAAATATTAACCCAATCAATAAATTTTTTCGTGTAAAGAATCACTTTGGGTGATAACATTAGTCATGCTGATCAATCTGCAACAATGACTAATGATCTTCAAAAGTCATAACTTTCTACTTGATGAAAGTTATTGTTTGAAATGGATAATGGTAGAAATGATTTGAGATGGATTCTCTAAATCTGTAGCATATTATTTGTTTCATTATTAATCATATATTGATAACTTTCATACCGTATTTTGTTTCTAAGCATTCAAGGAGTTTTTTTGTTCAACATAATGTGAAGCAAATACTATTTCTCTCGTATCGAATTGACAAAATCAATTCTGAAAATTTGGAATGTGGATCTAAATAATGGTTCACAAACTATATCTATAATAGCATTGAATCTACTTGTGTTTATCTAAATGGTTCACAAACTCCATTACTCTCTAGTGGCCATGATCACCATCGAACCACTATTCTTTGTATGATACCATCTCTTTCATTGTCTCTAATCTATTCTACAAGTTATCTTCCATCATGATTGTTAAACAATGATTGATTTGGTGTTCACATTGACTTCAGATGGATGAAGTGTTCTCAATTATTCCAAGTTAGTTCTCTTTCTTCGTCTCATTTTTCTTATATAGTTTTTTACTACCCTTATATATAAGTCAAATAATATTCCCTTATTCGTATAAGCACAATTCTTATAAGCATAATATTTTAGAGGTCTAGAGGACTCTATTGATGGCGTAAACTTGTAAAGCAGAGGATTTACAAATCATTTAGAGACTGAAGTCCTTAAAAAGTTACATTTTCATGCGTAGGCACAAAATCATTGCAAGATCACACTCTGGCCTCATATTGAGCATCTCATATTATTTAGCATAAGTATACAGATGGTTGGTTGTTGCCAAAATCATGGTTAAATGTGGAAAATCATTTCAAATCCGTCATGGTTATATCCTTGGCTAGTTCCTTCTTAGATCAACTTGTAAAGTAAAAAGAAAAAGGCAGTGAAAAATTTATTCCAAAAACTCTTGCAAATAAATGGTAATAAAAATGAGTTCTCCTTCCTATCTTGTTAAATACAATACAAATAATAAATCCCCTTTTATTTGTTTATTATTTTCCCTTTAATTAAACATATATATATATATATATATATATATATATATATATATATATATATATATATATATATATATATATATATATATATACATACATGAGTTTCTAATATTTCATATACAACTCACCCAAAACATCTGATCACCCCTTGAAATTAAGTTGATTTGTCTACTTGTGGAAAAGATATGCAGAAATCAGGAATACGTCTTTTCTTCTCACACTTGTCTGCAATTGACAGACCTGCCTCAGAGAGCAAATTCCAAATCATTCCTATTTCACAAATTAAATTTCAAACCATCATATCCCTTCCATGTTCATAACTAAATGATATCTTTTTAACAAAAGAACTTCCTGATATTGTGACATAAATTTATTTTTTATGCTAAAACAATCTCTAGGGGCTGCTTATATAGTGCTGGCAAAATGTATTATTAAATTTATGTGTATATAAACTAAAAGAAGTCAAAGGCAGAGGGAAGGGCTACCTTTTTTTTTGTATCATCATGTTTGGGAAGTGAATCCAAGTTCTCAATTAAGTGGCCTGCCAAATTCAGAAAGCAGGATGAGTTAATAAAGGTATAAAACTGTTTGTCCATGTTTACAACCATATATTGACATGCAAACAATTTCTTTTATTATATACATGCTTATGTTGGATATAATATTGGCACTTTGTTGGTTGAAAGAAAGCAAAATCAAATATTATATTTATAATTTATCATCAGCAGAGGGAGGAGCATACTTTCAGATTAAGTTTGTAACTCCTCAGGATATGTCAATGCAGGGGATACGTGAGACGAGGGGCCAGTAAGAGCCTCTTTTACTAATCCTTTCTTTCAGATTTGGGGATTCCCATATTCTCAAACTCAAGAGTGAAGGCAGCAACATTTCTGGTAGATCCATCGCCTTTGGGCAGTTGTAAATGGAGAGATGCTGGAAAGAGGTGAGGTGTTGGAGTCCCTTTGAAACTGATTCCAGTTTCTCAAATTCGATTATGCCAAAAGAAGTAAGAGATGAAGGAAGAAGATGGGACAGCTGACTGAAATTACTCACATCTTCTGACTGTCCACCTGTTAACCCTAGCTCCACAAGCGAGGTTGGAAAAGTCTGTGGGCCCCACATTGAAACGGGCTTCTTCAACCCTCCTATTAATAGGAAACACAATTTTGGAGGCCAAAGCCCACGAGAAAAGGAAGCATCCATGCTCAGACATCTTACTATTGCTAGATGTGTTAACACATTGAGTTTTGGCAACTCATGGTCAGGAAATGACTCCAGATTTGGACAATCGCTTATTTCGAGTTTCAAAAGGTGATTGAAGGAACTCAATTCAGTGATTGATTTCAGATTTGGCCAATCAATTATACATACAGATTCAAGCATGAGTATGTTTGAGTTGATCAGAGGCTTCTCTCGTCCTCCTATCAACTCCTTTTCCAATAATTTATTACAATGCGCGATGGTAAGTGACTTAAGGCTATTTGGACATCTGAAATGCTCCAGGCTATTAGAATGCCATACCTCGAAGCTCGTAAGAGATGTTAGGTAGCTCCCACAATTATCCTCCTCTTTCTCTCCTAATCTCACCAAATTTGAACAATCCCATACATGCAACTTCCTTAAATTCACAACATACGTACTTGCCTCTGCTTCTGATTCCCACAGGTATCTTATTTCATTACACCTTGAGATGCTTAGTTCTTGAACAGCCCCAAGATGCTCTATAACACCTCCCCACACCTGATCATTAAGTCCTGAAATATCATCTATATCCAACTTGGTGACCGATGAAGCTAAACGAACCAGACTTCCAAACACTTCATGACCGCACCAACTTATCCTTAACACCCTTAGTGAAGGTAATGCTTCAATTGAGACTCTAACCAAATTAGGACAATTCCATATAAAAAGCTCTTGAAGGCATGGAAATGTTGTATCCACAAGTACCCCATTATTATTGGTTGACCATGCCTCCCACCCTTTCATATCTTTGAAATGTAGAGTTTCAAGTGAAGGAAATGCAGGACCAGTAGTCCCAAGCAGCTCCAAGCCCACAACTTTCACCTCATCCATGCCTTCAATAACCAACTCCTTAAGTGATGGTAGCTGCCCAAGTAGCGGTAGAGATGTACACTTCTTACAACCATTTAATGTCACTTCAGCCAACCGATGAAATGAGGGATCCCCAACCCAACTCGGAAACTCTGTACCACCATACAACACAACCCTGAGATGTTTTAGATTATCATTATGAGGCTTCATCACATTCAGGACCTCCTGTTCAACTGTTTCCTCTCAAGAATTATCAAATACACCACTCCATTCCACCTCTAACTCACTTAGCCTCCTGTGGGATAAGTTCACTTCCTGTGCACGCATTGGATTTCGCACTTTGTCAAGCCCCTTAAAGGAAATTTTACCTTGGAGATCCTTTAGATCTTTAAGCTCGGTTATTGAAAAGCCGTTGTCTCCATCAATAATGATCTTAGAGAGAGTTCGTAGGCTTTTCAATTCACCAATCCCTAAGGGCATCTTCTTCAAAAGTGGATTGCCCCTCATGTCAAAATGCCGCAAATTTTTAAGCTTTTTGAAGCTGTTGGGCAACTTTTCTAGTCTATGACAGCCAAAAATTATCAAAGTCTGTAAATTATAAAGGTCACAGACATTATCAGGTAAATGTGTGATTTTAGTTCTAGAAAAATTAAGATACCGCAAGTGCTTCAGACAGCCGATGAATTCAGGTACCTCGTTTATGCTAAGTCGACTCAAACTTATGACCCTTAATAATGGTAACTCACGAATTAAGTCTGTCAGAATTTTATTCGATAACTGGAATTCTTGCCACCATTTTCGCACAGAAGACAATGCTAAGAATGTTCTCAAGCTATGAGCTCCTTTCAATGCCTCGAACTTTGTGTAAATCATATACTCCTCACAAACAAATGACATATGCCGATACTTACCTGGATCTGCCTTCCCAATTTCTTTCTTCATTTCAATGTCTAACCTTGAAAAAAATTCACCAGCAATAGACATGGCCAAATCATTCATCAGGTCATGCATAACAAATAACGATTTATCATTAGGTGCCTGTTGGAAAAATGACCTTGACAACAAGTCTTCAAAACATTCAACACCCATACGTTCCATTGATTTCCCTGTAGTACTTGATTGATGCAAAAACCCTTCCGCCATCCATAATAGAATCAACTCCTCCATCTCAAACATGTAGTCCTTAGGGAACAAGGAACAGTATGCAAACAGCAGCTTCAAATTGGCAGAAAGATCATGGTAGCTTAGCCTAAGAGCTGGAGTAATCTCATCTCTCTTCCCTAAGCTCCATATCTCACTATTAAGCAGCTCCTTCCATTCTTCCTCGTCGGTTTTTGTCCTCAATAACCTCCCGAGCACTATCAAAGCCAATGGCAAGCCATCACATTTTTTGACAATACCTTCACCATGTGGTTTAAGTGTTTGATGTGAATCGAAGTTATTTTCACCGAATGCATGTTGACAGAATAAAGATACTGCATTCTCATGTGACAAAACTGACAGACTGTAAGGTTGACTATAACCCAGTTGGGTTAGCAACGATAGCTTCCGGGTAGTGATGATAATCTTACTTCCAGGTGCCCCTGCAAGAAATGGGCGTTCTAGAATTTCCCAATCGGTATAGCTTTCACTCCACACATCATCAAGAACTAGAAGAAATCTTTTCTTTGAGATCTTCTCTTTTAAAGCTACTTGAAGAAGATTTAAGTCCTTAAATTCTTTGTTTCCCCCGCCTATCGATTGAAATATAACTTTGCTGATATTGAAGATATCAAATTCATCAGAAACACAAACCCATGCCTTGAGTTCGAAGTGAGCCTTCCCATGCATTTCATCATATAGAAGTCTGGCTAGTGTGGTCTTACCCACCCCACCCATACCAACTATGGGCACAATGCTAAAGTTTTTATCACATGCTTCATCCCCCAGTAACTTGTGGAGCAACGCATCCTTTTCACCTTCGCGTCCAATAATCCTAGATGCATCTACCAAAGAGGTCTCTAATCTCTATTCATCTGTTTTGGCCTTTCATCTTTCACACTTAAACCAAGATTTTCTTTTTCCTCTACCAGTTCTTGTAAGTTGGTGGTAATAGCATCTAACTTGCTACCCATCCTAGTACTTAGTGAGAAATTTGTGCAACAAGTTGGGATTAGCTTTCTTACCATGCTGGTGGAGGCTCCAAATTCATCAGTCAACTCACGATGCATAGCTTCGGTTGCCAATTCGTCAAGCAAGTCATCTATGTCGTAAGCCAGCTGTTGGAGACCATTCAACCATTCTTTAACAGCTTGATCAGTTATTTCCTTCTGAGAAGCATCATTAAGCAGAGCTTTAATCTGGATTAATGACCTCTTCAGTTTGTTGAGCTGGGAATCAATTCCCTTAGCGCGAGCAATCTTCTTGAAGGCTTCAGAGGCCAGCTTTTCAAAGAACACCGAGAAGAAGGCGGAAACAACGATTTCAGCCATTGTTTATGATAAGAGTAGCAGAGAATATTAGTGGAAATGGGGAAGAAATGGATATGCGGAGAGAATGATTTCAATTATTGTTTATAGTAGAGATGTTAATGCACACGGAAAAAGGTTTTAATTATGGATGAGGGCATAGATTCGGATAAAATCAATGCACACCACAATTTTGTGGCCCCAAAAGTTGCAAGGCTGTAGTTTGAAAAATAGTTACCAAAACATTGCGAATTATAACTAATTTATCAAAAGGAAAATCAAAGAACATTCAAACCTCAGTGCTCAGCAGCTCATGGGGTCGATGAGGTCCGAGTTGGTATGGTAGCCTGGTGGGTCCAGATAGTGACTGATGGATCGCCGAAACCATCCTTCACCTCCGACTCTCCGTTCGATTTTTCCATGGCCCTCACAATCTTCTTCCTGCTCGCCGTTCTCTTCTTCATCGCCTTGTCTCGTAAGAATTTCCGCTGCTTGTGTAGGATTTGGAGAGTAACGAACCGCGTGGATTAATATCGGTAGTACTACTTTTTTTTGGCTTCGCTTTTTTACGGGACAAATTTGTTTTTTTAAATCTGTTTTAAAAGGAAAAAGTTATGTAAAATGATTAAAAATGACGGGTGGAAATATAAAAGTAATTTTATTGTTTAACATGTTGAAAAGTTGGAAAAATCATGATTTGATGACTTTTCAAAAAGACCAAATTTATTCTAATAAAAAAGTTATTTTCAAAAGTATTTCTCATTTTCCCAAACATTTTTTTGACAGTTAAAAGTCATTTTAGAAATTAAACCAAACACCCTCTAAATGTTTAAATCTCGTCTCGTTGTGCTATTATTTTGTAAAGACATTATATTATAATATTCTAATAAAACCAATTTATTTTTTTAACTTTTGTTAAATTAATGAACCGGATAAACAAATCATGTGGACTTGTAAGAATTACATGACATATTTTGTTTAATTATAGGTTTATCAGTTTTAAATCCGTAGAAACTACGGTTAATAAAGAAAAACAATATTAATAAAAATTTATGAGATGAAAATACATTTGAGAATAGTGAAAAAAAATCATGGAAAAAAATTGATATATTACAAATTAAACATGTTGGTAATGTAATAAACACAAATAAAATGAATATAATAAATTATAAATTAATATGATACATGTAGTGTGATTTACTATTGTTTGATTTTGACCTGAAATATTTTAACATTTATTGACCAATGTCATGTTTGGTTTTTTTTTTATGACATAAATTTGGCCTTCCTTTAGGAGATGTTGAAATTTCGAAAAGTTATTATTAAAACATGAGATTAGAATTTGGTACTCAGTCAAAACAATAAAGAAAAATTAGATTTGAAATTGAAATGAATGTAATAAATTATTATTATAATGAAATAAAATTATATAAAAAAATTGTACACAAACTCTTCGTCAATAACAACATTATTTTTTGTAAAGTTTCATAGCTTCGGTACACGGACCTTGATGTCTGTATCATCATTGATTTGATCTATGTCTTTTAGTTACAATATCTTTCCTGTAGACATTTCTATATTTCTTGTAAGATTGTAAACAAATGAAAGGAGAATCAAAGTTAAAAAAAAATAGTAATGTACTTTCAAGTATATATTCATTATAACATCTAATATAAAAGCACATTTGTAACGACCCAAATTTCACGTCCAAAAATTTCATTTAAATTAAGTAGTTTGTAAAACATTTGTAGTAAAACGTCATACGATCATATCATTTCAATAAACATATCTCGTGTCTAAATACCCGAAACATGAAAATAGTAATAATGTCAGAGTATAATCTCAGAATATCTCATAATGCGGAAAACCAATGTGTGTGTGTATGATGTGCCGCTACAACGTCGGCTCCTTCCCCTTTGCTGAAGAGGTACCTGAAACAAAACTGAAAACTGTAAGCACGAAGCTTAGTGATTTCCCTCATCGTACCACATACCATACAATCATATCACATACATACTGCCAGGCATTTATGGGGTGCCCGACCTACCCGGTACGACCATTCTGGGGTGCCGACCTACCCGTACGGCCATTATGGGGTGCCGTCCTTTCCGTGTCAAGCCATTCTGGGGCGCTGACCTACCCGTGTCGAGCCATTCTGGGGTGCTGACTACCCATCGGTCCTAACAACCGAACCTCGGGGACTGGTCCCCTCCTACTACCTCTATCACATATAACATAACAAGCCAGCATGCAAACATATCATCACATACTGTCAGACGTATCTGGGGTGTCTGACTACCCTTCGGTCCTAACAACCGAACTCTACTACTATCACATACAACATATCATGCTAGCATATAACATATCAGGTAGTAGCAAGCCTAGATGATGTCACTAAGACAATCATCTAACATATGAACCCTACTGGTGGGCCGACATTGTGGCCGTAGACCCACCGCTACTGGAAGGTAACTCACCTCGTAGTAGCTACCGAACTGTGCGGGAATCCTCCGACTGCTGCTACTGCTGCTCCGGAAATCCTCCGGCTAAAATTCCCACAAACACTTAGTCAGAAACTGACATATACTCTTAGGGTAAAATGAACATTTTATCCCTTGACCAAGTTAAATTCAAAGTCAACTTCTAGTTGACCTGACTCGCCGAGTTGGCTCGCCAACTCACCGAGTCCCTATCCTTCCATTAGACCTCATACCCGTCTCTACTCGTCGAGTTAGGTGCTGACTCGACGAGTTTTTCTTCTAAATGAACACCGACTGAGTCCTCATCCGACTCGCCGAGTTGTATGAACAACTCATCGAGATCATCACCAACTGATACTCATGTCCTGCATTGACTCGTCGAGTTGTATGAACAACTCGTCGAGTTACTCCTCATCCTATGAACACGTTCTGTCCTCGACTCGCCGAGTTGATGAACAACTCTCCGAGTTCTATGAAGATTGCCTTGCACTCGCCGAGTCCGTTCATGCACTCGCCGAGTACCATGAATTTCCAGAACAATTTGCTTAGTCCAAAACGTTGGGTCACTCCCCGGGACTCCCTAAAACCCTTCCACACTCATCTGGTCCTTTTGACCCTCACTGATATGGGGCCAAAACCCTTGGACCCGCCGAGTCCAGGAATGGACTCGCCGAGTTGGTTACACCCCTCCTTAAAACTTCAATTTCTGATGTACAACACTTGACCAAAGGATAGATCTAGGCCCCTAAACTCGATCTAGCACGTAAAGTTACAAACTTTACGTGCATGCATGGGACTTTTGAGCTTAAAAGGCTCTAAAATGGTTCTTTTGTTGCATGGGGCCTTCCTTGAGTGCAAAAGCAACCCAAATGTGTCTTGTGACTCCAATAATGACATGATACAGAAGCTCAAACCCCCAACCATGTTTGCAAACATGGTTGGCCACCAAAATGGCTTATAAAATCCCTAAATCACCCCAAAGAGGGATCTAACAAATGAATGAGCAAGGTTCAGTCTTTATACCTTCTGTAGACTACAAATGGTGAACCAAACTCGAATCCTTCAGTCTCCTCTTGATCCTCCTATGCTCTTCCTTCTTCCTTGAGGTCAAAACTCACAAGAATCACTCAAAAGCCTTGGATTTCCTCAAAAACGTCTAGGGTTTGCTATGAGAAGTGTTTGGGAGCATAAAGGGGGAAATGGAGGCTACATAAGGTCGTTTAAATAGGGTGCAAACCCATGGATTAGGGTTTTTGTCCAAACAGCGACTACTCGCCGAGTCTGGGACCCGACTCGCTGAGTCCGCAGCTTAAACTCCACGCCTCATCCCGCTTCTACTCGGCGAGTCAGTCCTTCGACTCGTCAAGTCCAAGGCTAAAATAAAAAAAAATGAAGATTTAATAACAGAATACGTACCAAGAACCAGGTGCTACAACATTGCCCTAAGATAAACAGATTTAAAATTAAATATTAGTAACAAACATTAAAATGAAACGTATAATTACCTTGAAATAAATTAAAAGTAACATTTAATAGCATCGTAATTTTGGACTAATAAAGTAAATTGAAATATAGAAAAACGAATAAGAGATGAATTTTGATTGGTTTTAATTTATGTATTTATCCTTTTACAACATTGTGCTTCCCACACTAAAGGAATAGAAAAAACAGAAAAACAAAAGTATGTTGCTATTAATTGTCAGTTATACTTAACTGAATAAAAAACAAAAAAACAAGAAAAGAAAGTTAGAGGAAACAAAACACAGAAAAACAAAAGTATGTTGTTATTCATTGTAAGTCGCAGTAAATAAAAGACATAAGACAAAAAAATGAAATGGATAAAAACCAAAAAAAAACATTTAATAAGTGACGATTATGCCCCTGGAAACATAAGTATGTTGGTATTCATTACATGGTGCAGTAAATTAAGAAAAGTAAACCGGAACGACGATTTGGGGGATGAGTTTTATTTTTCTCAACGGTAACGTTACAATGAAGTGGTCGAAGGAATACATAGTATATATATATATATATATATATATATATATATATATATATATATATATAGAGAGAGAGAGAGAGAGAGACATGTAGCATAGGAAATGTGTAGCACCTGGTTTCTGGTATGTATTTTAATCTAAGTATTTTGGCATTTTTAGCTGGAACTCGGCGAGTTGTAGGCCCGACTTGCCGAGTAGAGTCGAGATATCGAGCACGTTTAAGTTGGCGACTCGACGAGTCCATATCCAGGACTCGGCGAGTCCGCCAGTCTAGAAGAAACCCTAATTTCAAGGGTTTGCACCCTATTTAAACCATGTTATGCGCCCCCAAGCTAGTCTCCTTCACCCTCAGAGCATCTTATACCAAACCCTAACCCCCTCCTTGTGATTTGAGTGTTTGTGTGCTTGATCTTTGAAGTTTGAAGAAGAGAAGGAAGGAGAGACCAAAGGAGAAGGTGAAGAGCAAGGATCTAGGACCTAATCCAGAGTTCATTGAGGTACAAGTCGGATCTATTCTGTTTCTATGATGATTTTCTATTAGAAACCCTATTTAAGCCATCTTTATCCACCTCCAAGCTTGATAGTAGTATAGGGATCATAATGGTTTAAATAGCCACTGGATCTACCCATAAATGAGCTCTAGAAGCTCAGATCTAATGCCTTTATGGAGCCATATTGCATGAAAACCCTAGATCTACTCTTTTCGTGCGTTTTGAGCCCTAAAACCTTCATTTGTGTTTATTTACACGTAAAGTTGGAAACTTTACGTGTTAATCAAGACCTAAGAACCCAGATCCATGAATGGAATACACTGGATTCAAGCAGAATCGAGTATATAGAAGTCACATGCATGCGACTCGGCGAGTCGTTCTTCGGACTCGGCGAGTCGAGTCGCGAGTCCTCGATTTTCCCTTTTGAGTTATGTCGAGTGGGACCAGTGAGCTTTAAGTGGACTCAGTGAATCGGAAACCAGACTCAGTGATGGAGGGACTCGGCGAGGTCCAAGGCAACCTTCTTGCCTCAAGAACAGACTCGACGAGTTGTTCATACAACTCGGCGAGTCACAGACCAAAGTGTTCATCAGATGAAGATGAACTCGACGAGTTGTTCATACAACTCGACGAGTCGGATGAAGGAAAATTGGATATCAGTTTAGAAAGAGAACTCTTCGAGTATATGACTAACTCGACGAGTAGGAACGGGAGTGAGGACAATCGAATGGATAGGGACTCGACGAGTTGGTAAGCCAACTCGGCGAGTCGAGTCAACTAGAAGTTGACTTTGACTTTGACTTTTAACTTGGCTAGGGGTAAAGTGGTCATTTTACCCTAAGGGCGGTTAGCAGTGTTTGATCGAGTGTTTCGTGGGAATTGCAGTCGGAGGATTTCCGGAGTAGCAGCAGTAGTCAGACAGTTTCCATGCAGATCAGCAGCTACTTCGAGGTGAGTTACCTTCTAGTAGCGGTGGGTCTACGGCCACAATGCCGACCCACCAATAGGGTTCGTAAGTTAGGTGATTGTCTTTGTGATATCATCTAGGTTTACTACTACCTGATATGTTATATGCTAGCATGATATGTTGTATGTGTAGAGTTCGGTTGATAGGACCAAAGGGTAGTCAGACACCCCAAATACGTCTGACAGTATGTGATGATATGTTTGCATGTTGGCTTGTATATTATATGCGATAGAGGTAGTAGGAGGGGACTAGTCCCCGATGTTCGGTTGTTTGGACCGATGGGTAGTCAGCACCCCAGAATGGCTCGACATGGGTAGTCAGCACCCCTGAATGGCTCGACACGGGTAGGTCAGCGCCCCAGAATGGCTTGACACGGGTAGGTCAGGCACCCCAGAAATGCCTGGCAGTATGTACGTGATATGATTGTATGGTATGTGGTACGATGGGGGAACTCACTAAGCTTCGTGCTTACATTTTTCAGTTTTGTTTCAGGTACCTCTTCAGCGAAGGGGAAGGAGCCGGCGCGGTAGCGGCACATCATACACACACTTTGGTTTTTCGCATTATGATATATTATGGGATTGTACTCTGACACTATTATTATTTTCACGTGTTGGGTATTTAGACACAAGATATGTTTAATGAAATGATATGATCGTATGACGTTTTACTACAAATGTTTTACAAACCACATAATTTAAATGAAATTTTTGGACGTGAAATTTGGGTTGTTACAAAATGAATCTGTAACATTTGATTATCAGGTATTTCCATTTTAGCCCTTAACCTAATTGAAGTTTGCACATTTGGTCCCATGTGGTTGAGTTTGGCATTTTAACCCGTACGTTTCGCGTACATGTGGGTACGCACAACATACTCGTGAGAACGGATCTCAGTAGCCATGCTAGTACGTTTGGTGTTCGTACGGTACCCCGGGACTAGCACAACCTCAAAACCCTAATTTTAAGGGTTTATGTAACGCCCGGATTCCTGGTATGCGTTTTAAATAAAATTTATTTATGATTATGAGGGACTCGACAAGTTGGAGGCCCTGCTCGACAAGTCGGATGGGTTTTGGATGCGGGGCTTAAGTCACCTACTCGGCGAGTCGAGAGCCTCGATTCAACGAGTAGAGCCGCCTGGAGGAAACCCTAAATTTTAGGGTTTACACCCTATTTAAACAACTTATATGGCCTCCACTCCAGCCTCCATCACCCTCAAATCCTATTCTCGAAACCCTAATCAGTTGTGAGCGTTTTGAGCTATTTTGTGCCATTTTAGTGATTTGAAGCTTAGAGAAGGGAGGAAAGGCTTGGAGGTTCAAGAAGAGGGTTGTAGATATAGAGATTGTGTTACATTTCCAGGTCATCTGAGGTATAAAGTGTTGGGTTTTGTATACTACAACATCCTATGGTGCACATACAACCCTTAATACTTGCTTCCAAAGTATGATCGACTGTGGATGATTTGAATAACCTAGTTATTTGGGAAGTCAAAACATGCAAAGCGAAACACAAGAATAATACTAATCATATATGGCCCCAAAACTTTTGAGTGTAAATAAAACACCTTTTATCTAAGCATCATATTGATTAATCATTATTCATGTATAATGTTTCGGATAATCAACTTAATACTTGAATTAAAACAATAGTTATGCCATGCTCCAAGCATGCACACTATGTTTACCTATGGTCCTTACTTTGTGAAATAGATCAATTGACAAATTTCAATGATGCTCATTTCATAATTCCAAATCCTTATCGTAAATGTAAGAATACCAAAATCTTGCCATTTATTGTAATCTGTTAGATTCTAAACTTACATAAAATGATCCTCTTGTAATGACTATGCACAAAAGTCGCAAAGACTTGGCAACAAACATTACAATGTATTCCAATGGAGAGAAATTCCATGGAAACTGAACTCTCACATTCAAAGTACATTCCTTTGAACATCCTTCTTGCATTAAGTTTTCTAATCTTACACAAATTTAAAGAATAACTTCCACTTATGGAAACATTTCCATATCTGCATTGTGACATTCACTTCTAAACCAGAATTGCCTCTTTTCAGAATATGTCAATATGGTCCTTCCAAAATTAACACTATGTGACATCCCCAAAATCACGGCCAGAAAAGACCGATTTTGTTTATGCTTTATAAAAATCAGAGTACTTCATTTTATAAAAAGGTTGCGGAATTTGTTCCCAGAAAAACATGGTAAATACGTTATTAAAACATTTTCGAAGAAACGTATTTATTTCATTTTAAAACGTTTGGGATGTCATCGTCAATACCGAAACATAAGCATAAACAGAACTTACAATGATTTACACTAGTGATCTACATCTCTTTAAATCTCTCAGTGTAATGTCACTTCACTTCGTCACCTGTGATATGCATAAACTGAGTGGGTCAGGTTGGGAAACCTGGTGAGTACATAGGGTTTTCAACCCACAATAATATAATTGTTATGTTCAACCATCAGACAATTAACCCAATTACCCATCCCCGTTATCTTCTTTACTCTTAAGGATTTAACCTAAGAGTCATCTATCCTACCTTCGTTTATTTTGAAGTCCCTTACTTCCAGGGTTATAGGACTGGCACTAAATCCATAGCTGCCGATGTTCGTTCATAGAGCACTAATTCCATAGCTGCTATATCCTACTCATCGGGTACTAAATCCATAGCTACCAGTGTTCAACAGGTACTAAGTCCATAGCTACCAACTCCTAACAGGTACTAAATCCATAGCTACCAGCGTCTGACTAATAGGTACTAAGTCCATAGCTACCAATTTCTAACAGGTACTAAATCCATAGCTACCAACGTCTAACAGGTACTAAGTCCATAGCTACCAGCGTTTGTCCCATAGGCACTAAGTCTATAGCTGCCAATGTATACTCACATCATCTTCTATCTCTCATCATTCATCTACCCATCTCATACCCAACATATTCGTATATATAAAATACGTATACAGTTTAAATTCTTTAAAACATGTATAAAATGTTCATCCAGCATAGACAGCAAGTATTCAGATAATATGCACACGTAGCACGTAGTTTATATAAAATACTTTATATCTATGTGTAAGATGAAAGGGACTATGCACTCACCTGATTCGGTGGTGACTCAGCACTCGGACAGCGCTTCGATACTCTCAAAACGATATTCCTTCGATAAAACCTAATATCGATACTACTAGGGTTTAGTTTAACGATAACCGCGACAAATTAATTAGTCCGAGTATTATTAAGCGTTAATAATACTCGATATAACTCATAATAATAGCCAAAATAATTATTTTAAGGACCTAATAACATTCCAATAATTATTTGAAAGCTATATAAAAATTTGCGTAAGCGTAGCACACTTACAACGAATTTTATTGAAAACCGAAACTTAATTGGAGCAGCGTTTTGAAACCGAAAGACTCCTTTTTCTTGGGACTCCGGGAGCCTCAGGGCTTCCCTAGGGTTCTAGGGAGGTTCCCTAGGGTTTGGGGGTGTTTAGAACACTTAGAGAGAGAAAGAAGTTAGAGAGAGAATGAAGAAAGGTGTGAATAATGAAGGATAATCGGCCCCCTTTTATAGCCCTGCGAGGCCTCGGTACGTTGGGCGTACCTCAGACCTACGCGGGGCGTAGTCATCGGATAAGAGTGCCAGACCGACTCCAGCTGTTAGCCACTTCGGACCGGATAAGACCGAGGTTACGCGGGGCGTTCCGGATCTCGTACGCGGGGCGTAGGGCGAGGCTTCGTGGCATGATCCGAAGCGAGATCTGAGACCTTCATTGGACGGCCCACAACGCGCCACGTCACCAGTCTCGCATCAGATTTCGCAATTTGCACTCTCAACTTTAAAAATCCGTAACTTTCACGTACGACCTCCGTTTTCGACGTTCTTTATATCCACGCGAAGGTGGGAACGTACTCTACAACTTTCGTTTAGACTTCGTCGGCTAATTTTGGCTCAATTTTAAATTTTATATTATTAACGGACCGGGACACGATTGGTCCGTTAAATCCTCATAACTTCTTCATCCGACATCCGTTTTCGCCCATCTTTTTCTCATTATGCTACTCTCAACGAGATCTTCGATTCTCGTTTAGGTCGTGTCGGCTAAAAACCGCTCGATCTAATATTCGAATTTCGGGTTGTACATTGCTAGTCCGAAACTTCGAAAAATCATAACTTCTTCATGCGAAGTCAGATTCGGGCGTTCTTTTTATCGATGTTCTTAGTTTAACATATTCTACGACTTTTGTTTAGATCACTAAGGCTAAATCTCGCTCTATCATAAATTCACTATTTACGCTTCCCGATGTCGTGCCGGTTCCGTCGTGAAACTTCGACGGGTCATAACTTCTTCGTTATAACTCGGATTTCGGCGTTCTTTATATGTACGGAAACCTTGTAACATATTCTACAACTTGGTTAAGATTATTTATTCTAAATAATCTTTTGTCGAAAAGTTGCTTTCGACCCCTATTGCCTCTAATTTGACTAGCCCGGATTTGCGGGCGTTACAATTATCTCCCCCTTAGGATGATTACGTCCCGGAATCATCAACGAAACAGGGTCGTATAATGACTCCATACGTCATCTCTTCATCCTAGGTAATAATTATAACTTCTACATTCCTTCAACTCTATCTCCTAGACTTATTGACTGCAAGCAGTACTCGATCGTGCACCTGCTCTCTACCTCAGGCTAGACTCCCAATTATGACCTTCAAGTCACAATCTCAATCCTTACTAGACACGAACTTGAGATGATTTCTTTTATTACTACTATGGATCGATGTGTCATATTCTAATGACCTATCATCGTATGTTGCAACACTTAGACTTAGGTCTCTTAGAGTTAAATTCTAAAACAAGCTATGCCTTCCTTCATGTTCTAATGTGATATAATCACACTTTAACATTTGGCATTTCTAGCTATCAACTTCTTTAACGGCGCACGATATTTCTATTGATCGCTTTGATTTCAATCGTTTGGTTTAAGTCGGACGCTACATCAAACTTGGTTCTCTGAACCACACAACATACTTATCGTAGTCGGACTCGATTTGATATGACCACTAGGGTCGGAATATCAACAATCTTCTTAGTCATTACCGAAACGATGGTAACAACAAACTTGAATAAAACGAAATCAATTACTAGCTTCTTGGTAACTTTGTGACTTTCCCTGATCCAAGTGTGAGTCCTGTGCTTCCGGTAGTATAGGCCTCTACTACCATTCACACCTACTCATACTTGTTCCAAGTATTGTCTCGCAGTTTCCCAAGTTACCATGCAGCAAATCACACAATCAATCAACACATCAGATAACAAAACGAAGGTTTTATATTATTTCTTGAAACGATTACATAGGTGTTCAAGTTCACCCTGGACTATGCCTCTAATAGGCTACATCATAAAATACTATGGCTACTACATAACTTGATCTTCCAATATGAAGTCCTCATCCTTGATTCCTCGCACGGTTTTCTGCTTCGTCGAGGATCATGTGAAATGCCCTTGGCCTTGGTGGCGTTTCTGGTCTTGCTGCTTTATTTTTCTTTGGGCAGTCTTTGGACATGTGCCCCTTGCCTCCACATCCGTAGCATACTTTATCATCATGTGTGCAGTCTTTGGAATAGTGACCAGTCCTCCCACACTTGTAACAAGTCACTTCTTCGTTGCACTTCCCACCATGCTTCTTCTTGCATCTATCACACCATCTCGCTTCACCTCCATCTCCTCCTCCTAGCTTTGAGAATTTGCTTTCCTTGTTCGACCTCGAAGATCCTTCAATCTTCCGCTTCTCTCCTGCCTTATCTTTTTCTAGACCCTTTTCTCTTATCTGGGCCTCTACGTTCTTAGCTGCCCTAACAGTTGCTTTCAAGGTAGTTGCCATTTTGACCATTGGGCTAAAGTCAGTGGGCAGTCCATTAGCAAACCTATCGATCTTGGAGAGTTCAGTAGGCACCAAGTAGGGGAATAGCTTCATCCTCTCGGTGAATGCGGTGGCGTACTCATCAACACTCATCTTCCCTTTCTTCAGGTTCTGAAACTCGTTGTTTAGGTCTATCAGATCTATCTCCGAGCAGTACTGCATTTTTAACTGTTCCAAAAACTCTTCCCACGACATCCTTAAGGCTTCTCCTCGTGGCATCGTATCTGCCAATAGCTTCCACCAGCTCAAGACTCCAGTTTTCAGCTGTCTTACTGCGAAGACAGTCTTCTGTTTCTCATTACAGCTGCAGCTCTCAAACACCATCTCCATCTCAAAGATCCAATCCATAATCTCAACCGGCTTCGGGCTTCCTGAGAGGCTTGGTGGTTTCGCACCCAAGAAATTCTTGTACATCCGCCCATCCTTGTTGTTTCTCCCTTCTGGGCCATCCCTTTGCTCACCTTGAGTCCCTACTTGACTCACTTGGCGGCTATGGTTCCCTTCCTCAGATTGCTCGGGAACTGGCTCCGTCGGTTCAACATGTACGGTAGGTTCGTCCCTATTCAACATCCGTCTCATTTCTTCCCTTTGTTCAGCCAACATAGCCCGAATCATGGCTTGAACTCTAGCCATGGTGACTGGCTCAGGTGCAACTTCTTCAACAATAGGTATTTGCTGAACCACTGGGGGTGGGTTTATGTTCCCATTTGCGTTTACGTTTCCGCTACGGGTTCTTGCCATCTTGATCTATACACCGAATAAGGTGAATCTAGATCTTAATTTAGGATTGACATCTTAAATCATCCTTATCACCCCGAAACGTTTACATGCTAGTTCTAATATCGTAGTCGTACGTTTAGAATCCTAAACACATAAGGTTTCCAGATCCGGTCGGCAACAGACCATAGATCCGAACAATTAACAACATATCATGCATTAAGCATTTAGCACATAAAAGCAATTTAGGCATCATTCCTAAAATAAGCTAGTGCTCACATCTCACAATCATCGCTTAGCATTCTAAGTTTAAGTCTAGAAATAAATCCATATTCCTTGTTCGCTTAAACTAATGCTCTGATACCAACTGTGACATCCCCAAAATCACGGCCAGAAAAGACCGATTTTGTTTATGCTTTATAAAAATCAGAGTACTTCATTTTATAAAAAGGTTACAGAATTTGTTCCCAGAAAAACATGGTAAATACGCTATTAAAACATTTTCGGAGAAACGTATTTATTTCATTTTAAAACGTTTGGGATGTCATCGTCAATACCGAAACATAAGCATAAACAGAACTTACAATGATTTACACTAGTGATCTACATCTCTTTAAATCTCTCAGTGTAATGTCACTTCACTTCGTCACCTGTGATATGCATAAACTGAGTGGGTCAGGTTGGGAAACCTGGTGAGTACATAGGGTTTTCAACCCACAATAATATAATTGTTATGTTCAACCATCAGACAATTAACCCAATTACCCATCCCCGTTATCTTCTTTACTCTTAAGGATTTAACCTAAGAGTCATCAATCCTACCTTCGTTTATTTTGAAGTCCCTTACTTCCAGGGTTATAGGACTGGCACTAAATCCATAGCTGCCGATGTTCGTTCGTAGAGCACTAATTCCATAGCTGCTATATCCTACTCATCGGGTACTAAATCCATAGCTACCAGTGTTCAACAGGTACTAAGTCCATAGCTACCAACTCCTAACAGGTACTAAATCCATAGCTACCAGCGTCTGACTAATAGGTACTAAGTCCATAGCTACCAATTTCTAACAGGTACTAAATCCATAGCTACCAACGTCTAACAGGTACTAAGTCCATAGCTACCGGCGTTTGTCCCATAGGCACTAAGTCTATAGCTGCCAATGTATACTCACATCATCTTCTATCTCTCATCATTCATCTACCCATCTCATACCCAACATATTCGTATATATAAAATACGTATACAGTTTAAATTCTTTAAAACATGTATAAAACGTTCATCCAGCATAGACAGCAAGTATTCAGATAATATGCACACGTAGCACGTAGTTTATATAAAATACTTCATATCTATGTGTAAGATGAAAGGGACTATGCACTCACCTGATTTGGTGGTGACTCAGCACTCGGACAGCGCTTCGATACTCTCAAAACGATATTCCTTCGATAAAACCTAGTATCGATACCACTAGGGTTTAGTTTAACGATAACCGCGACAAATTAATTAGTCCGAGTATTATTAAGTGTTAATAATACTCGATATAACTCATAATAATAGCCCAAATAATTATTTTAAGGACCTAATAACATTCCAATAATTATTTGAAAGCTATATAAAAATTTGCGTAAGCGTAGCACACTTACAGCGAATTTTATCGAAAACCGGAACTTAATTGGAGAAGCGTTTCGAAACCGAAAGACTCCTTTTTCTCGGGACTCCGGGAGCCTCGGGGCTTCCCTAGGGTGCTAGGGAGGTTCCCTAAGGTTTGGGGGTGTTTACAACACTTATAGAGAGAAAGAAGTTAGAGAGAGAATGAAGAAAGGTGTGAAAAATGAAGGATAATCGGCCCCCTTTTATAGCCCTGCGAGGCCTCGGTACGTTGGGCGTACCTCGGACCTACACGGGGCGTAGTCATCGGATAAGAGTGCCAGACCGACTCCAGCTGTTAGCCACTTCGGACCGGATAAGACCGAGGTTACGCGGGGCGTTCCGGATCTCGTACGCGAGGCGTAGGGCGAGGCTTCGTGGCATGATCCGAAGCGAGATCTGAGACCTTCATCGGACGGCCCACAACGCGCCACGTCACCAGTCTCGCATCAGATTTCACAATTTGCACCCTCAACTTTAAAAATTCGTAAGTTTCGCGTACGACCTCCGTTTTCGACGTTCTTTATATCCACGCGAAGCTAGGAACGTACTCTACAACTTTTGTTTAGACTTCGTCGGCTAATTTTGGCTCGATTTTAAATTTTATATTATTAACGGGCCGGGACCACGATTGGTCCGTTAAATCCTCATAACTTCTTCATCCGACATCCGTTTTCGCCCATCTTTTTCTCATTACGCTACTCTCAACGAGATCGTCGATTCTCGTTTAGGTCGTGTCGGCTAAAAACCGCTCGATCTAATATTCGAATTTCGGGCTGTACATTGCTAGTCCGAAACTTCGAAAAATCATAACTTCTTCATACGAAGTCAGATTTGGGAGTTCTTTTTATCGATGTTCTTAGTTTAACATATTATACGACTTTTGTTTAGATCACTAAGGCTAAATCTCGCTCTATCGTAAATTCACTATTTACGCTTCCCGGTGCCGTGCCGGTTCTGTCGCGAAACTTCGACGGGTCATAACTTCTTCGTTATAACTCGGATTTCGGCGTTCTTTATATGTACGGAAACCTTGTAACATACTCTACAACTTGGTTAAGATTATTTATTCTAAATAATCTTTTGTCGAAAAGTTGCTTTCGACCCCTATTGCCTCTAATTTGACTAGTCTAGATTTGCGGGCGTTACACACTATACTTCCAACTGTCCATGAGCAACCAATCTTTGGTAAACCTCAGATTGTCCTTGAAAATTGTTTAACCATTTTAGTCATATACAGTTCTGGCCCTTTTTCCCTCTTTCCACCTTAGGAATTTGGAAAATTCAGAACACATAAATATTATAGCATATGCAATCGATCCTATACCCGAAGCATATGGGATACGATTCATAATGTCTCACATAAAGACATGATGCTTGACCAGTCTTTTGCTATAATGTTTCTATTCGCCCTGTTCTCACAATTCGGACTATGAAGAGGGATGTCGTAATCATAATCGAATTTTAGAACACAATTAGAATTGCCATATATATAATTTCCTTACGTTGAACCGTTCCAACATAACATTCATATATATCCTTGACTAAATTTGATTAGAATCTCAATCTAAGCTTTTAGAATTGGAATGCAGTATAATTTCCTCTCCTTTAATTATAGCAAAACAACTTTTTCAAACCCTGCAACTTTGCAAATTGAAACTTTTGTTTTCAATAATTAACATTGCTAACTTGCAACACTTAACATAATAATCATGCTCCCACTAAAATGATAATTATATCCTTATTAGCATAACACTTATGCTTCCATTAGCTTTGACATGTATCCAAAAATCAGATGGACTTCTAGAAATCAATACTTATTGACTTTCTCACCAAAGTTCAGATTTCTGATACGAGATGCTTCGATATCTAAGCTTCCCAAAATCATACACCTTTCCTTAGATAACACACATGTGTCTAAACAATTTTAGAACTATGAAGAGGGATGTTGTAATCATAGTCTCAATTGTTTAGACCTTTTCCATTTCTCACAATTCGAACTATGAAGAGGGATGCCGTAATCATAATCGAATTTGAGAAATGCAAGTATCAAAATTGCTAACTATTTAGTGAAAGCGTTTCCTCACCATCAGTTTTATGAATCAGAGAGAAACCTTATGACACTTAGATTTTTGTGGTGTATGTGTTCATATCCATGTGAACTTGTCAAAACCATAATCACAAGACAAGGTTAGTGACAAATCCAAACTGTTCAATCTTAATTTCTTGCCACCGGAGCACAAGGCCTACCATTGCTTCCAAGTTGTTATGAAAACAATTGACAACTCATAGAACTCACATGCTTATTCAAATTTAACTGGAATGTGCATAGAAACAAGAATATGTCAACATGATAGGTTACAAACCTCAAGTCGTGGGCTAGTGATTAACAATACTCTTGATTAGTTCTTGAAATTTTTCAAGATCTTTAAGACTCCCACTGACCTCTTGACATAAAAGATACTCTTTGTCAAGAACCATTCCTTGACAAAACAAATATTCAAGAGTTAGTGCGGATTCTTATCAAGATAAACACTGCACACAATCGGTCTTAGTTGGTCTTTGTTTTATCCAAAACATCAATACTTACCAATTGCAAATGTACAAGAGTAGAAAATATTTTACTCTACATCTGATAAGTGTTATAAACCTTTCTTAAGATTATATCACTCAAGGCTTCATCTTGGAGTACAACTCTAAGACTTGATTTTTGGAACGAAGTATGATTCATCTTTTGATTTAACCATTTCAACAATTCATGATTCCTCTTCTTAGCCATACAAATGCACTAAGATGTCCTTAGAGGATCAATTATGATATGGTTTCATAATCACCAAGATACTTAAACACTCTCCCATCTTTTCAGATTGGAGAAACTTTTATCTTTCTGCCTAATTTGATTCTTCTCATCCGTTTTACCATACATTGAAACTTTTCCAATGTTTCATAATTACACTTAAACTTGTAAGCATAACCATATTTACTAAACTTTAGTAAATCATGACGAATAATCGTGTCATTCCTTGTGGTGGACGTGACCAACGCACAACCAAGTGTACCCAATCCTTTAGTCTTTCACTTGACTCACATTTAGATGTGAACAAGGAATTAGTCTGAATTTCCCAAATATGAAAATTCTCAATCATCATACAATACAAGTTGCATGATTCCAAGTTTTCTATCCAACTGAAACTTAGGTGATGAGAATCTTTCCTTATTTTGTAAATTATGACACTACCACAAACGAAAGAATCAAATCCATTTTTCCAATATTGCTATCAACGGAAACATGTAAACAACAATTTTCACAAATACCATTGTAAGGATACTTAAAATGAATAAAATCTAAACTTTTTTTTATTATTTTAAAACTTGTGTAAAATCTTGTCCTTACAATGCAAATACAAATGAAAACTATGTTGTTATCTATTCCTAAGCAATATATCATAACTTTTAAGCAGCAGCTCAAAATTCTAATCATTAAACTATGCGATCGAAATCCATCTTTTCATGATCAGAATCAGCTTATTCTTCCTTTAAGCTTCCTTTGATTCTCCAAAACATCAAAATGTAATTACATTACATCATGTATTAAGAATCTCCAAACAGGAACTTAACAGAGTTAGATAGTGGACTTTACCTGAAGTAGAGTCAAACATTTTGACTTTACTATCTCTTAGATATCTCAGGTAGTCAGGATAGCTTCGCTTCCAATGTCCCTTTTATTGGCAAAAACAATCCCCGAACCGGCCTTTCTCTTTAGTTCAAACTTTTTGACTTTAGCCAATTTCTCTCTCCTAGGAGAAGAAATCATTTCTGGATTGTTCCATGGAAATTTGGGAAGTAGAGCTTCCAATCAAATTTGCTTTATCAGTGCTCCAAATCACTGTTGATTCAGCAGCAACAAACAAATAGGTAAGATTGATAAGGGTCATGTCGTGATCTGTCACTAGGGAGTGACTGAAGAACCAAGTCAACAACCAGCTTCCTCGAGACTTCGACACCCAACTCTCCCAGCCTGTCAATATGTAACTTGATCTCCAATACGTGAGCACATATAGACTTTGCTTGCCAATAGGGATTGAGTGACCTTGAACTTTTCAAGTCTCTGAGCTTGTGGGTTAAGGAGAATAATTGAAGGAGGTAGAGGAAGTGAAATATGATTTATTGTCCCATTAATGCATAACAAAAGGATTAATCTTTCACCGTCATCGCCATGTGGGATATCATATTCATTAAGAAAGCCTTTTTCCAAAAGGATAAGGAAGACCATAGTTGTCATAACTAGTCATTTATGAGGGAGAAATTCAAGTTTAGTTGATTTAAGTCCTTAATATAACACCCAATATGAAATAGTAAGGCTAGGGCCCAACACAATATTTTATAACTTGGAAGAGGGATGCCGTAATCCAAGCTACAAAATATTTGAAGGTATGTAAATGACAATTTACCAATTTCCACCATGAAAAATGAAAAAGGAATTTTAGGTTTTAAGTAAATTGAAACTCCTAGATCCTTTGAGATTCATTGAACTTTTCAATGGCATGTTTAAATCTCGATTGTGCCCTTCAAGTTTGTGACTGGGATGCCAAGGATCACAAACAAATAGTGAATAATCATGTAAATTAAATTGGTACACTTAATGTTACAACCACCTAATCAATTTGCCCGTTAACCACACACACTCCATTGATCTGTGATTAACATCAAGCTACCCTTTACCACACATTGTCAGTCAAGATTAGTGTGCCGGTTAACCACACACACTCCACTATTGACTTAACAAGTTGCAAAGTGCAACTTCATGGGTTAGCACAAAATTCACATTTTCTAAAAGTAACTAAGATTGGGAATTTAATAAAGTTTAGTTACGTTATATTTATCATTATACTTTTAATGAAGGGAAAATTAGAGTCATGTCCTACCCGTTCGGCTAACGACCATCCACCAGTTAAGGAAGCGGTGGGTGAGAGTGGACACCCATTAAACTGCCATTTTATACCCCCATTATAGACTGGCTTCGTGAATGAGGCCTACTAACGGTAAGACTGACTTTGCGCTTATACATATATATGTAAATATTAACTATTAATATTATAATAGTATAAGGGTTGAATTTTAACTTTTAAAATTCTAAGGGTTGGAATTAAAGTATACATGGGGTTTCATAACTAGAGAAATTCTATAGTTATTAGAGTCTAAACTTTACCTAGATACTTATAAATTCACAATGTAATAGTCTACGTCAACTATTGTAATTTATTTTGAAATAATAAAAATAGAAATTAATTGAGAGGAAAAGTAGCGTAAAAAATGAAGTGTTAAATAAACTTATTAGGGATGAAGAAAGTGATAGAGATTTTAACAAGGATTCCAAAAATATAAAGAAAACCAAAATCCGAGTCATAACGAAGAAGTTATGACCAATCGAATATCCGCGACAAAACCAACAAAACACTATTAAGTGTAAAAATTAAGTTTTCAATAAAATACTTTTTATCCATAACTATCTAAATGAAAGTCGTAGTATACATTAACCTGTGAATGTCTGTAAAAAGAACATCCAAATCTGACTTCGTATGAAGAAGTTATGATTTTTCTAAAATTCGACATAGCAGTACACATCAAGAAATTCGAAATTAAATTCAAACGATATTTAGCCAACACAATCTAAACGAGAATCGAATGTCTCGTCAATAGTAGTACAACGGTAAAAGGACAAACGAAAACGGACTTCGGATGAACAAGTTATGAATTTTTAACAGATTTTCCTGTCCCGGTCTGTTAAAAATATTAATATTAAAAATAAATTCAAAATTAGCCGACAAAGTTTGAACGAAAGTTTTAGAGTATATTCTCGCCTACACGTGCATACAAAAAACGTCGAAAACGGAACTCGTATGCGAAAGTTATGAATTTCGGAAGATTTGGGTACAAAAACTGAAAAATAATGGAAAACCGGGAAAATTCACATGGACAACATCCGACCACGTCACCTCGCACTCGCGGATGCCCCGTGCTCCGACGCGCGTTGCACCCTTGTCGATTCTGAAGCACGGCCCAACCGGCGTACGGTGCGTGTATCGTCTGAAGCTTTTGAGACCGACGCGTGCTTCGCCTCTTCCTCTGACGCGTGCCCTCCTCGCATGCGAGACGCGTGTCCCCTTCGGCCAAACCCTCGAGGGTATAAAAGGAGGTGCGAGATCCTTAGGTTTTAACACAAATTTCACCCACTAATTCACACTTTTTACCCCCCACAAACTTCTTTACAACCCCCCGAAGCCCCGGTATCATATCCAACACTTGAAAGACATCCCGAAATGCAAGAAGTCAACAAATAGAGTCTTCCGGTTTCTAAATCCGAACCCTCACAAGGCCCGATTTTCAGAAATAAAGTCTTTATAGCAATGAAGTGCTACTCAATTCTTCACTACTATCAAGTGAGTTTATATCCCTATGTTTTCACTATTTTTATAATGTTTTAAGGGGGAAATACAGGTAAACTACAACAAATTCTCGTATAAATAACAAAACTTGTTTATTTAGTTTATGATTGTTATAAACAAACTATTTTACCGACTCGGAATTTATTACAACAATAAACATATAAATTATAATAGGTATCATTTTATGGTTCATGCATATTTATCAAGACACTTTATGGAACTACATATGCTTTCTAAATATTCAGAGTAACTTATGAAAATAACTATACAAATTATATTAAATATAATTTATGAGATATTTACAGTATATCTATTACAAATATATTTTTCAATATTCTACACGTAATTATCAATATAGTATTTGTGAGACACGCTTCAAGTACTTATTTAAGTATAAAACAAAAGTCATGAAAGTTATAACCAGAGTCTCCTGGAGGGAGAGCATGACACTTGTGTATAGATCTATATGGGACTGACAATCTCACATCCCGACTGTTAGCTACAGTCAAACTGACAGGCTTGGGATGACAATTGTCGTACCAAATTACGACGCCTAAAGAACGTTGTGTTTCAGGCGAGGATTAGGTCATCAAGCATAGTTATGATAACTCACAATTTGATATTGAATAATATGCTCAGTGTAAGAATAAGTAAACAACTTCGCATAGTTTTAATAAGTTAAAACTATAATACAATAATTACAATTTCACAAGTTTTCGTACAAGTATAAATATAGAATACTAATTTAGTACAGTGAAAACATACTTCTCATAGCTTTATGGATATTTAAAACTATACTATTTTAGAACACAAATACATATACAATAGAAAATCACTACTAGAAAACTGCCCTTTAATGATGCGCAAACAATGACATGCAGTGATTTACAATACGCATTTGTGTGCGTCGTAAAAATAATGTTTGTTTTTAAAAGAAATGAAGGATAGAGGATATGCATTTTTGCGTGCCCTAAAATTAATGTCCAATAAAAAAAATTAAAAACACGGAGGGCACCTATGTTAAAATGAGTGTCGTCTAGAGATGTCGCTTTATATTTTATTTAATGAAACACGCGTTTTCTTCTTTCGCAGTTTGGGGGGAAATGATAATCACAAAAGTTTGAAAGTCCGCCATTTTATCCTCTACCTTGTTTCCATCGCCGTTGTCTCTCACTAATCAATACCCAAAAAAACCCTAATATCATCACCACTCTCTTTTCCTGCACAACTAAAATGTTCACGGGTTCTTTAATTTCACTCCTAGGGTTATTTGATGGCTCTTGTTTGGTTCATTCCCTATACTGAATCGAGAGTCAAAACCTTTCATATGTATTCAGCTTATCGCCTTAAGCAATTGTTATTTCATCCTTCATTCACCTTATCTCCGTTGTATTGCTACGACCACCAAATTTCCTCTTCCCTTCTCGCAGTTGCTAGTTATTCCACTACCTTATCTGTTTCTACTTGCAACAAGAAAAAGATAAACTAAAAAGATAATTCCATTACTGGTACTAGTCGTCGAGTTCTAATAGATTCTGTAGTGAGTCAGATTCCGGTGATGCGCGGCGAGGTATTGGAGGTTATTGATTCTCGCAAACTTCAGATTTGTCGATTGTACCCTTGGAGCCGCCGGTCATTCTTCTGCCGTATGTGAATCTGATTCCCCTTTTCTATATTTTTTATAATTCATTTTGTTGTTATTTGGTCAAGGATCCTTTGAGAATGTGAAGCATTAGAATTGGGAAAAGGGTTTTCTCGATTGTGCTAATGTCTTTCATTTCTGATGTTGATGTCTTTTGGGTCTCGATTATGTTACCAGTACTTCTAACCAAGGCAGAAACTATAGTAAATCCAATGACTTCTCATCTTTTTCTTTTTCTAATATTTTGATTTTTTTTTTAATTTGGATCAGAAATTCTAACCAAGGCAGAAACTATAGTAAATCCAACGCCTTCTCATCTTTTTTCTTTTTCTAATATTTTGATTTTTTTTTTAATTTGGATCAAAAATCGGATGCTTGAGCTAGCAAGAGGAGGAATTGGGTATGCATGAAAAGCATTTTTGAAGCTGTATGAGTATGTTTCTTTGTTTTTCTTGAATTAAATAAGGTTGAGTTTATAAATTAACTAATGTTTTTTTGTATATATTATTTTTTAGCACATTTCTGTGTAAATGATTGATTCAATTTGTACAGGAAAATGAATTTCTTAATTGTTTTATAATTTTTTTCTTAAAAACGCGCGTCCATTCCTGAAGATCACAAAATGGCAACCAAAAACTAGGGCTTTTATTTCCCCCTTACATATAATCGTGATTTTTAGAGTTTCAAAAACACTTTCTGTAATATGTGTTCTAATCATAATTGTTGATCAAAATCGTTAGGTATCAATGGAGAAATTTGGGGTTTTCAATGAAGACTGGAAGTGGCTGCTATTGGAGAGCCTTTGGTGCTCTGTTGCAGCGAAGAAAACAACTTCTGGTTTCATCTTTTTTGTTAGAATATATTGTTTATTCCACCGATTTTCAGTCAGCAACGCTTTTCTCAGTTAGGTTTCTTTACGAAGGATCTGCACACCCACAAACAATGCAAACTCTTCTGGTGAGTTTCCATGTCTTTACTGTTCCCACTTGTAATGTCTGTTAGCTGTTATTTTAATACAGGGTTGCATTATTCAGTTTTTTCTTCTAGCTCTTTAGTTTATAAAATTTTACAGGGTGAGATAGGGCGTAGAGGTGGAGGAGATAATTTACTCGAAAGGGAAGGATACGTTGTATCTGCTGGATTTCCCTTGGGTCTAGTTGCCTTGGGTATGTTGTTTTATCAGTCACACTTTCTTGAAGTTGGACTTGTTTCTTAACTTTGTTCTCTTTAACTGAAGGGCGTGGGCTAGATGCGATTGGTTTCATTGATACATTAGTTGGGCGGTTGTTCCAGTATGCAGGCAGCAAAGAGTTTCATCATGTAAATGCTCTTTGAATATGCTCATCACTTTTACTCTAAAAGATTTCAATTATCAGTACTCATTTCAGTACACTTTAAAGACAAATAGAATTAATATTTCATGTAGATGACTTTTTTTTGTTAAATCGCCTTTTCTCAGGAAAGATCCCATCTCCCCCAACGGATCAATGGAAGACCACAATCGTGGTTCTGGGCAGGTTGTGCTTTTTACTTGTTTTTTTAGAAAGTTGATTACCCTTTCTATCTTTTTCATTAATTGTCTGTTTTTGTTTTCTGTTGCTTGCAGATGATGGACGGAACCCAGATCAATATAGATGTAACTACAGGTGGTGGCGGCGTATTGGTAACTGGAGGTGGTGTGGTGGCGGCAGCTGGTGGTGGTGGAGCAGCTGCTGCCAGGATTTCTTGATGGTTAATGTTCACCTGAGGTGATGATGTTGCAGTTTCTCCAATCCTTCAAATGCTTACAAGTTAGACTAGATTCCATTATATATATATATATATATATATATATATTAAAATTTACAAGTAAATAATTCTTTTGAATTATTAATTAATTAATTTACCTCTTGGTATCAACAGGGCTATAACCGTCACTCACAGCATCTTCATAACTAGGAGGCCCACCACCAAAAAAGAAAATTTTATTTCAAGCCCCCTACCCTCACCACCAAAAAAGAAAATAAAATCTGAAAATGGGGTTATCTACTTTATTTATGATTTTGCTTTTTCTTCCTGAAAAATTTCACCAGCTAGTTTTCACCAGCTACAACAGGTTATGGAACAGGTATATCATGATTTTTCTTTTTCTTCCTGAAAAATTTCACCTTTTCATCTATATAATCAATCAATCACTAGCATTGTAGTGTTGTTGTGGTTCAGTTGGATTTGAGGACAAAGTTATGCATAAGGGATAGTCTATACCGTTTGGCTAGAAGTGCTGAGCAACAACATAATAATCCAGGCATAAGTAGCAGCGCTACAGATATTAATGATAGTAACAAGTACGATTTCTTTCTTTCTCTTTCTCTTTCTCTTTATGTTTTAATTTTATTCTTCTCTCAATAAAATCTGAAAATGGGGTTATCTACTTTATTTATGGCAGTGGATTGATGGATATGGAAACCAATACAAATCCTATAGACCGGTCTGTAGCACATTTATTGTTTCATAGGCCTTCAAAATCACCTAATCTGGTAAGCCCCCTACCCTCACCACCAAAAAAGAAAATCTTATTTCAATGTATTGTGTATATATATAAGGAGGGTATTTTGCTATAATTGCATATATTTCTGTAAATATGATCCTTTTTATAGATTTTCATAACTTTTTCGTTCCATGTCTAATAAAATGAGTCTTTTACCCTTCATGTTGAGAGGGAGGGTGGCTTGTGGGTTGTAGGCCTTCTAATTTATTAACCATTTAAATAAATGATAGAAAATAATAATAATAATAATAATAATAATAATAATAATAATAATAATAATAATAATAAGTGACCTGAGGGGCAAAGTAGTCATTTTACATGACATGGACCAAAAATGTTGTGGAAACCTCGAATAAGGACCAACTTTGTAAAGTTATTCTTTTTTGGATTTGATCCAAAAAACACTTGAACACAGGGACCAAAATTGCAATTTAGTGTATATTTAATATTGAAATCTTTAAGTCTTTTAAAATATGAAAAAATCTTTCTTGTTAATATTAGGAAAGAGGAGCTGAAGTCTCTAATGAACAAATGGAGAATCTTCCTAACATACACAAAGTTTACAGCTGAAATTTTTTTGTTATTGCAGGCTGCAACTCTCAAATTGTCTTGGATTATGTTAGATATTTTCTTCATCATCACATGTGAGTAGATTACTCTTTGCTCCTCCTAATCTAACTTTTGTTCTTCTTGTTGGATGTATTTCGAGTAGATCATGGTTTACGACCTCCAATCTAACTACATTTCTTCCATGTAATTATATTTATATAAAATCATTTATAAACTATATATGTCTTTACTTCAATGTATGTAGATTAATGGTATTTTTTTTATATAATTTACAGGTAGTATTCTATAAAAGAATAAACCGCGTGTTTTTTATATAATTTACAGGTAGTATTCTATAAATTTGACCACTTATAGGCAGTTCAAGAAGTTGAAGTTATTTATGGTAGTGATCTTGATACTTATGTTTATGGTAGTGGGTTTCCACGTTGTCACACCCTGAAACCTAAGGCGGAAACGTTCCGGGGCGGAGGACATCATGTATATCGCAACCAATGTACATAGTAAGCATAGTAAACACAAAACAATACATTACATAGAGTTCTTACATTTGTTTGAAATCAAAGTGTTACAAGTGTCATACATATACATCATATGAACAAAAGTTATGACGATTCTGATAAGCGCTCCGTCTTCTCCAAAAGATCGCGGGTACCTGTCTAGTATGGACCTGAGAATACAAGCAGTTTGAAAATTAGCATAAAGCTGGTGAGTTCATAAGAGGTTTGTTTTCTGAAAATATACAAGTTTCCTTTGGTTTTCCGACAAGTTTGTTATCCAAGAAAATCCCATATTTTCTTATAAGTATAGTTGAATTATTCTTTTGTTATACGATCCGGTTATGTACAGTTTGTTATCCCAGGAAAAACTCTTATTTTCCTTAAAAGTAAAGTTTAGTTATCCATTAGTTACACGGTCTAGTTAAGAACAGTTCAGTTATCCCAGGAAAAACCCTTATTTTCCTAAAAGTAAAGTTTAGTTATTGAATCCAAATGTAATGTACAAGTATCTAACATACTTGTTGTATTAGCTAGGTATTCTGATGTCCTAGTTATCCTACACTCGAATGTATCCAAAGGCGTGCTTTCGTATTCGTATTCGTATTCCTATTCCTATTTGTATTCATATCCGTATTCGTATTCGTATTCGTATTCCTATTCTTATTCCTATTCCTATTCCTATTCACATTCGCATTCCTATTCCTATTCCTATTCCTATTCCTATTCCTATTCCTATTCCTATTCGTATTCGTATTCGTATTCCTATTCCTATTCCTATTCGCATTCGCATTCGCATTCGCATTCGCATTCCTATTCCTATTCCTATTCCTATTCCTATTCCTATTCGTATTCGTATTCGCATTCGCATTCGCATTCACATTCGTATTCGTATTCGTATTCGTATTATTCCTAGCTGTACTTTCATATTCGCTCTGTTCCTAGCTGTACTTTCGTATTCGCTCTGTTTCTAACTGTGTGTTATTATCCCTTCGCTCTCGTATCTACGGGGAGTGGTGAAGTTCTAAGTTTAATGTTATTAGTCCTGCACTCTCGTATCTACAGGGAGTGATAAAGTTCTTAGTTTAATGTTATTATTCCTTCACTCTCGTATCTAAGGGGAGTTATATCAAGAACATTTTAATGCTTTAAAATTCATGCTTTTAACAACAATTATATGGAAATTCATTTGTGAAATATAAATTATAACATTTTAAAACGAGTTTCACAAATAACATGACGGTTTACTCTGCAAGTTGAACGATTGGTTAATACAGTTTTCCATGTTAAAAGCATACGAAATATGAAATAGATCAAATAAAATCATAAGTTTCAGTACAAGATTTCCTTGTACTTTTGCTTGTATTCCCCCCCCCCCCCGAAAACATTGAAAAACATTGAAAAAGGGTAGGGGTATGAACTTACCGATCGAAGAATGTGCCTGATTGGATTCTAAACGTTAGTTCCGAGCTTGAACGCGTGCGAGGTTCCTATGTAATATGAAAAGATATACATTTGTATCTAATTAGGCTTTGAACTACTATTTAATTAAGAATATACACTCCGAGACGCGAAAACACTCTATCTCAAGTGTTAGGAGTGACCCGGGTGACATCTATGGACGTGTATGGCTTGGATAAGGAGTTTACTCTTCAAGAGTAAACTCATAAGAGAGTTTACGGTCCTAATGACCAACTCCCCATGAGTTTACGGCCGTAAACTCATGGTGGGGGTGTCCTTGGGTGCCTAATGGTCTTACAACTCTTGTGGGGTAATGCTTGGCTTGGTTTTAAGGCATTGGAAGGCAAATTGGACATCCTAAGGACCATTTGAGGAGTTTATGGCAGTAAAATAGGAGTTTATGGCCGTGAACTCTTGTGTACCCAACCTTAAAGTGTTTTGGTGGTCCTAGGTTGATTACAATGCACAAAAGAAGGTTCTAGGGTTGATTCCATGGCTTAGGAAGTGATTGGGACTTGAATTGGCCTTGGAAAGGAGTTTACGGTCTATGAAGATGTTCTTGGTGAGTTTAATACCTTAAACACATGATTTTATGGAAGTAAACTCATGTTTGTCCATGATTCATGTGATTTGGTGGTTGAAAGTTAAGCATGCTAAGTTCTAGACCCATTTCTAAGTCATACAAGGTGTTAAGGGCACTTTAACACCCATTGGAGGAGTTTAAGGTCTAAGAAGAGGTGTTTACGGTCCAAGAATGTTCTTGGGCCGTAAACTCAAGTGTGACTCTTTTGATTATGATTTGGTGCATCTCTTGAAGGATTATAAGGTTCTATACTCTTATGGAAGCTTTTTGGAGCTGTTTAGGGGCAAACTAACACCTTAAAATGAGTTTACTCCCCATGAATTGGTGTTTACGGTCCAAGCATGTTCTTGGGCCGTAAACTCATGTTTACACTCTAAATGTTGAGTTTAAGGTGTTCTAAGTCCAGTTTGGTAAGCCCCTAAGTCATATCTAAGCTCCAAATGTGGTTTGGAAGGGTTTTTATGGCTCAAAAACCCCATTTACATGTGTTCATGGCCTAAGGATGTTCCAGGGCCATAAACACATGTTTATGGTCCTATTCCACATATTAATCACGAATTTGAAGGCTAAAGATGTTATACTAGGAGCTAGGATAGTTACCTTGATGATTTGAAGCTTGATTTGGATGATTTTGGCTCAATTTCGAGTTTTAGAGAGAGAGAGAGTAGAGAGAGAAAGTTATGAGGTGGGCAAAAGGCTTTAAATGAAGGTCCACTCATCCTTTATACAAGGCTTGAGTTTGTGGCCCGGTGTAATTCTACCCGATATTGATGTTAAGCGAGGCTTTTGGTCGCACCCGATTTAATTGTTTATAACCCGACGGAATAAAACTAAATTTTTCCAAATAATAATTTGGGGCGTTTTCATGAGTTTCTAACGTGTTTGGATACCAATTAAGTCATAAGGTCAAACTTAAAATTAATGACTTAATTTAGAAATGAAACGGAAACAATTCAAAACGACGAATTTTTAATGACGGAACGGGTTACGACGACGGAACGAACTTCGGGTTGTCACACACGTGCAGCTGATGAAAGACCATTACCATTGGTATGTATAGCTTGAGTGCATCTGTGGCTTAATCATAATAATAATTCAGTTTTATATTATCTTATTGTCAAGTTTGTTTAGTAAGAAGAGTAAACATGGTATCCTTATCTCAGTTGCAGTCAAACCACAAGCTTTCGGGGCCAATTCAGTTGCTGAGACCTTTTCTGAATTCAAACACCTTCTTCTTGTGTATAAGTTCAATAGAAAATTCAATACTTTCTTGTGTATAAGTTCTATTAGAAGACAAACATATTTTTGAACCTTTTGAGATTTATCCATTTGTCTACTATTGGAATGATTATTTGTATGACATTAACTTTTGTGCAATGTATTATATTTTTTGTATATGGTATTTTATTTTCTATTATGAGACATGAAATGCAAATTTAATTTGAAAATTATAAAATCTATAAATATTATTTTTTAAAAATTTAAAATTACGATACGCAAAAATGTGTGTCATCTTCATTTATGACATGGCCTTTCTTGACAGCGGCTTTAATGATACACATTGCGTGTCATAAATGCGCGTCGTCTATAGAGAACGCGCAAAAGCACGTCGTCTCTCGTTATGATAGGGCCTTCCTTGACGCGCATTTGCACGTCGTCTGAGCGTTTTACGACACGCAATGAGCGTCGTAAAAGGTTGTTTTTCTAGTAGTGAATATAGGATTTTCTGGGTAAATATAATTACATTTCAGAGAACAAATGACATAATACTTTTACAACATACTTATGAACTCTCCAACTTAATTGTTGACACTCTTTTCAAAACTACTTGTATTTTCAGGAAATCGTTAAACTGGTATCAGAAAGTTTTGAGGAAGACAAAGTTTTATATAATTATGTTTGTTAATTATACTTTTTGGTGTCAATATACAATGATTTGAACATGAATGTAAAGTTATATTTTATCAATGTAATGGATGTTCTACTTTGATTACTATTGTGCAATGTTGTGATACTGAACATGAAGTCATCCACCCTCGAACATTCTCGCCGTTTAGGTTTGAGGGTGTGACATGGGGGGTAACTTTACAAATTTCAAAACTTGGGGGCAAGTTTTGAACAATTCAAAAACTTTTCAATTTAATAACATATGAGTTTAATATAGTTTTTAAAACTTTTAATGAAGAGACTCTTGAACATCCATAACTTGAGGACAAGTTATGGAGTTCATAAAACTATTTATGAGAAAATGACTCCTCAATTGTGTAACCTATGGCTTTAATGAAGAGTTAACACAAAAACTTTTGGTTTTCCATAACTTGAGGACAAGTTATGGAATCCATTAACAAACATCAAGATCATCAATTCAACTAACAAACATGACAAGAAAAACTATGATCTAGATTAAACTCATATGAACAAGACAATTCAAATCAAACAATTTTCATGTAATTAGCCTAATCATTAAACTAATACAAAACATGAAACTTTTGACAATTATCTTTTGAATTGGATTAGCATGATCATCACCACATCAAAAACAGGTTTATAAGCTCAAAAACAGCTTAGGGTAATATTCCTAGTCCAATTCCATCCAAAAAACACGAATATATGTTGTATGGGGCTCCAACTCATCGATTACATGAGCAAACCCGACGAGTTGGATGAGTTTACACATGGACCCATCGAGTCACTCTATGGACTCGGCGATTCAGCTGTCCAGACAACAAAAAATCGATTTTTCAGCCTTTTTTCAACAAGTAGCATCAAGTATAATTTGAAAATAACCCATAGCTCATATACCACTGTTGGGTTTTGTACACTACAACATCCTATGGTGCACTGTAACAACGTAAATTTTCAAAACAATTTTTCATTTCTTTAAAACATAATTTCTTTCAAGACAAACCATAGAATCCAATGTAACATGATCATAATACAAAACATATCAATCCCAAGATCAAACATATCCAAATCCGCCTGTGTGTGTACGAGTCATATCGGCGCCTTCCCACGGTCCTCACTAGTACCTGAAACACATTACACATAAACACTATAAGCAAGAAGCTTAGTGAGTTCCCCAATATACCACTTACACACATACGCCTTTCCAGGCCATACTTCACACGACCTTCCGGTCCATGTGTCTCAGGGGACTTCCGTCCCAACCCGGTAAACCTTCCGGTATTACCCGTGTCGACCTTCCGGTCCATAACTCCCTGACCTTCCGGTCCACATCATAATGCCTTCCGGCCCATATCATAATGCCTTCCGGCCCATATCAAGCATAGCATACATAGCACATACGAAACAGGCAACTCATAGCATACCAGACCTTCCGGTCACACATAGGTACCCTTCCAGGTACAGTATAGTGAGAAGACTCACCTCATATGATGTCTAGTATCTCACGTGCTCGATATCTCTGAATCTCGAAACAACGACCTAGCCTCGCCTAATCACAACAAATAATCATTCCAAAGCATTAACGGCTCTCAAGGCTATACTACACCCCTTTCTACAATCCCACATAAGGGTAAAAGACCATTTTACCCCTCCCTGACTCAAAAGTCCACATGTTGACCAAAACCCTAAAAGTCAACAAAGTCAACAGCAAGTAGTACGCGGAGCATACCAACTCCTGTACACGGGGCGTACCCTTGCACTCCAGAATCGGGGAACGTGACCCCCTACGCGGCGCGTACTGGGATTACGCCCAGCGTAAATCCCAGTTTCTTACTTTCCTCATTTTAGTGTCTTAAACAGTTAAGACATAATCTCACATTCCAGATCTGGCCATTCGAATACCTCTTAATCCATAAAGTCGAAACCTTTAAGCCTTTTCATGGCTATAAAGGTTCCCACACCTTCTAACACATTTCCTTTCTCCTCCAAAAGTCTAGATCTCATGTCCAAGATTGCATTTTTATGAACATACAACTCATATAGTTCTGAAATATGATAGATCTAGGCCAATGGAGACTATTTGCTCATAAAGTCTCCATCTTGGGACCAAAAACCCTATAATTTGGTCCAAGAAGCATACAACACAAATAACAAGGAAAGTTCTGAACTTTATACCTCAGGAAGAAGCTCCAACCTTTGTAGACCTCAGATCTACTCTTGTGCACCAACTTCTAGCTTCTACAATGGCCTCCTTTTCTCTTTCACCACCTTGAAATGGCACTTTGAAGCTTAGAACACTCGCACACAAGCTAAGGACGAAGGGAATACTCTCTTAGGGTTTCTTTCTGTAAGATGGTGGCTGAGAGACAAGACCATTTCATTCCTTTTATAGCCCTCAAGCCATATTAGGGTTTTGCATCTGGGCCAGTTACGCCCGACGTAACCTTAGGTACACCCAGCGTACCTGGATGAATCCACATACAAAATAAGCGCGCGAGTACACGCAGTGTACTCCTTAGTACGCCCAGCGTACTCACAAGCTTAGCATTTACACAAAGGGACCTAACATGACAACTTGGAAAAGAAGAAGGGTTAAATGGTTGAACCTGAATTTCGGGATGTTACATGCACATACAACCCTAAATACCTTGGATCTATGTTTTCACTAATTATACACGCAAATGGTTTCCAAGGCATTAAACCTATAAGTAGCATGCATTTGACATAAACCATATAAAATACTAGTTAGGTTAGCATACCTTTTGATGGAGTTTGAAGTCTTGATGTATTTGGCCTTAAAGAGCTTAGCCCCAATAGTGTGGAAGCCTCAAGTGGAAACACAACACACCATGGACAAAGGTGGATCTTGAGAGAGAATTCCATGCTCCCAAAAACACCCATGAACTCCAAGAACTTCATATATAACCACAAGTGGCGTATTTTAGGTCATGATGCATGTATTTATATGTGTGGTATTTTAAGAGTCATGGGTATAACCCAAATCCATACCCATGGGTTTTATGATCCATGGTTCATGTGACCCAACTCTTTATGTATCCATACATAAACTTAGTCCAACATGGATCATAAGCCCAACACATATAAATATAATTAATTAACATAATTAGTCCCTATAGATTTAATTAGTCTCTTTTTGATCACTAAATTAATTCCAAATTAATTCTTGATCAATACTAATTAAAACCATATGATTTCATATTAATATATTATAACTTATAATATATTAGTAAATCATATATAACCTTCTTTTCTCAAAAGTCCATCCTAACAAATTGTCCTGATGATATGCAACCCAAATGGACCATGCTACTCTCGAGTCAAGTACATACCAATAATAGTTATGGGCTTAGACATCTAATCCAACATAAAGTTGCTTCCTTGACTTCCCTATTGCCAGATCTCTCCATGTTTAAGTTTAAGGCCATCTTGTAGCAATTTTGTGAACCTTTTATAGTATCAGATGTGATCTGAAGTTGTAACTTCAAATCTAGATCCCTTTCAGCCCCTAGAGCCATAAAGTTGACGAAGTTATCATGCTTTAGCCTTTCCCGTTGGCCTAGACTTCATTTTAGACTTGGAAATGGTGTTGGCTCACAACACCATGCATGCACGTAAAATTTGTAACTTTACGTGTAATATCGACTCTAGAAGGCTAGATCTAGGTTTTGGATGCATTGAGCTCGAGTAAAATCGGCTGTATGGATTTGACATATGGAGGACTCAACGAGTTGTTCATACAACTAAGTGAGTCGTGTTGTGGTCCCCAACCTTTTCTGTCTCCGAGTGAACTCGTTGAGTATAGGAGACGACTCAGCGAGTTGGACTTGGTTTTTGCACTCAAAGATCATAGGACTCGGCGAGTTCAGGGATGAACTCAGCGAGTAAGGCGCAAATCTCCCAACTGAGATGAAGATGGACTCGACGAGTTCAAGGTCGAACTCAACGATTTGTGAGCGAAATTCCTCGAGTTGTATGAAGGGGAACTCGTCGAGTTGAAGGGCCAACTCGGCGAGTTGACTCAACTAGGATATTGACTTTGACTAGAGCATTGACCATGACTTTGACTTTGACTTGGGTGGACCCTTATAAGAGGTTATGGGTATGGAAGGGGTAATTAAAAGGAATCATTATGTGTAAGAGTTTGAGAGGAGTAGATCCCGACACTGAGGAGAGTTCATCTACTGTACGACATCGAGGTGAGTTACCTTCCAGTAGAGGTGGGTCTAAGGCTACAATGTCGGCCTACTAGTAGGAGATGAGTATTAGATGATTGTCTTTGTGATAATTCTCTAGTTTGCCACTATTGATATGCTCTATATGCTAGGATGCTCTGTTATACATGTTAGTAGTAGTAGGGGTGAAACGGTCCCCGGATACTAGATGATAGACTGGAGGGGTAGTCAGTATCTATGCATGTCTAGTAGTCTGCTCGGAATATGATATTACGTGGTAGTGGGAGGGGTGAAAAGCCCCTAGAACTAGTTGAGATAGACCGGAGGGTAGGTCAAGCACCCTAGAACTGCTTGACATGGGTATTTCAGGCACCCCAGAATGATTTGGCAGGGTAGGTCAAGCACCCCAGAATTGCTTGACATGGGTAGGTCAGGGCATCAGGCACCCCAGAATTGTCTGGCAGTATGATGTTTGTATGGTATATATGATAGAGGAACTCATTAAGCTTTGTGATTACATTTTATAGTTTTTGTTTCAGGTCCTTCTTCTTCCAGGGGAAAGGAGTCGGTACGGTAGCAGCGTATCACACACATTATTTTCCGCACATGAGATTCCTGGGAATTTGTACTCTGACTTTGTTTATCATGATATGTATTGACTACTGATACTTTGGTTTTGTTATGATGGAGGTTATGATGGTTTTAGACTAATGGTTTTCATAATTAATAACTTAAAAATGAAATTTTTGGCCTTGAAATTTGGGATGTTATAGTTTACTCCCCTATTTAATCTATTTTATGCCTCCCTTGGACATTCCTTATCAGCCACCTTCCCTCAAAAACCCTAATCTCGAGTCTAAGCCTTGTTTGTAACAGTTTGGAGCTTATTAGTGATTTTTGGTGCTTATTTGTTGAAGAAGAAGGTTATTGAAGAAGAAGTGTTGCTTGCAAGCTTATAGATCTAGAAACTACTCTTCCTTGTACATCTTTTGACGATATAAAGTCTAAACCTTGATGTGTTTCCTTTTTTATCTCCATAGATGAGATTTTATGAACTTTTTATCCCAAACTTTGGACCTTTATGAGTATCAATTTTAAAAAGTTTTAGTATAACGCTGAGTATTATATCATGATAGTAATGTTGTTGTTGTGAACCTTTTTTAAAAACATTTACATAAGTTGCCATAGCTTTAATTTCAAATTGTAAAGAAGGTAATTATGTTTAAATAATTATAGAAAGGTTCATCTATAGCTACAGAGTTAAAGTAATAATTGGTATTAAAAAAATGGTCATATATGACACCACCATATCTTTAACTACATATTAAAAGAATTTATAAAACTATTTTTTTAATGGACAACAATATAACAGCAATCAAGCAATTAGAGCAATGTAAATTAAAAATACATTGTTGTAAGCTATAAAACTATGTTTTTTTTAAATAAATGAAAGAAATATAATTGACAGCAAAATATATATATATATATATATATATATATATATATATATATATATATATATATATGCAGTTTGTTTATTATAGTATCATTTATTTTTGTAAATTTACAAAAAAAATGTCCTTAATAAACGAATTGACTAAAAGTGCCTACTAAATTAAAAAAAAAAAATAGAAAAGTTCTCTTAGTTATAACTTTTTCATACACAGATTATGTTTTCAAAAGTACAATATTATATTCGGTATATTATTGCATTACAATAATATAATATTTCAAAAGTATAATGCTATAGTTGGTATATTTTTAAGCAAGTTGCTAAAACATAAACAAATTAAAGTCGTATTGGTATAGTAATTCAAAAGTACAATGCTATATTTGGTTTATTATTACAGTTTTACCCTTTGAAAGTATTATAACTCGTGTACGATATCTAAATAGAATTGGATTCATAAAATAAAAAATTTAAAAAAAAAAAAAAGAAAAAAAGAATCGGATTTGTCAAGAAACTTGATACTCAAATTCAAATTGGAGTAGAAATTACTATTAATTTTTACGAAAGAATCTGTAAAAACCATAATTAACTGTTATGTAACATCCCAAAAATACAGGCCAAAAATTTCATTTTTAATTACGTCATTTTAAAACCAACAGTGAAATAAAACATCTGTAATATTATGTCATGTCAAAACCAAAGTAGAAATAATCAAACATGTTATCATAAAACAATATCAGAGTGTAATCCCAAAGATCTCATGTGCGGAAAACCATAGTGTGATGCGCTGCGATCAAGCCAGATCCTTTCCTTTAAACACGAAGTACCTGAAACCAAAACTGAAAACCGTAAGCACGAAGCTTAGTGAGTTCCCCCATCATACCACATACCACACAATGACATAACATACATACTGCCAGACATTTCTGGGGTGCCCGACCTACCCGGTACGGCCTTTCTGGGGTGCCGACCTACCCGTGTCAAGCCATTCTGGGGTGCTGACTACCCATGTCAAGCCATTCTGGGGTGCTGACTACCCTTCGATCCTAACGACCAAACCTCGGGGACTATTTCACCCCTACTACTACTACTACTACTATCACATATCAATTCATAACACATTATCAGACATATCTGGGGTGTCTGAACTACCCTTCGGTCCTAACAACCGAACTCGGGGATTGCTCCCCTCCTACTACCTCTAACTCATATAACAGATCATGCTAGCATATAAACATAACATCACATACTGTCAGACGTATCTGGGGTGTCTGAATATCCTCCGGTCCTAACAACCGAACTCTACTACTATCACACATAACATATCATGCTAGCATATAACATATCAGGTAGTAACAAACCTATATGATATAACAGAGACAATCATCTATCATACGTCTCCTACTATTTTCTTTCAATGCAAGGCCAATACATTACCATTTAACCCCTCCTTTTGAAAATCTTAACAAGATAACTCCGGATTTTACTAAACCGCCCTTGCATTCTAAAATCTTTACAAGACTAATCCAAAATTTACCTTTTCACCCCAATCCATGGAAATCCCTTACAAATTAAGTCCCGATAATTACTATACAGCTCCTCCTTTACAAATTCTTTGCAACAGAAATCCATATATTACCATTCAACCCCTAAGCCTCTAAAATCTCTTCAATTTAAGTCCCAGAAGTTAAAATTTCCTCGCCCTCATTAATACTTACGAATTGGGTCCGGAACTTACTCTTTTAACCCTCGACTTCTAAAATGGTGACGATTAGCTCTTTGAGACCATCCTTTTATACATAATTATTTATTTTAGGGCCATGAGTCCTTCATTTATTTATTTATTTATTTAATAAATAAACGGGTGTTACAACTCTCCCCCACTTAAATTAGATTTCGTCCTCGAAATCATTCCTTACTCGCCCAACCATTCTAGTAGCATGGTCACCAACCTGGGCACACCTTAGCCTTCCCAGGGTAGCCATGACCCATCCTTGTAAAGCCCTAAAATCCGCAGGTGAACGAATTCCTCACCACAAGATCACATCCACTTCGACTGAAATCTGCTGCCTTGAGATAGTCTGATTCCCTGAGAGACCACTCATACAGAATCATTATCGTTGAATTTAATCCGTTTATCTCACAACTGAATACTCAACTTCTGATCACTCGCGGTTCCCACTATAAAACAGGGTCACAGACCCAACTATCCTTCAATAACACTTAGACTCGGCCAAAGCTCAACTAATTCTACTACGAGTGACTTGGCATACCCAAACAGCCTGTTATTCCATCCGAACTTGCAACCCCAAACACAAATACTAATACTGCCCAGACACTAAAACTGCCCGAACACTGAACTGCCTGAAGCAGTATGCTGCCACATGGTTGCTTCCCAAAAGCTACCGAGACCTCTTGGGTCTCAATTTGCTCGCCAATCATCTGAAATATCAGGTTTCTGCCCGGCTGTGGAGCCAAAAGTCTCCTACTTAATCGTCTCGCACGACTTCTGAACGTGATCCTTCTCTGAAACTAGTAGTGACTAGTTATCATGCCACTGTGGCTCTAACAACCTCCTGATCTAACCGATCGGGTCCATGCGTCGCATCCTGTCATCATCCAATCCAAGACTAAAAGTGATTGCTACCTAACCAACGGTATCCTTACATCACAAACGCCCTTAAGCAGTCCATTACTTCCCTGATCTCATAACTATAGTGACGTTTCTACAGTCTTATCACTTGCTCAACCAGATCTAATCCATCTGGGTAATACCGAAATCCAATATGTGGATTTCCATATCCTCACTGCTGCACCCGAACTGGTGGGCACTACTGTTCCTTCCGCATTCTAACAACATGCTCATGCCATCTACCAACCTAGTGAATGCTACGAATACACTCGCAGACTAACAACACTCTATCACTATCTAGCTGCTAGTGAATGCTACGGCTACACCCACAGACTTACAACACTCTAACACTATCTGGCAACCTGGTGAATGCTACGGCTACACCCACAGACTTACAACACCCTAACACTAGCTACCAACCTGGTGAATGCTACGGCTAGACCCGCAGACTTACAACACTCTAACACTATCTACCAACCTAGTGAACGCTACAGCTACAACCGCAGACTTACAACACCCCTCACATTATCTGCTGCTAGTGAATGCTACAGCTACACCCATAGTCTTACAACACCCCTCACACTATCTGCTGCTAGTGAATGCTACGGCTACACCCGTAGTCTTACTACACTTTCATACTATCTGACTGCTAGTGAATGCTACGACTACCTCCCGTAGTCTTACAACACTTTCCATACTATCGACTGCTAGTGAATGTTACGGCTACTCCCGTAGTCTTACAACACTTTCCAAACCGGGTCGAACACGCACTCGACCTAACCCTCAACTGAACTTGAGTCCTAACCACAACTCTAACCTGGTTCCCGAAACCTACTATCACGTGACCCCATTGTATCTGTACCGTACCCATGCCGTGATCAAAGTGTCACGGTAAACCACAAAATCATCTACATGCTCTGGCAGGGTGAGAATCGGTGCCTTGCACCACCGATGTCTGAGAGTCCCGAAGGCCGCCTGCTGCTCAGGCCCCTAACGAAATGCCACCGACTTCTTAGTTAGTCGGGCCAAAGGAACCACAATCTCGGATAAATCCTGCATAAATCTCCGGTAATATCCCACTATACCCAGGGAATTCTGAATCTCAGATGGAGACCTCAGAATCTCCCACTGCATCACGACCTCTATCTTAGCCGAATCAACTAGAATACCCTTCTGGTTGACAAGGTGGCCAAGAGATTGCACCTTGCGCAACCAAAACTCATAGTTGGAGAACTTTATAAAAAGTCTCTCCCCCACTTAGATTCGACTAAGTCTTCACATTACATGAAAATTGAAGGACTCCCAAGCCTTCTCGCTTTCTACTATCCCACTGATGACAACCTGTGCCTGCCAATGCTAGCGTTTAATCGCCGATTAAACCTTGAGATCTCCCATCCTCGGAAATCTCGATGAGTACTCTTGAAATCTGATCTAGTCTGACACCTCAATCCATCTAACATGCTGTCAATTGAAGACCTTAATCTTCACTCTAGCTAACGAATCCTCGTTCCCACTCCCAATCTTGCAGTACGACTAAACTCTAACTGAACACAGCTCATGCGAAAATACAATTCTCTTGATCATCCAGTGACCAACCACTTATGCATCTAACATCCGCGATTGACACTACCCTCTTCCTGTCACCAGTTCCGTCCTAGCAACGGTAGTGCCTTGAACTCCAAAGTTCATCCATAAACAATTTCCGACCATACCTGAACAATGATAGAACCTCTGAACGCTGACTTCATTGGAGAACAATCACTCCAACCCTGATCGAGTATCCTCTAAATAATACTCCTACATAGATCCTGACAAGGATCCGAAATGGTAACGGTATGCGCGGAACCCACTTCTCAAGATGTGTCTCTCTTTGGGTTCATCAAGGACCTTTCAGCATGCAGGATGGCATATATGATCCTTGGTAACCCAAACACTAGCAAAAAAATCCGACCCGAGGTCTGACTTATCCAAACTCACTCACAATTCCAACGCGATACGTATCCCCAACATCCATCTAGTAGCAATAGAAGATGACATACTCGCAACGTCTGGGGAAATACTGGTCACCTTCTGCTGATATGACCAACCCTGCTACCCTGTAGCAGCATAAACCCTTGGAGTGACAAACTCCCTTGTGTACTTTCTCGTACGTGCTACACTGACTCAAGCCCTGCTGGCCTTTCACCTGATGTTCAGGAGTCATGGGTCTCTTCCCGTGACCCTCTACTATACGCACCTGGCACACACCTTTCTTTCCAGGGTGCTCCAAATCAATCTCGCATCTGCAACTTCTTGGAAATCATATCCTTCAGGGTCTGACACCCTGTCACGCTCGCTAGCTCTCTTGCCAATGACTAAGCTGCAATAACTGGGACATCCTCTGTCCCCAAACTGGGTCACGAACTCTCCCCTGAAGCTTCTTAGATTCTCCAAGACTCTCACTAATTCGAGTATGGATCCTGTGCTTTCAGTAGTACGGGCCCAATACTACCTTCCACACCTATCCATACTTTCCTCAGCAATCCTCCCGGATCCTACAAGTCACTTCCTCAACTGGTAAACCCAAGTCTAACTGAGCCTCACTACTAACCCACTGAAACATATCCTAGGCTTTCCTAGGTTCCCGAACTCACCCAGTCCTCAGCTGCTGAAAGATTCCCAGTAATGTCAACTAGCTACCTTATGAATATAGCCACATGCAACAGAGATCAGATAATCCTTCGAGTGAGACACTCATCCCTAGAACGGTTGGACTCAGACAAGAGCTGCGTAATAGGGTCAAGTCCATCACTTTGAGATTATTCGGCATGTGTCCCTTGTGACTTAGCATATTCACTTAGTAGCTAAATCACATCACAAAGAGTCCCACAAAGCACAAAACAAACAACATTCAAACAATGGAAAATCTAACCATCATAATCCATTCAAATCATTCTATCCTCTAATCGAGAATCTGTACATGCAATTCAAAGGCTCATATAATCAGGCATAACCTAAACAGGCTATCCTATTGCTGACTGATCAGTACTAGCATGCAAGTCTACAAGCACATACAATAGGCATATAAGGCATCCTCCTAGATCCTTAGCTCTATTCTAGCATGCAGTTCTCATAATCATATCGTAACATAACATATCATAACATGTATGTGTATCTTGGGGAAAACTTACTTGAGCTCGGCTGATTGCACGCATCACACACTTTGTTCTTCTCAAAGTTCTTTTTCTCTTTTCAGATTCATTTCAAACTCATTTTTATAAAATGGTTTTTCTTTTGAAAATTTTCATACCAAGCCCTTAGTTTGAGTTCAGACACACCCGAGAGTATGTCCGAATCCCTCAAACCAAGGCTCTGATACCAACTTGTAACATCCCAAAAATACAGGCCAAAAATTTCATTTTTAATTACGTCATTTTAAAACCAATAGTGAAATAAAACATCTGTAATATTATGTCATGTCAAAACCAAAGTAGAAATAATTAAACATGTTATCATAAAACAATATCAGAGTGTAATCCCAAAGATCTCATGTGCGGAAAACCATAGTGTGATGCGCTGCGATCAAGTCGACTCCTTTCCTTTAAACACGAAGTACCTGAAACCAAAACTGAAAACCGTAAGCATGAAGCTTAGTGAGTTCCCCCATCATACCACATACCACACAATCACATAACATACATACTGCCAGGCATTTCTGGGGTGCCCGACCTACCCGGTACGACCTTTCTGGGGTGCCGACCTACCCGTGTCAAGCCATTCTGGGGTGCTGACTACCCACGTCAAGCCATCCTGGGGTGCTGACTACCCACGTCAAGCCATTCTGGGGTGCTGACTACCCATGTCAAGCCATTCGGGGGGTGCTGACTACCCTTCGGTCCTAACGACCAAACATCGGGGACTATTTCACCCCCTACTACTACTACTATCACATATCATAACATAACAGATTATCAGACATATCTAGGGTGTTTGAACTACCCTTCGGTCCTAACAACCGAACTCGGGGACTGCTCCCCTCCTACTACCTCTAACTCATATAACAGATCATGCTAGCATATAAACATAACATCACATACTGTCAGACGTATCTGGGGTGTCTGACTACCCTCCGGTCCTAACAACCGAACTCTACTACTATCACATATAACATATCATGCTAGCATATAACATATCAGGTAGTAGCAAACCTAGATGATATCACAGAGACAATCATCTATCATACGTCTCCTACTGGTGGGCCGACATTGTGGCCTTAGACCCACCGCTACTGGAAGGTAACTCACCTCACATTGCTGAAGTCCCGAAGACACAACCCCACACTTGCTGAAGTCCCGTAGACTCGACCCCAGCTGCTGGCTGACAGATTCCCGAACTGTCAACACCAAAATAACACCCAATTAATAATTGGGTCCCAATACATAACCATAAGTATATTCTTTGGGTATTTACTACATTACCCCTAACTTGGCTTATTCAAGCCCAAGGCCCAATCCATAGGCCCAAAGTCAATTAGAAATCAAAGCCTAACACATGGCCCAATTTTCCAAATTGGGCCTAGGCCTAAACATGGTCTCATTCTAAGGCCCAACACCATATAATCATTAAGGCCCAAACTATGGCCCATCTAAGGCCCAATTTTCCAAATTGGGCCCAAGCCCCTTACATGGGCCTTACCCCAGGCCCATTAAATTATTCTAGTTCATTGGCTTGACTTTGGATGGTCCATTATTATCTCAATCATTTAGTCCCAACATAAAGGCCCAATAATATACCCAAGTGAAATTAGGGCTTCACATAAAATGATGATTAGGGTTAAGTTTCCTACTTAACCCATTAAGGACTTAATTCATTAAGTCCAATATTGCTTAAATTAATTCCCGCCAATGATTATTATTTAATATCTCAAGTTATTAAATAATTCTCGTGTGTGTGACCCGATTAATTCTTAAAGTTAGGTTTTCATTGGCATTAGGGTTTTCTAATCCAAATATTATCCCGCTTATCAATTTGTTGGCCTTTTATGTCAATTAGGGCTTTATTGGGCCTATTAAGCCCACTAAAATCTTAATAAGCTCATTAGAGTTTTATTGGGTCCATTAGAGTCCATTAAGCTTCATTGGGCCCATTAGAGCTCCTTTGAGCCCATTAGGGTTTCAGTCCCTTGTCCAAACATCCCAACCAAATCACAACACAACTAAGCACACCACCACCCGACACGGCGGCCGGTGGCGGCAGGAGGCGGCAGCCACCACCCTAAGGTGGTGGTTTGATTTTCCTTTCATTATTCCAATTTTACAATTTACAATGAACTCACAAAAAACACACACACTATACTAAATGAACACACACCTGCAACCACCCTTGTGGTGGTCGGTGGTGGTACACGGTGGTAGTGGTGCCTTGAACCTAGAATTCCGGCCAAACACACACTAAGGAAATAAACACACACGAAATTAACCCATACATCAGCATACACAACCGCTATGGCGGTCCTTGAGGTGGCAGCCATGGTGGTTCTTCCTTGCGTTTTTCCGGCAGCAACAACACATAGCGGCGGACATGGCGACGGAATAAATAGAATAAGAAGAAGGGTAGTAGCGATTAGAAACAACTACAACAGTCGTGGTGGTCGCGAATGACAGCGACAACGACGGAAGGCAGAAGAAGGACGTCGACAGCGGCAGTGACGCTCGTCGTGGGGGCAGGCTGCGACGTTTGGTGACTAAAGTGGTGGCGGCGTTCTGAGACTAAGGAAAACACGGCAGTGCAAGGTCTCGCCGGCAACGACACATCGGCGGAACAAATAGGAGAAGGGCAGCGGTTTCTGGTGGTCGTTGTCGTCGGCGGTTGACGATGGTGTTCCATCTCCGACGTGGTGGCAACGCCGGTGGTTGGTGCTCGAACTCGTCAAGATGGCAGCAGCCGACAATGGGGATACAAGGTCGGCAGCATCATGGGGTGGCGGCTGGAAGGGTTTAGCTAGGTTTAGGGTTACGGAAAAGCTTTATACCTGATACCATCCCAAACTTATTCCCATAATGACGCCTTTAGTCCCTCCCCTCCTATTTTCTTTCAAAGCAAGGCCTTTAACCCCTCCTTTTGAAAATCTTAACAAGATAACTCCGAATTTTACTAAACAGCCCTTGCATTCTAAAATCTTTACAAGACTAATCCAAAATTTACCTTTTCACCCCAATCCATGGAAATCCCTTACAAATTAAGTCCCGATAATTACTATACAGCTCCTCCTCTACAAATTCTTTGCAACAGAAATCCATATATTACCATTCAACCCCTAAGCCTCTAAAATCTCTTCAATTTAAGTCCCAGAAGTTAATATTTAGTCCCCGCCCTCATTAATACTTACGAATTGGGTCCGGAACTTACTCTTTTAACCCTCGACTTCTAAAATGGTGACGATTAGCTCTTTGAGACCATCCTTTTATACATAATTATTTATTTTAGGGCCACGAGTCCTTCATTTATTTATTTATTTATTTAATAAATAAACGGGTGTTACATGTTATTATAAACATAATAAACGAAATATGAATGTACTAACCAGATGTTATTTATTGCTTGTTTTCATGGTTCCAGTGGTGGACGATGTGAAGAAAGCCAAAATACTCAGAAGTATAGAAAACGGACAATGGAGATTTATGAAATTAGAGTGAAAATACATTTTTATGTTAAAATGTAAAATACTAATATAAAGCCTGATTTTTTGGGATTCATATTTTTCTTATTCAGTTACATGATTTAATTATAGTATGTTGCATTAGATAAAAATAGGTATTTTGAATTATATTAAAAGATAAGATCTATGCTAATTATAGGAGATTATATTTTGAATTTAAACTTTAATATAACCGGATTTTAAGTGGTTATGGAGGCAAAACGGGCATTAGAAGAGGGACAATTGGCAAAACTAGGATTTCTTTATTAGAAGGGAGAAGAAAGAAAAGATAATAAAATGCAAGCTAACAGTTTCAATTTCCAATTGATATATTTTCAAGCGTATAGGTAATTGGAATTTACAAGTTTGGCAGCTATACCTTCTTGTAACACCTTTCAGGTCTTATCACCTCCTATCTTTATCCATTATAGGTGTAACACCTGTGTATTACACGGGTTGATTAAAAAAAGTTAAATATAAGGTGTAGATATTAAGTATTTTCTAAAATAAAATTTTGAAATAAATATAAATGAAATGATGAATAAGTAATTCAATCTATATTAATAAAAAAATATTATCATGTTTTAAATAATCATGCTGAATATGAATGTATAAAAAGTTAAGTATTTTTTAAAGTAAACCACAAGGACCATTTATGTAATTTGTCTTAATTAATCTATACTAATAAAACTAATTAATATAAATTCATAAATAGAATTCATTAATATATTAATAGAAATAATAATTCACAAATGAAAGGTTTACTATGTATATTAATTCACATTAATTACTATGAGGTGTCATTTAATATGTGGAAATTGAATAAAAATGAAAAAGAAAATACAAAAATGACAAGTGGAAAAAATATAATTTTAAAATTCTAAAAAAAAATGACATGTGTCAAATTCAATAAGAAGTTGACATTTGGCAAAATTATCTTTATTTATTAGGATAGATCCTATTCATAATACCGGAACGAAAATCGAATAAAAAACAAAAATGTTTTTACTATTATCCAGAAAAAAAATAAAATACGTTAAGATGGATTTAACCCCGCATATTTTAGAGGTTTGAAGTACTATTACACATGGTTGGTGGCGTTCCCGTTTTGTCCTCATGGACATCATGACAACTAAAGTTTTCTTTTATATATCACGAAAACCTTTTTCCATATTACCTTGATACCTTCCATGTTTCAACAATTAGTTTCAATTTATTTGCTTATAATTCAGTTTGAACAAGCCTCTATTTGATAGTTTTACATGCATGTTATGTGTTTGATAAAATGCTTGACTGAAGTTATGAATTGAAACAAGAATAACATGAAAATGCAATAGGGTATACATGTCCCTATTTGCCACATTTAAGCAATTTCTTGAATATCAACCCAATTGTTAATTTTTTTTCTGGGTAAAATGATCGCTTTGGGTGATAACATTAGTCATGTCGATCAATCTGCAACAATGACTAATGACCTTCAAAATTCATGACTTCCCACTTGATGAAAGCTTATTGTTTGAAATGGATGATGTTAGAAATGATGTTGAGATGGATTCTCTAAATCGGTAGCATGTCATTACATTTCTAATTTTCTATTAATATTAAACTTTCATACCCTATTTTAGTTCTTAAGCATTCAAGGAGTTTCTTTGTTCAGAATAATGTGAAGCAAGGGCCTGTTTGTATCATATGTTATTGACCAACTCGATTCTGAAAATTTGGAATGTGGAACATTGCTTTACATATTGTAAATATAATAGCATTGAAGCTACTTGTGTTTATCTCAACATATAAAAAATCAAACCTCATTGCTTTCCAGTGAGGGTGATCACCATTGAAGCCACTATTCTTTGTATGCTACTTTCTCTTTCATTGCGTCTAATCTATTCTGCAATTCATCTTCTATCATGATTGTTAAACAATGATTGATTTAATGTTCACATTGACTTCAGATGGATAAAGTTTTCTCTGTTATACCAAGTTGGTTCTCTTTCTTTGTCTCATTTTTCTTATCTACTTCTGAGTAGTCCTATAAGTCAAATAACATTCCTTTAATCATATAAGCATAACAGTTTTAGAGGTCTAGAGGACCCTAGTGATGTGGAAAGTTGTAAAGTAGAGGGTTTATCTCATGTCATTTAGAGATTGAAGTCCTTAAAGAGTTAACTTTTCATGCGTAGGCACAAAATGGTTGTTTCCATCATTGAAATATCACTCTGGTCTCATATTATTTAGCATAAGTATACAAAGGGTCGGTGGTTGTGTAATCACAGTTACATTTGGAAAATCATTCCCATTAATTTACAAATTAGAGTTATTTGGAGATGGAGGCTCTATCATTTCATTAGATGCATCAAACTTATATCCACGGCTACACATGCTCATCGACCCGAATATGTTCTTTCCTTTAGTATATCAAACTTTCATTCTATTAATAATCACCCTCTCATGCAAAAAATAGCAACATGTCATCCTTCCATTGATTTGTTCTTATATCATCCTCTCTCCATAGTCATATTACAACATTGCACTTTGAAAATTGTATTCAATTATAGCAGTATCATCCCAGTACAAAAAGTAACGCACTTTCATTGCATTGTTATTATAGTATCTTTTGGAAGTATAGAGACCTAATAAGAAATAAAAATTTAAAGTACAATACTATAGTTGGTTAAATGAACAACCCAACATTGTAGGCAATTAACAAGCATGCTATGAAAATTCCAAATCTCATGCGTCAAATAACATGGGTATATTCCTGGTTAGTTCCCTCTTTAGATTAATTTGTGAAGTGAAAAAACAAGTAGCTAAAAGTTGTAACTAAAATAAATATAATGAGGGAAGCTCGATGATGTAACTAAACTAAAAGAAAAACAAAGAGAGAGCATCTCAAAACTCTTGCAAATGAATGGTAATAACTAAAAATGGTTTCTCCTTTCTATTTTGTTAAATAAAATATAAATAATAAAACCCCTTTTATTTACTTATTTTCCCTTAATTTACACATTCAGATGAATTTCTAATATTTCATATACAACTTGGTGGCAGTGAACAAAACATTTGGACTACCCTTGAAAGTTGTATATGAGTTTCTAATGTTTCATATGCAGAAATCAGGAATGTATCGGTTTCTGCTCACACTTGTCTGCAATTGAAAGTCTAAACAATATTCAGAACCAGAAAATTAGCATGATAGTCTGAAACAAGTCTTGACATATTTACCTGTGAAATCTTTGGAGCACCTTGATTAAGGATATTAAAGCTTCTTTAACACTAAAATATTCATACACATCATTTCAATTTCCACCCCACAAACACGAAATGGTTTAATCTCAGAAAAACTACATGATAAGACTATTGTGAATAATAATTGATAACACTAATAAGTGTACCAGATGTTATCAGTCCCATCAACAACTTCACAAGGGTCAAAGTTGGTTTCTCATCTGATTGACAGACCTGCCTCAGAGAGAAATTACAAATCATTCCTGTTTCACAAATGAAATTTCAAACCTACTATTTTTTTTAAAGTACTTAAACTTTTTAATCATTTAGTTCTAATATTCTGCAATCCATCACATCCCATCCATGTTCACAACTAAATGATATTTTTTTTAACAAAAGAACTTCCTGATATTGTGACACAAATTCATTTTTTATAATAAATAATCTCTAGGGGGCTGCTTTTATAGTTCAAGCAAAATGTGTTAGTATTAAATTTATGTCTATATAAACCAAAAGAAGTCAATGGCAGAGGGAGGGCCTTACATTTTTTTTTTGTATCATCTTTTTTGGGAAGTGAGGTGTTGGAGTCCCACTGAAAGTGAATCCAAGTTCTCAATTAAGTGGCCTGCCTATATATATATATATATATATATATATATATATATATATATATATATATATATATATATATATATATATATATATATATATATATATATATATATATACATGGAAACAATTTCTTTTATTATATACATGCTTATGTTGGATATAATATTGGCATTTTGTTGGTTGAAAGAAAGCAAAATTAAATATTATATTTATAATTTATCATTTATCATCAGCGGAGGGAAGAGCATACCTTCAGATTAAGTTTGTAACTGCTCAGGGTATGTAAGTGTAAGGGATACGTGAGACGAGGGGCCAGTAGGAGCCTCTTTTACTACTCCTTTCTTTCAGATTTGGGCATTCCCATATTCTCAAACTCAAAAGGGAAGGCAGCAACATTTCTGGCAGATCAATTATCTTTGGGCAGTCGTAAATGTGGAGATGCTGGAGGGAGGTGAGGTGTTGGAGTCCCATTGAAGCTGATTCCACTGTCTCAAATCCAATTATGTCAAGAGATGTAAGAGATGAAGGAAGAAGATGGGACATCTGACTGAAATTACTCACATCTCCTGACTGTCCACCTGTTAAACATAGGCTCACAAGTGAGGTTGGAAAAGTCTGTGGACCCCACTTTGACATGGGCTTCTTCAGCCCCCCTATACTAAGTGAACACAATTTTGGAGGCCAAAGCCCACAAGGAAAAGAAGCATCAACACTTTCACAATCCATTATTGTCAGATGTGTTAACACATTGAGTTTCGGCAACATGTGGTCAGGAAATAACTCCAGATTTGGACAGTTGATTATTATGAGATGCCTGAGGCGATTGAAGGAACTCAATTCGGTGATTGATTTCAAATTTGGCCAACTAAATATAAATACATATTCAAGCATCAGTAAGTTTGAGTTGATCAGAGGCTTCTCTCGCCCTTCTACCAACTCCTTTTCCAATAATTTATTACAATTCTCGATGGTAAGTGACTTAAGGCTATTTGGACAGCTGCAATGCTCCAAGCTGTTACAATTCTTCATGTACAGGCTTGTAAGAGATGTTAGGTTGCTCCCACAATTATCCTCCTCTTTCTCTCCTAAACTCACCAAATTTGAACAATTATATACAAACAACGTCCTTAAATGCACAAGAACCTTACTTGCCTCTGCTTCTGATTCCCACAAGTATCTTATTTCATTACACCTTGTAATATATATTTCTTCAACTGCCCCAAGATGCTCTATAACACCTCCCCACACCTGATCATTAAGTCCTGAAATAGATTTTATACTCAACTTGGTGATCGATGAAGCTGCACGAACCAGACTTCCTAACACTTCATGGTCACACCTACTTATTATTGGAGACCTGAGTGAAGGCAGTGCTTCAACTGAGACTTTAACCAAATTAGGACAACCTTTAATATGAAGCTCTTGAAGGCATGGAAATGCTGTATCGACAACCCCACCATTATTGGTTGACCAAACCTTCCACCCCTGCATATCTTCAAAACGTAGAATCTCAAGTGATGGGAATGCAAGACAGGTAGTCCCAAGAAACTCCAAACCCACAACTTTGACCTCATCCATGCCTTCAATAACCAACTCTGTAAGTGAAGGTAGCTGGCCAAGTGGCGGTAGAGATGTACACTTTTTACAACCTTTTAATGTCACTTTAGCCAACCGATGAAATGAGGGATCCCCAACCCAACTCGGAAACTCTGTACCACCATACAACACAACCCTGAGATGTTTTAGATTATCATTATGAGGCTTCATCACATTCAGGACCTCCTTTTCAACTGTTTCCTCTCGAAAATTATCAAATACACCACTCCATTCCACCTCTAACTCACTTAGCTTCCTGTGAGATAAGTTCACTTCCTGTGCGTGCATTGGGTTTCGCACTTTGTCAAGCCCCTCAAAGGAAATTTTACCTCGGAGATCCTTTAGATCTTTAACCTTGGTTATTGAAAAGCCATTGTCTCCTTCAATAACGATCTTAGAGAGAGTCCGTAGGCTTTTCAACTCACCAATCCCTAATGGCATCTTCTTCAAAAGTGGAGTATCCCTCATGTCAAAATGCCGCAAATTCTTAAGCTTTATGAAGCTCTCAGGCAACTTTTCCAAACTCTCACAACCAGAAATTATCAACGTCTGTAAATTATAAAGGTCACAGACATTATCAGGCAAATGTGTAATTTTAGTTCTAGAAAAATTAAGATACCGCAAGTGCTTCAGACCGCCAATGAACTCTGGTACCTCACTTATGCTAAGTTGACTCAAACTTAAGACCCTTAATAATGGTAACTCGGGAAGTAAGTCGGCCAGAACTTTATTCGATAAGTGAAATTTTTGCCAACTGTTCTGCTCAAAAGATACTGCTAAGAATGTTCTCAAACTATTAGCTCCTTTGAATGCCTCGAACTTTGTGTAAACCATATACTTCTCACAAACAAATGACATATGCCGGTACTTACCCGGATCATCCTTCCCAATTTCCTTCTTCATTTCAATGTCTAACCTTGAAAAAAATTCTCCAGCAACAGACATGGCCAAATCATTCATCAGGTCATGCATAACAAATAACGATTTATCATTAGGTGCCTGTTGGAAAAATGACCTTGACAACAAGTCTTCAAAACATTCAACACCCATACGTTCCATTGATTTCCCTGTAGTACTTGATTGATGCAAAAACCCTTCTGCCATCCATAATAGAATCAACTCCTCCATGTCAAACATGTAGTCCTTAGGGAACAAGGAACAGTATGCAAACAGCAGCTTCAAATTGGCAGAAAGATCATGGTAGCTTAGCCTAAGAGCTGGAGTAATCTCATCTCTCTTCCCTAAGCTCCATATCTCACTATTAAGCAGCTCCTTCCATTCTTCCTCGTCGGTTTTTGTCCTCAATAACCTCCCAAGCGCTATCAAAGCCAATGGCAAGCCATCACATTTTTTGACAATACCTTCACCATGTGGTTTAAGTGATGGATGTGAATCGAAGTTATTTTCACCGAATGCATGTTGACAGAATAAAGATACAGCATTTTCATGTGGCAAAACAGAGAGACTGTAAGGTTGATTGTAACCTAGTTGGGTTAGCAATGGCAGCTTCCGGGTGGTGATGATAATCTTACTTCCAGGTGCCCCTGCAAGAAATGGGCGTTCTAGAATTTCCCAATCGGCATAGCTTTCACTCCACACATCATCAAGAACAAGAAGAAATCTTTTCTTCGAGATCTTCTCTTTTAAAGCTACTTGGAGAAGATTTAAGTCCTTCAATTCTTGGTTTCCCCCGCCTATCGATTGAAAGATAACTTTGGTTATATTGAAGATATCAAATTCATCAGAAACACAAACCCATGCCTTGAGTTCGAAGTGATCCTTCCCTTGCATTTCGTCGTACAAAAGTCTAGCTAGAGTGGTCTTACCCACCCCACCCATACCAACTATAGGCACGATGCTAAAGTTTTTATCACATGCTTCATCCCCCAGTAGCTTGTGGAGCAACGCATCCTTTTCACCTTCGCGTCCAATAATCCTAGATGCATCTACCAAAGAGGTCTCTAATCTTCTATTCATATGTTTTGGGCTTTCATCTTTCACACTTAAACCAAGATTTTCTCTTTCCTCTACCAGCTTTTGTAACTCGGTGGTAATAGCATCTAATTTGCTATGAATCTTAGTACTTAGTGAGAAATTTGTGCAACAAGCTGGGATTAGCTTTCTTACCATGCTGGTGGTGGCTCCAGGTTCCTCGGTTAACTCACGACGCATAGCTTCTGTTGACAAATCATCAAGTAGATCATCTATGTCGTAAGCCAGATGTTGGAGACCATTCAACCATCTTTTAACAGCTTTGTTAGCTATTTCCTTTTGAGCAGCATCATTAAGCAGATCTTGGATCTGGTCTAATGACCTCTTCAATTTCTTGAGCTCAGAATCAACTCCCTTGGAGCGAGCGATCTTCTTCAAGACTTCAGATGCAAGCTTTTCAAAGACCACTGAGAAGAGGGCAGAAACAACGATTTCAGCCATTGTTTATGAAAAGGGCAGAGAAGATTAGTAGAAATGGGGAAAAATGGTGTGCAGAGAGAATAATTTCAATTATTGTTTATAGTATAGATGTGAAGGTATATGGAGAAAGATTTCAATTATTGATGAGGGCATAGATTCGGATTAAATCAATACACACTAACACACCATAATTTTGTGGCCCCAAAAGTTAAGTAGTCCTGTAGTTTGAAAAATGGTTACAAAACCATTTCGAATTAAAACTAAGGAAAATCAAAGAACAATCTAACCTCAGTGCGAGGTCCGAGTTGGCAATGGTTGGTCCAGATAGAGACTGATGGATAGCCGAAACCATCCTTCACCTCCGACTCTCCGTTCGACTTTTCCATGGCTGTCACCATCTTCTTCCTGCTCATCGTTCTTCTTTTCTAAAATTGTGTTTCATGAGAATTCCCGCTGCTTGTGTGGGATTTGGAACGAACCGAGTGGATTAAAATAATCTCTTCTCGCTATGTTATTTGTTTTTAGAAAATTTGGCAAATGCTTATAAAGACATTAGGTTATTCTAATAAAACCAATTTACTTTTTTACTTTTATTAAATTAATGATTCGCAAATGCACAAAAGAAAATTAAAAAATAGTTGCATGGAGTTATAAGAATTACATGACATTTTTTGTTCAATTATAAGGTTTATATTGAATCATTAATAGCTTTTAGAAGTTAATGACATTACAGTTTTTGGTAAAATGATGATAATATTATGGAATATCAATTATCGGTACTAGAAACTAATAATGCCAAAAAAATATTTTAGTAAAAAGTCACTTAGGAAGATAACCATGTTTGTGTTTTGTTAAAAAATAGTAAATAAAATAAAATCGTTCTATATTATATCATTAAACTTGGTAAATGTTAAGAAAAACACAATTACTACCTACTACAGTTAGACTTAGTTAAGGGAACAAAAAATTGTTGGCCTATTTATTAAAGAATGTATGGCTAATAACGGTAAGAGGATATTCCATGGGAACGGTATTATTCAGTATATGAATCTTCAATTCAAAATAGACATTTCTTATGCCCAAGATTAGTATGTGAAGTGCGAGGAATTGAAACTTTTGTAGGGGATACCAGAGAACTCGTTCACACTACTTTCCATGTATTATCATAATCTGAATAAAGAAAAAGAAGGAACCATAACACATCATTTCAAGATGTATGCGTAAAGTCGGTTTGAGCTCTTATTCACCACAATTGGTTGTGTAGTAAGATTCAATTGTATTATGCCCTTACGTCATATATATTATATTGATTATATTGTGACTCGCATCATTTATAAATTCACACATTAAGCTTTTGATGAGTACTTATTATATATGGTGTCCACTTGAAAGGAAAATACTTATGAATGTTGTTCTTGTTGGGTTTTTTATGCATCTATATACACGATCAAGGCAATGGAAACAAAAAACAAAATACATATGTGTACATGCACCCTAGGATCTAGCTTTACCAATAATAGCAACCTACTTTGAAATTGAACTAAATAAAGGTAAGAACACTAACATCTTGATCTTTTGATTAAGACTATGTGATTGACAACTCTTGCAAATGATGAAGAACCCAAAGGAGAATCTTTTTAATGTAGTCAGACTCAAGACTTTAAATGGCAAAAACCAAGGAAACTTTAAGAAGGAATAAGTCAAAATCTTCATAACCCTAAAGAGGGGTTATAATTCTCGGCCCTACGGAGATATATGAGAGAGGATGAACGAAAATTAAGAGTTAGGATGCCCTTGGGTTTGATCCCAAGCCTCTTAATCTATTACTTTACAAAAATAAACAAGAAAACTACTCTATTTAATTAATTATTACATACAATATGAATAAATAAATTATTACAACCATTTTTATAATAAAAACAACAAACACAACAACACAACAATCATAATGGTCATTGGCTAGTTTATGCAAATAATATACATCAACATACACATAAAAGCACCTTTGTTTTTCTAGGACAACTTTAAATGACAAAAGATGCATGAAACTTTTGTCACATAAAAAATAACAATTATAAAGTTGTCATAGAAAATATGTGTGAACTTATTTTTATACAAAAACAACTTATCCATATTCTCCAAAAACTAAGATTTCCAAAAATTAAAAAATTTAACCAAACTTGCAAGGTGGGTCTCTGATACCAATTGTTGGGTTTTATAACAAAAATAGCTTCATTAACTAGAAAAATTATGGCAACGGAAAACTTAAAATTTTGAAAATAACATAACATTTTATACCCACCAAGGATCTCCTTGCAAGTTATAGAAAGATAAAATACCAACCATAGAAAGGATGAAGAAATAACAACGTTTGTTATTCTTTGGATCCTCTTAGGAGGCTTGGAAGTTGATGAATAATGTGGAACGTTTGAGACACCAACAATGACTCAACTTGATGTAGATGCTAGTCCATAAAACTCTTAACTCTTAAGCTTTATGTTCTAATCAAAATAAGAACACAAAGAGAGCAAAAATGCAAGTGTTCTTCAAGCTTTCTAACCAAAACTAAAGAGAATGAGTGAGAGAGAGAGAGAGAGAGAGGGGGCATGTTACCATTTTGAGAGCTAGAATGGATCAACACATTCAAGAATGCAAGCCTCAAATTTATATTGTCTTAAAGTTAAGTCTTTAACCATTAAGTCCTTCCACTTTAGACAAGCATGTCCCTAAAGCAACTTTCCCCCATGCATGCACCAGGCTTCATTTCTTTTTAATAAACTAAGTGAAAAGTCATCCCTACTTTCTTCTAACTCATTTTCGGCCATAATGAGTAAAAAGAGAAGAAAGAGTTTATATTTTATAAACTCAAAGTTTATAAGGTATAAACTTTGTCTTTTGCTAAAAGACAAAAAGGCTTACATAGTCCAAAATGTTGTACATGACTTATTAATTCATACTATATGAATTATGTAATATTAATTGCTAATAAAAATTATTATTTCCATGAAATAAATAATTTCCAATTTAATTATAAGAGTTTTATTGAATATTTATTAAAAAAAAATTCTAATGAATAATCAATTATATCAAATTATTGGTAGTGTGACCTATTAGTATCATATTTTAATTAGCAGTATCACTTTAATATGACTCTTGAGCATACTAGACATTTCAGTTTAACGGACTCAGTCAAAGCACAGTTATGAATAATGTGTTGGAAGGTTTCAACATTGAAAATTCCAAGAAAGGGATTGTTCATATGCATCATAGCAAGGACCTGATTGAATCTCAAATTTCTTTGTTCTAGCCATGAAAATGATAAAATAAGTCAAATTTCATTTATGTCATGACTTATGCTTATTCTGATGTCTCGGATGCTTTGAGCATTGTGAGATAATATCATAAATTTGCATGACTGAATCTATAGACAAATGTCAAGGACATTCTGAGGTATTTCAGAAATACCAAGGACTAATTGTTTGTAGACAATAGAGAACATGATTAAGAAAAGCTATGTAACACAAACTATTAGGGATGACTCTAATTCATAGTCTATATGGACATTTATCTTGAATGACAATGCGGTAACATGAAAGGTTTCATATAGGAGAATACAGTAGACTCAACAATATGAGTCGAATTACCTTTTTGCAAGTAAAGTATCCAAGGAGCATTCCTGGACTAGAAAACTTCATAATTAAACTTAGAGTTGTTTTGTGTAACAAATTTCCAATAGAAATCTTTTGTGAAGGTGCAGCCGGGTTGACTAATGATCCTTGAGATCACAGAAGGTCAGTGCATAGAATGAGGAAATTTCACCACATCCAAGATAGAGTTATGGATGTAGATCTAGTTGTGAAGTGAAGATCTTTCCTGATGATTCGTTCATGATAATAAAGATCAAAGGAAAACATAATATGCATGCTGAGAGCATAGACATGGGAAACAAAAAAAATAGTTGTTAAGTCGATTACCTGGAACATTTATGCAATTAGTAAACTTGTCATTATATGGTGATTAAATAATGGGGAATTATTTATATTTAGGAGTATGATCCATAGACAATTGGTTTATTATTGTGTTTAATTCTGATTGTTTCTTCTTGAGTGATTAATTTACTCGAAACGCCACAATCGGTCATACTTGTGGGAAGAGAGTAATGATTTAAGATCGTCATGGAGTATTAGTAGATTGTTCGTTGTGATTGGACATGGCATAGAAAATTTTTGTAACACCCCGTTCTTAAAGTGTTTAATTATGAGTCCCTGAGATTTAAGAGGAAGGGTAATTCCGGTCCTTTTACGGGAAATGGGTTTCATCTGAAAAGGTTTCGGGCTAGTGTATGTTGTTAGAAGCATTGGGTTTCTCGTCACCCTCGTATGAATGTAAAGTCTATTGGGAGTAGGTTTAGAGTAGAGGAGTTGCGGCGTTTTGGAAATGATAATTAATTATAGCTCTTAATGGAAAAGTGGAAAAAGGGGTTCCATGCAAGCCATGCATGAATTTTGGGTTTTGGTTGGGTACGCCCAGCGTAGTAAAGGAAAGATGCGAGGTGGCCAGGTGAGTACGCCCAACGTACTAGAGGTACGCCCAGCGTACTCTCAGAAACCCCAAACCCTAATTTAAGGGCCACCACTATATAAGGAACATGTTGGTTCATACCTTAGCCTCCTTAAGCTCATCCTTAACCTCAGAAACCCTAGAAACCCGTATTCCCTCCATTGTTGGGTGTGTTTGGCCTTTGGAAGCTCATTTTGGCAAAAGAAAAGTTAGAAAAAGAAAGGAGAAGTTTTCAAAGAAGGGAAGGAATGATTGGAGCTTGTAGATCTGAAGAGATATCATCCTTTGAAGCTTATTTGAGGTATAAAGCTTCTTGCTTGCCACTTATTTTGCATAGATCTAAGTGTTGTGAAATTTTTAGCATCTTTCTTGTCCCAAAGTCCTCATCTTGATTCATGCTTTGTGTTGGCCGAGATTATCTGTCCTTTCAGACCTTTGGAGAGGTCTTGAGTGAGAAAAATGAAGTCCCAAGGGTTGTAGTTGTTCCATGTGTGAGATATATAGGTCTTAATGGATTAAGACCTTGGATTAAGAGCTTATGGATGTCCCAAGTGATAAAGTTTGAGACTTTATGAATCTTAGGCATATTTGGCCTAAGGATCTGAAGTTTGGGCTTAAGAGCTTAAGCCATTAAGAAGTTATAGGAACTTAATGAGTAGCGCAGTTACGCCCCGCGTAACACCTGAGTACGCCCCGCGTAGCGAGCTAGAGCCCCGATCCCCTTTGCGAATCAATGTTGTACGCCCAGCGTACTCCCCCTGGTTGGATTTCCATGTTGGGCCTTAGAGTTTGGGCCGTTTGTGGGTAGTTGGTTTATGGGCCAAGTCTGGAAATTGTGGATAGAGTATTTTTGGGCCCAATTATTGTTATGGACATTGGAGCTAGGCCCATTTGGTAAGGTGGGCCCAATTTGGTAAATTGGGCCAATATTGGACTTTGTATAATTTTTGGACTTTGGTCTTGGCCCGATAAGTGGATGTATGCTTAGCCTAATATTTATTTTGTTATGATGGCTAGTTCGGGATTTGCGGTGAGTTGGTGATTCGAGAATCTGCTCTTCACTTCAGAGTTTCGGCAGTGCGAGGTGAGTTATCCTCACTATATCGACAGGGTCTAAGGCACCAAGGCCGGCCCTTTATCGGATTGAGATTCGGGTATTTGTTGTTATGTTATTGCTTTGATATGTCTGCATCCTGGTAGCTAGGATGGTATATGTTAGAGACCTGGTTAAGGTCGGTTTCCTGATATGTAGGGTGATACTATGCTAGTGACCGGTTAGGTCGGTATCCTGGTTAGGATGATGATATGTTATGTGATCGGCTTGCTGACTATGAACTGTTATATGATTGTATGTTATGTGCACATGGTTGTTTGGACTGGAGTTGGGTTGAGGCGGTCCTGCTTTGTGCTGTAGGCCAAGATACCCAGGGCGGACCGGTTGTTCTGAAGGCCCAACGAGCGGTCCGGATAGGCTGTAGGCCCCACAAGGGCGGACCAGACATGCCGAGGCTCGGAGAGTGGACCAGGCCGACTGAAGGCCCGATGCGGGCGGACCAATCATACTGTAGACTCAGAGAGTGGACCAGGTGGGTTGAAGGCCCGGTGCGGGCGGACCAACCACACTGCAGACTCGAAGGACATGACTAGACTCGGAGGGTGGACCCGGTGGACTGAAGGCCCAATACGGCGGACCAATTACACAGTAGACCCGATATGCATGGTTGTTCTATGTTCTGTTATGTTATGTATGCTATTTATGTTATGGGCCGAAAGGAACTATGTTATGGGCCGGAAGGCATTATGATTTGGACCGGAAGGTCGTAGCCTGGAAGGGCGTATATGTGGTTGGTATTTTGGGGGTATCTCACTAAGATTTCGGGCTTACAGTTGTGGTTTAATGTTTTTCAGGTTCTTCAGGAGACCGTGGCAAGGTGAAGGCGTGATCGTACCGCTCCTTGTGCTTATGTTTATGACATGGTTCTGGGAATACTCTGATAATAAATGTATTGAAAACCTTTTTGTAATAAGATTATTAAAATGGGTTGTTTTTGAAAAGTTTAAATTTTGTTGAAATTTTTGGTCGTTACAATTTTGCTATACTCATAAGTGCTTAAATGAAATTTTAAGTATTGGATAAACCCATGCTTAGATATTACTTCATGGATTCTATCATGAGTAATTATAAGATGATAATATATTCTATTCTTGAAACGGATATATGTAAGTTATAGTTTCAAATATGTTATGCATTGGTTTTGCATCGCATCCTTAATTGGATGTTGTAAAATGTAATTCCATGTATGATATGATGAGTAAAGGTTATAATTATATAGTCAAAGTTTGTTCGTTCTTTTTGCCTTAACAAGAAAATGATATCTTTGGAGCCCTCAATGATTTGATGTTGACATTCATGTGTTAGGCCTAGCCTAGACTAAATTGATGTGTTCAACTTGTAGTCTGAATTTCGTCATCATAAATCAGAAATCGAGAAACAAAATTTTGGACTATGAGACTGAGTTGTATCCATGTCTCGTGTCTATATGATATCTTTTAGAACGAAGGAACAACTGCTCACTTATCTAAGGGACAACATTTGATTTTACCAGAGTTTGATAGTGGTTGTGGAAAGCATACTTTGCTGCTTATTGAAAGTCTATATTTGCAATTGTAGTTGATGACTTGTCCAAGTAGGAGTCTGTTGGAATAGGTGTCCAAGGTCGTAACTAAATTGGTCAAGGTCATAACTAAATTGGTATAACTTTATAAAATAAAAGGAAAGTCCTTTTTGGGCTGTCCTTAATAAATATAAATAGCTAGAAATAACTTTAGGCCAGAGATAATTATTTCTAAATTTATTATATGATTAATAAATTAATTAGAAATAGCTGGAATTAATTAACTATTCATCAAAACTAATTTGGAATTAATTTTAATTAATTAAAGGTGTAATAGTTGAATTATAATTGTTCACTAGTTGATCAAAATGACAATTTAGAATGGTCCAAGGCATGGACGGTTTTGAAGGAGTTCCAGAAGGGTTCCAGAAGCCTCATGGTTGCTGATATGGTAAGGATTTGAATAAATTAAATCTTATTATTTTATTATTCAAATCAAGGCTTATCTTAGATATTCACCAACTATAAATGGGACTCCTTGGCCTTTCCATTTTGTTCCTAAGCCTTTAGGAAGAATGAAATCTGAATTTCATAAGTATCTCCTCTCTTATGTCGATTTTCAATGCCTTAGGGTATTGGGTGTGAACCATTAGAGACATTCACACTATTGGATGTTTGTTTTCCATGAACTATTGAAGATCAAAGGAGTTAGTATATTTGAATATACTAAAAGGTATGCATTCTAATCTAGTTAATATTCAATTATAGCGGATTAGATCAGATGTTTCATAGTGTGTTGCTATAATGAGAAAATAATATAGATCCTTAGGCTGCATGTGCCACAAAATTGTTTTTTGTTTTGTAGCGCCCGATTCCTGGTATGTAATTTAAATATAATTTCTTATCCATTTACTCTGGGACTCAGCGAGTTGGAGGCCCCAACTCGTCGAGTAGAGGTTAAAATGGGACGTGGATGAAAGAACCTACTCGCCGAGTCGAATGCCCTAACTCGACGAGTATGCCAGTTTGGATGAAACCCTAATTTAAGGGTTTGCATCCTATTTAAACATCTTATATTTTCCCAACCCAGCCTCCATCGTCCCTCCTAATCCAGAGAAACCCTAACTCGAAACCCTAATCATTTATTGAGTGTTCTTGAGCTTTTTGGTGTCATTAGTGTGTATTTGTAGTTGGAGAAGGAGAAGGAAACTTGAGAGATCAAGAGGAAGCAAGAAGATCCAGAGGTTTTGACACATTTCTAGCTTATCTAAGGTATAAAGCTGAAACCTTGACCATCTATCTCTTAGATCTCTAGTCAGGGCTCATTTCTTCACTTTCTAAGCTTTTATAGAGTCATACTCGGGATTTTGTGGTTGTATGAGGGTATGACTTCAGATCTGGAACCATTGAGGGTCCTTATGGCATAAAGGTGCCAACTTTATTGCCATAAGCACCCCATGCATCTTGTAGACTCCATTTTAGGGCCATTTGGGCCAAATACCCCATGTATGGACGTCAAGTTTGGGACTTTACATGTATTATGGATCCTAGGAGGCTAGATCTGTGTTTTGGAGGTGTTAAACGTGACTGAAATCAACTGTATGGACATGGAATTTGGGGGACTCAGCGAGTCGTTCATATGACTCGACGAGTCGGGCTATGATTCCCCAACCTTTTTCTGCTTTGATCGAACTAGTTGAATCTAGAAGAGGACTCAACAAGATAGACGTGAAACTGGACCTGGAAATCATGGAACTCGGCGAGTTCAAGAATAGAGTTCGGTGAGTTCAAGGCAAGTCCCAAAATGCATGAAGACGAATTCGACGAGTTCATAAGGAACTCGACGAGTCCAGGGTTAAATGTGCCTTCTTGCATGAAGGAGGACTCGACGAGTTCAAGGATGAACTCGGCGAGTTAGTTGAAGAATGTCTCGGCTTAGTACGAAGGAGAACTCGACGAGTGGGTGCAAGGCTCGACGAGTAGGGTCGAGGTTTTAATGTTTTGGGGATTTGGGGACTCTGCGAGTTGTTGGGTCAACTCGGCGAGCCGAGTCAACAGGACATTGACTTTGACCTAGAGTTGACTTTGACCAAGGTTTTGACATTGACTTTGACTTGGACTTGGGTTGAACCTTGTAAGGGGTTATGGGTATGAAATGGCAATCAAGAAAGGTTGTTGTGTAGAAACGGAGGAGTTGAGACGAGTTGATTTCCGTACCGAGGACAGTGCAGACACTACACGACATTTAGGTGAGTTACCTTCCAGTAGCGGTGGGTCTACGGCTACAATGTCGGTCCACTAGTAGGAGTTATATTTTAGATGATTTTCTTTGTGATATTCATCTAGGATTGCTGCTACCTGATATGTTATATGTGCTAGCATGATATGTTATATGTGATAGTGGTAGTAACAGGGGAATAGTCCCCAAGTTCAGACGTTAGGACCGAAGGGTAGGTCAGACACCCCAGATATGTCTGATAGTATGATTATGTTATGTTTCTATGGTAGTAGTAAGGGTGAAATAGTCCCCGTAACCGGTTGAGATAAACCGGAGGGGTAGGTCGGACACCCCGGTATGTCTGACAGGGGTAGGTTAGGCACCCCGGTATGCCTAGCAGGGGTAGGTTGAGCACCCCAATATGCTCAGCAGGGTAGTTCGGGCACAAAAATATTTCTGGCAATATGTGTTATGTATTGTATGTGGTATTATGGGGGAACTCACTAAGCTTTGTGCTTATGGTTTTCAATTTTGGTTTTAGGTACCTCTTCGTCGAAAGGGAAGGAGCCGGCCCGGTAGCAGCGCATCGCACACACACATGATTATGCATTTTTGAGATCCATGGGATTGTACTATGATTTTATTACTATTTGATGATACGATTTTTGAGACATGTTATTATGGTTTTATGGATGATGTGATATTGATGATGTTTTTGTTGGGTTTTGAGCATTCTAACACTCCTAAGTGTACATGTAACCCTAAATACCTTGGATCTATGTTTTCTCTATCATACATGAAAATAAGAACTTCCAAGGTATTATCCTAATCTAGCATACAAAACAATGACTTAGCAAGATAGAATACATACCTCTTTTGATGTAGCTTGATGTCTTCAAGCTTTAAGAGCTTAGCCCCAATAGTGTGGAAGCCTCAAGTGGAATCACAAATCACCAAAACACCTTGGAAGACTTTAGAGAATATGGATACTTGGTTCTCTCTAGTGAAATTTGCTAGCCCTTCTTAATGTACCACACTAGTGCCAATTTCACCAACCAAGGACACCTTTATATAGTGTGGAGGATTAGGGTTAAACCCTAATACCCATGACCTTTCATTTCCTAGGATCCATGGGTTAAACACTCCATGGACTATCCATGAAAGCTTAGCCCAACCTAAATGAACTTGGCCCATTCCATATATATAAGAGTCCATATTTAATTAGTTCCTTTTGATCACTTAATTAATTCTAAATTAATTCTTGATCAATACTAATTAAATAATATGATTCCATATTAATATATTAGAGCTTATAATATATTAATATTAATCATAAACATACTATTCTCAAAAGATTATCCATATAAATTGTGTCGGTGAAGTGCAACCCAAATGGACCATGCCGGGTCGGGTCAAGTACATACCAAATATAGTTATGGACTTAGACATTAATCCAACAGTCTCCCACTTGGATAAGTCTAAAACTATTATTGCGTATGACTTCAAACCTAACTGGCAATTGTAGCTCTTAAAGCCGTTGTCGAACTCTGATCTTGTCAACGAACTTGTCCATTAGATAAGGGATCATATATTCCTCCATTCTAGATATCATATGGACTGAGACATGGATTATAATCATTACGGCCGAGCACTTCCATTTGTCATCATCAAATCATCGAGGGGCCCACAGATATCGCTTTTATCCCGAAGGTAAAAGGAATGGATAAACTTCGACTCATATGGCTTGTTCTACTACTTGTTGAATCATACACAAAGGCACGTTTTATAGCACCGAGTTACCAAATGCGTTTTCGTGCAATCAATGTACAACCAACTCATAGTAACAACTCATATCTCTAGGTTTGAAGAATATAAGATATTATCGTCTCATGATCACTCGTGATAAAATCCATGAAGTGATTCCAATGAGCGCGGGTTGAATCCAATACTCAGAACTTATGAGCACTCACGAGTGTTGTAGCCCTTTGTCCAACACCTTAGACCTCTACAAGCCAACCCATGACAGTCTTAATTCATATCTACTTCCAACATATGACCTACTGTGGATGGTTTGAATAACTTAGTTATTCCGGAAGAATAACCTAGTTTATTCGGGAAGTCAAAACATGCAAAATGAAACACAATAATAATCGAATCCAATATGGTCTCAGAACTTATGAATATAAATAAAACACCTTTTATTTATCACCATATGATTACACATTATTCATTGTATACTGTTTCAGCTATCAACTTTATTCTTGAATTTAAAACAATAGTTGTCCCATGCTCCAAGCATGTACATTATGTTTTCTAAACACTAGTCATGCCACACACCAAGTATACATACTATGTTTGTCTATGATCTTTACTTTGTGAACTAGATCAATTAAACATAACTTCAATGATTCTCTTTTCACAGTCCCAAATCCTTACTGCAAATGCAAGAATTCCAAATTCATGCCATTTACTGAAATCTGTTAGATTCTAAACTTATATGCATTGATCTTCTTGTAATGATTATGCACAAAGTCATAAAGACTTGACAACAAACATTACAGAGCATTCCAAAGGAGATCAACTCCTTGGAAACATCCTTCTTGCATTAAGTTTCCTTAATCTTACACAGATTGAAAATTCTAACTTTGAAACATTTCCAGACTCCATTTTGACTATCACTTCTGAACAAGAGTTGCCTCCTTACAGACTATGTCAATATGGTCCTTCCAGAATTATCATTATCCTTCCAACTGTCCTTGAGCAACCAATATTTGGTAAACCTTAGATTGTCCTCGACAATTGTTTAATCCTTTTAGTCATATCCAATTCTAAACCTTTTCCCTTCATAATGCCCCAGGCATTTGGAAAATTTTAGAAAGGACGAATATAGCACATGTAATCGATCCTATATCCGAAGCATATGGGACACGATTCATGATGTCTCACATAAAGACTAAACCAGTCTTTTGCTATAATATTTCCATTTCAATTTGCCAAGTTCTCATAATTCAGATTATGAAAAGGGATGCCGTAATCATAATCGAATTTTAGAACGCAAATAATGGACCCATATACAAAATTTCCTTATGTTGAGCCATTCCAACATGAAATTCATATATATATCCTTGACTAAATGATTAAAACCTCACGATCTAAGCTTATAGATTTGAGATGAAGTATAATTTCCTCTCCCTTAATTATAGCAAAACAACTTTTTCCCAATTGAAACCTTTTGTTTTCTATAATTAACATTGCTAACTTGCAATGCTTATCATAATTATCATGCTCCTACTAACATGATGTTATTAGCATAACACTTATGCTCCCACTAGCTTTGACATGTACTCAGAAATTAGCTGGACTTCTAGAAATCAATACTTCAATGACTTTCTTACCAAAGTTCAGATTTCTGATACTAGATTGTTTTGATAGAACTTTATCAAAATCATACACCTTCCCTTAGATAGCACACTTGCGTGTCTAAACAATTATGATGAGGGATGCCGTAATCATAATGGTTAGACCTTTTTGCCACTTCTCACAAGTCCAAGTTAGTGTGCCGGTAAACCACACACGCTCCACTAACGACTTTGAGAATGAAAATATCACAATTGCTATCTAGCTAAAATCTACTTAGTGAAAGTGTTTCCTCACCATCATTTTCATGAATCGGAGAGAAACTTTATGACACTTAGATTTAATGGTGTATGTGTTCTTATCCATGTGAATTATTAAAACCATAGTCACAAGACAAGGATAATGACAAATCCATACTCATATGGACTGAACTCAATCTTAATTTCTTGCCACCTGGCAGCTCAAGGGCCTGTCATTGCTTCCAAGTTGTTGTGCAGCCAATTGAGAACTCTAAGAACTCATATGCAAAGCCAACTTTAACTGGAATGGGCACAGATATGTCAACACGATAGGTTATAAACCTCAAGTCGTGTGCTAGAGAGGAATTTCTGGTTTTTATTCTTGATTAGTTCTTGAGACTTTCAAGACCTTTAAGACTCCCACTGTCCTCTTGACTTATAAGACTCCCTTGTCAAACAGCCAAGAGATAGTGCGGATTCTAATCAAGACAAACACTTCACAAAATTGGCCTTAGTTGGTCTTTGTTTTATCCAAAACATCACAACTTACCAATTTCAAATGTACAAGAGTAGTAAACTTTTACTCTTACATTTGACAAGTGTTTTAAACCTTCTTTAAGACATGTCACTCAAATGACAATCTTGGAGTATGACTCTAAGACTTGTATTAGAACGAAGTATGACTCATCTTCTTGATTTAACCATTTCAACAATTCATGATCCCTCTTCTTAGTCATAAGAATGCATTAAGATTTCCTTAGAGAACTAATTGTGCTATGGTTTCTTAATCATTAAGTTGATCACAAAAACTGATACTAAAGTACTCTCCCATCTTTTCAGATTTGAGAAACTTTTATCCTTCTGCCTAATTTGATTCTTCTTATTCACTCTGCCTTACATTGGAACCATTTTCCAATGTCTCAGAGTTACACTTAAGCTTGTAAGTATAATCATATTTACTGAGCTTTAGTAAACTATGACGAATAGTCTTATCAAACTTTTGTGGTGGACTTAATCAGTGCACAAGAATGTGTACTCGATCCCTTATTCCTTTACTTGACTCACACATCCATGTGAACAAGTAATTAGTCTTAATTTTCCAAAACTTGAAAGTTCTCATTCATCATGCTATACAACTTGCATGATTCCAAGTTCTGGTCCAATTGAAACTTGGGTGATGAGAATCTTTCCTTATTTGGTAAATTTAGACATTACCACAAATGAAAGAATCAATTTCATATTTCCACTCTTGCTCTTAATGGAATCATATAAGCAACAATATTTCCTCAAATGCCATTGTAAGGATATTTTAAAATAAATAAAATCAAAAAATTTTCTTTTATTTTAAAAACTTTGCGGAAAACTTATCCTTACAGTGCAAAAGCACATGAAAAACTTTGTTGTTATCTATTCCTAAGCAATATCTCATAACTCCTAAGAAGTAGCTCAAGAATCCGATCTTCAAACTATGCGATAGAAATCCATCTACGCGATCAGATTCGGCATATTCTTTCTTTAAGTTTCTTCACTTTTCTTTGATTCTTAAAACATCACCATGTGACCCAGTCACATCATGTATCAGGAATCTCAGAATAGAAACTTAACAGAGTTAGATAGTGAACTTTACCTGAAGTAGAGTCAAACTTATTGACTTTAACATCCTTAGGTAAAGTTGGCAGCTTCGCAACCAATGCCCCTTCCTTTGGCAATATAAACATATGGACCCTTTGATAATGGTACACGAGACTATCACAGACTTAGCTTTTCTCTTTACCATTTGATCAACCGAGTTGACTATGGCCGATCCCTTTCCTTTGGGAAGAGAATGCTTTTTTGGATTTCCTGTGTCACTATTGTCAATGTCCATCAAGTTTTAAGGAAGTTGATCTTAACAAATAGATAAGATCATTAAGGGTCTTGTCATAGTCTGTTTCATAGGTGTTCCAAAAGAACTCACTATGTGACTTAGAAAGTAGTTGAACCACCAACTTTCTCAAGACTTTGACACCCAACTCTCCCAGCTTGTCAATATGTGACTACATCTCCAAGATGTGACCACACCTAGACCTTGCCTTGCCAATAGGGCTTGAGTGACCTTAACCTTTTCAAGATCATAAATGTCTAAACCAGACATGTTTTGGGAGATGTTCAAGATAGTTGATCTAAAGTCCTTAATATGACACCCAATATGAAATATTAAGGCTAGGACCCAACAAACTATTTTATAACTTAGAAGAGGTATGCCGTAATCCAAGCTATAAAATATTTGAAGGTAGGTGAATGACGATTCACCAATTTCCACCAAGATAAACGAAATGTATTATTAGGTTTTAATTGATTTTGAAACTCCTAGATCTTTGAGATTCATTGAACTGTTCAATGGCATGTTTCAATCTCGAGTGTGCCCTTTAGGTTTTGTGACTGGGATGCCGAGGATCACAAAACAAGGTGTGAAGTAACCATGCAAATCACTTGGTACCCTTAATAAATTACCCCTCAATCGATGTGTCGGTTAACCACACACGCTCCATCGATACTATGATAAATATTAAGTCACCCTTTACCTACCTTGTTAAATGCAAGTTAGTGTGCCGGTTAACCACACACGCTCCACTAACGACTTAAACAAAGTGTAAAGTGTAATTTCATGGATTAGAACCTTATTCACATTTTTCCTAAGTAACTAAGATTGAGTATTATTAAGAGTTTAGTTACTTAGTATTTATCATTAATACTTTTAATGAAGGGAGAATTATAGTCCTGTCAAACCCGTTCGGCTAACGACCCTCCACCAGTCAAGCAAGCGGTGGGTGAGAGTGGACACCCATTAAGTCGCCATTTTATAGGCAACAACCTTATACCCACCTTATAGACCGGCTTTGTGAATGAGGCGTACTAGCGGTAAGACTGACTTTACTCTTATACATATATATTATTAACTTATAATATTATAAAGTATAAGGGTTGAAATTTAACTCTTTAAAATTCTAAGGGATAACTTGGAATTAAAGTATTCATAAGAGACCACTTTTTAAATTCCAAAACTTGAGGGCAAGTTTTGAAACTATTCAAAACTAATTAATTCCATAACTTATGTGTTTAAAGTAGTTTTAATCCAAAAACTCTTCAAGTTCCATAACTTGAGGACAAGTTATGGAAGACTTTAAAATAATAAAAGAATTAACTTTTTCTTTATTTTATAACTTATGGATTTAATTATGGTTACATATTTTATTACTTAATGAAGTGACTCTTGAACCTCCATAACTTAAGGACAAGACTCTTCATCTTTTGTAACCATTGCCAACTTTTATGAGTTTTATGAAACTTAAATGTGACTTTTCAAATAACTTGAGGACAAGTTACAAAAACACATTTTAGAATCAACTCTTAGATTAATTTGGATTGAAAACACATAATCAATTAACTTTTCTATTAATCTAAGCAACTCATAAGAACAAGATAATTCAAATCAAACTTTTTCATGTAATTAGCCTAATCACTAAACTAATTCAAAACATGAATCTATTGACAATTATCTTTGAAATTGGATTAGCATGAACATTACCACATCAAAAACAAGTTTATAAGTTCAAAAACAACTTAGGGTAATGTTCCTAGTCCATTTCTAGCCAAAAACCTCGAAAATATGCTGTCTGGGGCTCCTACTCGGCGAGTGCATGAACCTACTCGAAGAGTAGGATGATTTTACTCATGGACTCGGCGAGTTCATCAGTGGACTCGGCGAGTCCAGTGCCCAGAAAGCTAGAAAATCGAGTTTTTCAGCATTTTTCAGCAATTTGCATTAAGTATAATAGAAAACAAGCCTAGGCTCTGATACCACTGGTGGGTTTTGAGCAATCTAACACTCCTAAGTGTACATGCAACCCTAAATACCTTGGATCTATGTTTTCTCTATCATACATGCAAATAAGAACTTCCAAGGTATTATCCTAATCTAGCATACAAAACAATGACTTAGCAAGATAGAATACATACCTCTTTTGATGTAGCTTGATGTCTTCAAGCTTTAAGAGCTTAGCCCCAATAGTGTGGAAGCCTCAAGTGGAATCACAAATCACCAAAACACCTTGGAAGACTTTAGAGAATATGGATACTTGGTTCTCTCTAGTGAAATTTGCTAGCCCTTCTTAGTGTACCACACTAGTGCCAATTTCACCAACCAAGGACACCTTTATATAGTGTGGAGGATTAGGGTTAAACCCTAATACCCATGACCTTTCATTTCCTAGGATCCATGGGTTAAACACTCCATGGACTATCCATGAAAGCTTAGCCCAACCTAAATGAACTTGGCCCATTCCATATATATAAGAGTCCATATTTAATTAGTTCCTTTTGATCACTTAATTAATTCTAAATTAATTCTTGATCAATACTAATTAAATAATATGATTCCATATTAATATATTAGAACTTATAATATATTAATATTAATCATAAACATACTATTCTCAAAAGATTATCCATATAAATTGTGTCGGTGAAGTGCAACCCAAATGGACCATGTCGGGTCGGGTCAAGTACATACCAAATATAGTTATGGACTTAGACATTAATCCAACAGTTTTCGGTAAATAGTTTTATAATTTATTAAATCAAAAATGAAATTTTTGGTCTTGAAAATTGGGATGTTACAAGTTGGTATCAGAGCCTTGGTTTGATGGATTAGGACGCACCTTTGGGGGTGTCTGGACTCAAATCGAGGGCTTGAAAGATTTTAAAAAGAAAACGAGTTTTCTAAAAGTTAAAGTAAAAGAGTTTTTTGAGAAAGAACAATGTGTGTGATATGTGCGACCGACCGAGCTCAAGTAAGTTTTCCCTAAGATACCCATACATTTTATGTTATGATATGATATGATTATGAGAACAACATGCTAGATTAGGGCTAAGGATCTAGGAAGGATTCCTTTTATGCCTATTGTATGTGTATGAGAACTGCATGCTAGGATAGGGCTAAGGATCTAGGAATATGCCTGTTATGCCTGTTGTATGTGCTTATTGAGCTACATTATAGTGTTGATTAGTCAGTGATATGATAGCCTGGATAGGATATGATTGGTTTGGGTTACTCAATGCCCGAATGCTGCTTGCTTTGTGATAATAGGGGTTCTACATATCCTTAGCTAACTAGTAGATGAATACATCACATTACATATTGCGAGGACTAAATAATTTCAGAAGGTTAGGTCTGGCCCTATTTCACAGCTCTCATCTGAGTCTAACCATTGTGGGGTAGGACCTCTCATTCGAAGAATTATCTGGTCTTAGCGATATGTAATGGTATTCGCAAGCTAGTTAGGTGAGGGTGGCATGAATTTCTTATGCATCTGATGACGGAGAGTGGGTTGGAGAGCTACCCTAGGGTAAGCCTAGCATGAGATTAGTGCAGTGAACAATAATAGTAGAAGGGACTTCGTGAAGTCAAAGCAATCCTTGAGGAAAGTACGGATAGATGTGGAAGGTAGTATGGGCCCATACTACTGAAAGCAGAGGATCCGCACTCGAGTCAAAGAGGGCCAAGATAGAACCAGAGAACTTGTAGAGTGTGTGAGACCTCTCGAGATTTTTTATGACCCTGATAAATTATATGTTTTATTTCAGAATGGTGATGATTACGCGTCATGGAGGAGGATTGGGATCAGGATCAGGATCAGGTTCGGGATCCGAACCAGTTGACGAGAGGTTGCGCGAGTTCATCGTGTTAGAGATCACGAGAGGCATCCTTAAGGCGACCCCGATGATTTTTGGGTTGATCAAGGAGGGGGTCATCGAGCTGGTGGAGGATCGCCTCAGAGCGTTCAGGAGTGACATGGCATCCAACCAGTCAGGATCGCACACACTATCCTTCAAGGAATTGAGGGGGTGTGGTGCATCGGCCTTCTACGGGGTGATGGACCCCATTGTTTCCAGGAGATGGATTGCAGACATGGAGTCTGCCCAGTTGACGAGCTTCTGTCCTGAGGGGTCAAAGGTCTGGTTTGCTATGGGGTGTTTGAGAGACAGATCCAAAGATTGGTGGGAGTCTATGGGTGACTCTTTGGGAGCCTCAGTTGTTGAGGCTATGACTTGGTTGGACTTTGTGACCAAGTTTAGGGTTAAGTATGCGCCGGTCGTGGAGCTACAGTAGCTGGCCAGAGAGTTCCTTGACATGAGACAGACGACAAAGACAGTGGAGAAGATTACCACCAAGTTCCGGGAGAGGACCTTATTGGTGCCTCGGGATGCAATAGATGAGGAGATTCAGAAGACCCGCTATCACGACATGTTGAGGGCTGATATTCGTGAGCATGTCAGCTACTCAGCATGCCCGACCCTAGATTCCATGGTTGCCAAGGCGAGGGAGAGGAGATTGATATAGAGCACCTCAAGAAGATGAAGACATCAGAGGGACATGATACTGGGGTTTCGGGGAAGAAACCCAAGGGATCCGACGCTAGGTCAAAGGGCCATCAGGGTCGGAGCCGCTGCGGGAAATGCGGTAAGCTGCATGATGGGGTGTGTAGACTAGGGTCATCGGGCTTCTATAAGTGCGGCAAGACTGGACACTTTAGCAAGGATTGTATTACCGCTACCCTCACCTTCCAGACATCAGATCTGATTTGCTTCCATTACAATCAGAAGGGCCATAAAAAGGTCGATTGGCCGAAGTTGACAGCAGCAGCAGCGCCAGTGGCGACGCCAACTCCAGCGACCCTGCAACTTATTGATGACAGGCAGGGCAAGACAGAGGCTCCGGTGGTGAGGAGTCGAGCCTTCCAGTTGACTACTGAGGAAGCACGCGCCACACCCGATGTGGTGACGAGTATGATTTCTTCTCCCTAGATTTTATTATATGTTGTTTATGATATTGATGTGCCATGTTGTATGCTTTGTTTAGGATCGTTCCATGTGAACGGTATCCCAGTTCAGGTGTTGTTTGATTCGGTTGCTACCTGATCATTTGTCTCTTTTGCACTTAGCAAGAGGTTTCCTGAGTCCTCAGGCATGTTGGATTTCCCTCTAGAGGTCGAGATTGCTGACGACCGATCAGTGCGAGCATCATAGGTTTTTAGATATTGTGTTCTGAGGCTGTATGAGGAGCGCTACATGTTAGACTTGGTTCCCATTCCGTTACGTGGGAACAAGGTTATTATTGATGGGGTTTTGAGCATTCTAACACTCCTAAGGTGTGCATGCAACCCTATAAACCTTGGATCTATGTTTTCTCTATTATGCATACAAACTTTTATTTTTCCAAGGTTTCATCCTAACTAGCATATCATGAAGTATATGTAATACAAAAAACTAGTAGAATGACATACATTTTCTTGTAGCTTGATTCCTTGTGCCTTTTAGAGCCTAGCACCCCATGTGTGATGCCTCAAATGCTTCACACAACACCACCAACAACTTGGAAGAAATTGAGAGAAGTGTTTATACTCTAGAAATCGTCTAGCCCTCTTTGATTCACTCTAAGTGTCTGTTTCAAGCTATGGAGGAACTCTTATATAGTGTGGCTACATTAGGGTTACACCATGCAAACCCTAATGTGCATGACTTTCCACATCCCTCATGATCCATGGGTTTTAACCTCCATGGAGTATCCATGGTTCACCATATGGACTTAGCCCAATCATAAGGAATCATGGATCATTAGCCCACTTTACAAGAATGAATGATTTACACAATCAATCCCCACATATTTAATTAGTCTCTTTTGATTACAAAATTAATTCCAAATTAATTCTTGATCAATACTAATTAAATAATATGATTTCATATTAATATATTAGAACTTATAATATATTAATAAATCATAAATAACCTCCTCTCAAAAGTTTAACCTTAAAATTGTTCCGGTGCCATGCAACCCAAATGGACCATGCTATTCTCAGGTAAAGTACATACCAACTATAGTTATGGACTTAGACACCTTATCCAACAGTCTCCCACTTGGATAAGTCTAATAACTATAGTTGCAAGTATGAATTCAGGATCCGAGTAGCAATCGTGGCTCTTAAAGGCCTCTGTCGAACTGAGACACTCCATTTTAGATAAGTGATCATATAATCCTCTGTTCTCAAGATATCAGCCGGACAAATATATGGAAGAACGTCATACTTATTGTCCAATAGTTTGTTTACCGATTCCCGGTTTGTTTGACATAGAACTTAATCGAACACATCAATTTAGTTCTGACCGGGCCTGACACATAAGTCAAAACAAAATCATCAAGGGGCCCAAGATATCGCTTTTAATCCTCCAAGGACTAAAAGGAACAGATAAACTTCGACTCATATGTTTGTACTAACTATTCATCAAATTGTACACAACAACATGTTTTATAACATCAAGTTACTAAAGCGTTTTCGATTATCAGTGCACAACCAACTCATAGTCAACAACTCATATCTCTTGGTTTGAAGACTTATATGATATTACCGTATCACAATCACTCAAGATAACTTCCATGAAGTGATACAAGTGAGCGTAGGTTTAATCCAATACTCAGACCTTAGGAGCACTCATGAATGTTGCAGAAAACTCTGCTATGTCTAACACAATTCAGACAAATCTACAAGCCAAATTCATGACAGTCTTGCTTCAATACCTACTTCCAAATTATGATCGACTGTGGATAGTTTGAATAATAAAATTATTCTGGAAGTCAAAACATGCAAAATGAAACAATAGTAAATGATTGACAAAAGACAGTACCATACTAGTAAACAAATGCACCTTTTATTTAAGCATCAAATGTCAATTACATTTCAACTATTACAAGTTTCGAAGGCTATCTAATCATTAAAACTAATATCGCCTGCTGTAAGCGTTTAACCCTACACAGTCCCTTCATGAGGGGATCTACTGGGTTCTCATCCAACGATACCCTCTTTGCCACGAGGAGTCCTTCTTCTATTCGATGTCTTATGAAGTGGTATTTTCTATCGATGTGCCTGGATTTGCCATGATCCCTTGGTTCCTTGGCTAAGGCAACTGCACTCTCGCTATCACAGAAAATCTCCATAGGCTCCTTTATAGCTGGTACAACTCCAAAGTCTCCAATGAAGTTCTTTAGCCATATTGCCTCCTTCACTGCCTCGCTTGCTGCAATGTACTATGATTCGCAAGTTGAATCAGCCACTGTCTCCTACTTGGAACTTTTACAAGTTATTGCTCCTCCATTCAGGGTAAAGACCCAGACCGATTGAGAATGGAAATTATCTTTATTGGTCTGAAAGTTGGCGTCGCTATACCCTACTACTCTCAAGTCATCACTCCCGCCGAGGTAAGGACCCGGTCCTTAGTCCTCTGCAGGTACTTAAGAATGTTCTTTACCGCAGTCCAGTGAGCCTTTCCAGGATTCCCTTGATATCTGCTGACCATGCTCAAAGCAAAGGCCACATCAGGGCGAGTACAAGTCATAGCATACATGATCGAGCCAACAACGGAAGCATATGGTATTCGACTCATCTCAAATATATTAGCCTCTGTACTCGGACTTTAAGCCTTGCTCAGTCTGGCATTGTATTGGATCGGTAAGTCACCTTTCTTGGAATCCTGCATGCTAAACCTTTTCAGCACCTTATCCAAGTAGGTATTTTGACTAAGTCCAATTAGTCTCTTACTCGTGTCTCTCAATATCCTTATACCAAGAATATAGGCAGCCTCTCCGAGGTCCTTCATAGTGAAACACTTCCCAAGTCAGGACTTAACCTCCTGCAAGGTCGGGATGTCATTTCTTATGAGTAGTATGTCATCCACATACAATACCAGAAAACAAACTATACTCCCACTAGCTTTGACATATACACAATACTCATCCTCACTTCTCAAAAAACCAAACCCTTTGACTTTCTCATCGAAAAAAAGATTCCATCTGCGAGATGCCTGTTTCAATCCATAAATGGATTTCTTAAGCTTACACAGTCTATTAGGGTACTTTGCATCGACAAAACCCTCTGGCTGATTCATGTACACATCCTTTGCCAACTTCCCATTAAGGAAAGCGATTTTGACATCCATTTGCTATATTTCATAGTCATGAAATGCAGCAATGGCAAGCATAACCCTAATAGACTTAATCTTCGCTACTGGTGAGAAGGTCTCATCATAGTCGACTCCCAGAGTTTGAGTAAATCCCTTCGCAACCAGTCGCATCTTATATGTATGTACTTTCCCATCCATGTCGGTCTTCTTCTTGAAGATCCATTTGCACCCAACTGTCTTATGACTCGGTACATTGTCAACCAAGTTCCAAACTTGATTGTCATACATGGACTGAATCTCGCTGTCCATTGCCTATTTCCATTTAGTAGACTCAGGGCCTGCCATGGCTTCTTTGTAGCTGTTAGGTTCATCCAAACTTACTAGTGTGTTATCACTGATAAATGTATCACCTTCTGCAGTAATATGGAATCCATAAAACTTAGGTGGAACCTAACTCTACCGGAATGCCTCTGAGGTACGGACTCGTCAATCGGCTCAATAGGAGTTTCCTCCTCAGGTTGATCGCTGGTGTTTGAGGTTCCTTCACCGCTTGACTCTTGAATTTCTTCAAGGTCAATTTGTCTCCCACTATCTTCTTGGCTTATGAGCTCTCTCTCGCGAAAGACTCCTCTCCTCGCAATGAAGACAACATTGTCACTCGGTCTGTAGAAGAGATAACCAAAGGATTTATGTGGGTAACCGATGAAAATACACCACTCACTTCGAGGTTCAAGCTTTTCATGAGCCTCGCATCTCACGAAATCCTCGCAACCTCAAACTTTGATGTGGTCTAAATTGGGAGCCTTCCCAGTCTACATGTCGTGAGGTGTTTTGGACGGCAGTCTCTAAGGCATACCCCCATAATGAGCTAGGTAACGAAGCTCGACTCATCATGGAATGAATCATGTCCAACAAGGTTCGATTGTGCCTCTCGGCAACACCATTAAGTTGCGATGTCCTAGGTGGCATCAATTGTGAAACAATTCCACATTACTTAAGATAGTCAAGGAACTCGATACAAAGATACTCACCACCCCGATCAGATCAGAGCATCTTTATCTTCCTGCCCAGCTGATTCTCCACTTCCTGCTTAAACTCTTTGAATTCTTAGAGGTTTCTGATGGGTTTTTGGTCATAAGACATCCTATGTGCTCATACAAACCCTAAAGCTTGGATCTAGGTTTCTCTATTGTACATGCTTTGAATCCAAGACTATAAACCCTAATTCTAGCATATGGAAATCAGAGTTTACATGTAATTAGGTTTAAGAACATACCTTGATTGTTATGTAGCAACAACAATCTAACTCCTCCTTGAATTGACCTTGGAATGCTTAGAGTCACAAGTGTCACTCCTCTAATGGTTTACAAACACCAAGAGCAAATGGAGAATGTATAAGGAGAGAGGAGAGGTGTTAGAATTCGTCCCTAGGACTTCTTGGGAAGGGTTTTTCGAATTCCTATGCCTTAGGGGGTTTATATAGGTGTAAAGATTAGGGTTTTAGTCCTTATCCTTATCTAGTTGCTTGTCCACCAAGCAACCATAAGATAAGTCCTAGAAATCCTTATCCTAGTCGAATTCTAAGAGATTTACACCTCAAATTCGTTCACCATATATATAAGATAATCCTTACCTTATTTTGTAACTATCACATAATTACAATTCAGCCCCTCTAGTTTAATTAATTACACTTGATCAAATTAATTCTTAATTAATTATTGACCAGTATTAATTAAACAAATATGATTTCTCCTTTAATATATTATTCTTATAACATATTAATAAATCATAATAACCTCTCTCTCTATTTATTTCTCCAATCAAGTTGCTTTGGTGAAGGCAACCCAAAAGGACCATGCACCATCGGGTCAAGTACATACCAAAATAGTTATGGACTTAGACACTAATCCAACAGTCTCCCACTTGGATAAATCTAACAACTATTCTGCGTATGACTTCGGATCCCGATCTGCAATCGTAGCTTTCCAAAGCCGATGTCAACTCTGATCATATCAAATACGCGTGTCCTTAGATAAGGGATCATATATTCCTCCATTCTAGATATCATATGAGATATGATTTCAAATCATTCTCTTTGTACTATATCTCGATTTCCGATTTATGACGACAGACTAATTGAACAAATCAAATTAGCCCTAGCCCGGCCGAGCATTTACGTTTGTCATCACTAAACCATCGAGGGGCCCAAAGATATCGCTTTTATCCTACTTTGAATAAAAGGAACGGATAAACTTTGATACAATGCTCGCTTGCACTCACGCACCTAATCACACACAACAATATGTTTTATAACACCAAGTTACTAGTGCGTTTACATATTATCAATGTGCAACCGATTCGCAAGATACAACTCACACATCTCGGTTTCAAGAATATAAGATGTTATCGTCTCACCAATCACTCGTGATACAATCCATGGAGTGATCCAAGTGAGCGTGGGTTTAATCCAATGCTCAAATCACATTCATAAGCACTCATGAACGTTGCAGCAAACATTTGCTTATGTCTAATACTTTTCTAGACATTCCACACACCAATTCACGACAGTCTTCATTCATATCTACTTCCAACATATGAAAGACTGTGGCCCGTTCGAATAATTCGATTATTCTTAATAAACTCAATTATTCTGGAAGTCAAAACATGCAAATGTGAAACACAAGAATAATACTAATCCCATATGGCCTCAAACCTTTGAGTATAAATAAAACACCTTTTATTTATCACCATATTGATTACTCATTATTTGTCGTTTCGGGTAATCAACTTCTTACTTGAATTACAACACTTGTCCCATGCTCCTAGCATGCCCACAATGTTTACCTATGGTTCTTACTTTGTGAAATAGATCACATTGAACACATTTCCAATCATTCTCATTTCACAACTCCAAATCCTTTTCATAAGTAAAAGAATATCAAATTCTTGCTACTTATAGAATATGCTAGATTCTAACATTCTTATGCAACTTTCCTTTCGTAATGTCACTGCCCCAAAGTCACTAAGACTATTGCCAATGATATTACAAAGTCTTCTATCGGAGATTGTTACAAGACAATTCCATAGACGTGATGTCTCTCACTCAAAGTACATTCTTTGAAAATCCTTTTGCATAGAAGTTTCTAATCTAGACATAGATTTTCAATATTCTATTCCCAATATGGACACACTTCCATATGTTTCATATGACAACTCATTCTTAATAGAATCTTATCTATTCGTAATGATGTCGATATGGTCCATCCAATATGGAAACATTTCCATATTTTCCAATACTATACTTCCAACTACTCACAAGCGACCAATCCTCGTCGAACTTGGATTGTCCTTTGATAGTTGTTTAATTATTTTAGTCTAAACCGATTCTAGTCCTTTTTCCCTCTAAATGTGCTAGACATTCGGAAAATTTTAGAATGGTCAAACATTAAAGCATTTACAATCGATCCTATACCCGAAGCGTATGGGACACGACGCATAATGTTTTATTTGATATGTTCTCAAAATTCGAATTGTGAAGAGGGATGTCGTAATCATAATCGAAATTTTAAGAACACACTTTGTACCTTTGACTAAATTTTATTAACATTTCTCAACCTAAACCTTTAGATTTGAAATGAAGCATAATATTCTCTCCCTTAATTATAGCAAAACAACTCTTCAACTATTGCGACTTTGCAAAGTATGACTCTTGTTTTCTATAATTAATATTGCTAACCTTCCAATACTTTCCTTAATAATCATATAATCATAACTTTTATGCTCCCACTATCTTGATGATTATTATAAAACATAACACTTATGCTCCCACTAGCTTCGACATGTAATCATAAACATCTTAACTTTCATAAAAACAATGCTTATTGAATTTCTTAAGTTCATGTTTCTAATACTTAGTGCTTTGATAATCTTTTATCAAGGTATCTTGAACTTATACACATTTGCCTTCGATAGTTCATATGTGTGTCTAAACAATTAAGACTAGTTGCCAAACCTTACAATTCAAATTATGGAAAGGGATGCCGTAACCATAATTGAATTCGAGAATGCAATTTTACAATCACTATCTTCTTAAAATCTTCCTTAGTGAAAGCATTTCCTCACAATCATTTTCATGAAGGAAGAAATCTTATGACACTTAGATTTGAGCGGTGTATGTGTTCCTATCCATGTGAATTTGTTAAAACCAAAGTTTACGACAAATTCAAACTCATATGGACCGAACCTTTCTTAATCTTGATTTCTTGCCTTATGGTAGCACAGCTGCCCACCATGTCTTCCAAGTAGTTAAGCAGCTCACCCTTTCCTATCAATGTACCTTTCATTGATTAAGGTGCTTTGCCTTTTATGCGTTCAAAATGAGAACTCATAGAACTCACATGCATAATTAACTCGATGGGATTGGCACAGAAACAAAATAATGTCAACACGATAGGTTGTAAACCTCAACTCGTGGCTAGTGATGATCGATAAGGTTTATTTGATTTGTTCTTGAAACCTTTCAAGACCATTAAGACTCCCACTGACTCCTTGACATATAAGATTCTCTTGTCAAAAACCATTTCTTGACAAACAAATATTCAAGAGTTAGTGTAGCTTTTATCAAAAGACTTCATAAATTGGTCCTAGTTGGTCTTTGTCTTATCCAAGACATCACAACTTTCCACATTTAATGAAAGTTACAAACCTTCTTAATACCTTTCACTCAATGTCACAATCTTAACTTTAAGACTTGTTATTGGAATGAAGTATGACTGACTTATTGATTTAACCATTTCTTCAATTCTTGATTCCTCTTCTTAGACATACAATTGTACTAAGACTCACTTAGAGGATCAATTGAGGTATGGTTCTTAATCATTAAGACCTATCATAAAGCATAAAAGGTACTCTCCCATCTTCTTAGAATGGAGAAACTTTTATCTTTCTCCCTACTTGATTCTTCTTATTCGTTCTGCTATTGATCTAAACCCTTTAATCAATTCAGAATTACATTTAATCTTGTAAGTATAATCATATTTACTAAACCTTTAGTAAATCATGACGAATATCATTGTTACTCTTATGGTGGACTTGATCAACACGCAACATTGTGTGCTCGATCTTTTAGTCCTTCACTTGACACTTTGTCAATGAATCAGTCTAATTTCCAAATACGAAATTTCTCATTCATCGTGCATCTACGTTGCATGATTCCAAATTTCTGTCCAAATGAAACTTGGGCGATGAGAAACTCTCCCTATTTGTAAATTCTCGACTTTTCCATAAACACCATAAATAAGAATCATATCCATTTGTTGTAGAAATATGCAAACACCAATTTTCATAACGATTTCATTGCAAGGAAATAAATAAATAAATAAGTCAAACGAAAATTTATTTTATTTATAAAAGCAGCGGAAAACATTTGTCCTTACAATGCAAAATCCATTGAAAACTATGTATTTCAAAAGAAAATTTCTAACAACTCTATCATAACTATCTAAGCTCAAAATCTAATCTTCAAGTCCATGCGATCAAGATCCATTCCTTGTGATTAGATTCATCTTGCTCTTTCACTAAGCTTCCTTTCTTTTCACTGATCCTGTAAAACATGCAAATGCAATCTTATTACATTATGTATTAAGACTTAATGAATAGGAACTTAATGGAGTTAGTGGATTTTACCTGAAGCGCAGCCATACTCTTTGACTCTCCCATCTTCTGGACTCTTCAGGCTCATTGGGCAGACTTGTATCCAACGCCCTTTCTTTTGGCAGCACACGCAGGTCGGTTCTCCTAGAACGTCCTCGGAAGCATGGTCGGTTGACTTTCCCAACAAATACACTCCATTGTTTCGCCAAATCATTTCTGATTCAGCAGCAATGAGCATGTAAGTTAGGTCAATGAGGTTGTCGTCATGATTCATCATATAATACTTTCTTTTGAACTCATTATATGATTCAGGAAGTGACTGCAAAACCCAATTCACAGCCAACTCATCTGGGAATGACACACCCAACATTATCAACCTATCAATGTGTGATTTCATTCCTAGAACGTGGGCACACACGGGTTTACCATCTTCATGTTTCATTTCCAATAGGGCTTTAGTGATATTGAACCTTTCAATTCTTCGATCTTGTGGGTTGGGGAGAACAATAGGAGGAGGAGGAGGAAGTGAAGCATGATTTCTCGTTCCTCGATTAAATTGTGGAATATCATCTTCATGTGGAATACTTGTTCCACGGGATTTGGGAAAACCATAGTTGTCGAACTTCGACATCTACAAAATGGGAGAAAACGAATTCAAGTTAGTTGATAGATTGAGTCCTTAGTAAATCACCCAAATGAGATACTAAGGCTAGGACCCAACACAATATTCTACAACTCGGGAGAGGGATGCCGTAACCCAAATTGCAGAACATTTGAAGGTAAGTGAATGACGATTCACTAATTTCCACCACGAAAAACGAAAAGACATTTAAGTTTTAAATCTATGAAAACTCCTAGATCCTTTGAGATTCATTGAACTTTCAATGGCATGTTTAAATCTCGATATGCCCCTCTTGTTTGTGACTGGGATGCCGAGGATCACAAACCGGGTGTGAATAACCATGCAAACTTACATGGTGCCCTCACATGTTACGGTCGCCTATTCGATGTGCCGGTAAACCACACATGCTCCACCGAACTATGACAAACATTGAGTCACCCTTTGCTACCTTCGCTTAGACCCATTTAGTGTGCTGGTTAACCACACACGCTCCACTAACGTCTTCGCAAGGGCACAAAGTGTAATTTCATGGAATTGCATCAATTCACTTTTGCCTAAGTAACTAAGATTGGGAATTTTGAAAACATTTAGTTACTTTTATAATTCATTATACTTATAATGGAAGGTTTCGTCCTATCCTACCCGTTCGGCTAACGACCCTCCACTAGTCAAGAGTGCGGTGGGTAAGAGTGGATACCCATTCAATCACCATTTTATAGGCAATTTCCTTAAACACCCCTTATAGACCAGCTTCGTGAATGAGGCCTACTAACGGTAAGACTGACTTTTACTCATACACATATATAATGTTAGACTTTTAATGTTATATATGTAGTATAAGGTGTATTTTAACACTTTTAAAATACTATGTGGTTAAATTTAATAATTATACTTTTAATTCAATTAAATTTTAAACCAAAAACTTTAATGGATTTATTAAATCTCTTTTAATTATACACCTTAATTAATTAATAAAACCATAAGGGTGTGATTTGAACCTTTTCAAAACTTCTTAGAGTTTTAGAATTTAACATTCCTAATTAAACTTTTAATCAACTTTTAAATTCCAAAACTTGAGGGCAAGTTTTGAAACATTTCAACACATTAGGGTTTAGAATTTAAATATGCATCAAAATTAAACTATTTAATCAAAATTTAAATTCCAAAACTTGAGGGCAAGTTTTGAAACCTTTTTCAAAACATTAGGGTTTCAACTATTTAAATTTCAAAACAACAAAACTTTTGGGGTTCAAATTTTAAACTATAAAACCTAAAGGGCCAAATATGAAACTTTTCACAACAACAAGGATCAAATAACAAATAATTCAAATTAACATTTAATCACATAATTATCCATATTTGATGATTTCTTGCAAAATAATTTATCAATTTACTCAAAATAATTAATCAATTATCTTATAAGGAAACAATTATCCTATTAATTGATAAATATCTTCAATTAGATTAAAATTATAGTCAAATATATCATATAATCGGATTAATATTAATCTAACATGATAAGGTAATTATCCCAATGCAAAAACAGCAAGAAATCCCGAGATAAGCACTATCTGACGCACCGACTCGCCGAGTCACCCTCTGGAACTCGCCGAGTAGGGCTGACTCGCCGAGTCCAAGAGTGACTCGCCGAGTCAGGTCGAACAGTGAGGCCAAAACACGATTTTCAGTTACATCAAGCATCAATACAATAGAAACCAATCATGGCTCTGATACCACTGATGGGTTTTTGGTCATAAGACATCATATGTGCTCATACAAACCCTAAAGCTTGGATCTAGGTTTCTCTATTGTACATGCTTTGAATCCAAGACTATAAACCCTAATTCTAGCATATGGAAATCAGAGTTTACATGTAATTAGGTTTAAGAACATACCTTGATTGTTATGTAGCAATAACAATCTAATTCCTCCTTGAATTGACCTTGGAATGCTTAGAGTCACAAGTGTCACTCCTCTAATGGTTTACAAACACCAAGAGCAAATGGAGAATGTATAAGGAGAGAGGAGAGGTGTTAGAATTCGTCCCTAGGACTTCTTGGGAAGGGTTTTTCGAATTCCTATGCCTTAGGGGGTTTATATAGGTGTAAAGATTAGGGTTTTAGTCCTTATCCTTATCTAGTTGCTTGTCCACCAAGCAACCATAAGATAAGTCCTAGAAATCCTTATCCTAGTCGAATTCTAAGAGATTTACACCTCAAATTCGTTCACCATATATATAAGATAATCCTTACCTTATTTTGTAACTATCACATAATTACAATTCAGCCCCTCTAGTTTAATTAATTACACTTGATCACAAAATTAATTCTTAATTAATTATTGACCAATATTAATTAAACAAATATGATTTCTCCTTTAATATATTATTCTTATAACATATTAATAAATCATAATAACCTCTCTCTCTATTTATTTCTCCAATCAAGTTGCTTTGGTGAAGGCAACCCAAAAGGACCATGCACCATCGGGTCAAGTACATACCAAAATAGTTATGGACTTAGACACTAATCCAACAGTTTCTAACTTATGCTTGATTAAGAAGATATAGCCATACCTACTGTAATCATCAGTAAAAGTCACATAGAAGCGGTTAGCATCCCTTGTGGCGATTCTGAAGGGCCCACACACATCGGTGTGTATGAGATCCAACAAATCTTCACCCCTTTCATAAGTACCAGTGAAGGGTGACTTGGTCATCTTTCCAAGCAAGCATGATTCGCAAGTGTCATTCGGCCTTAAGTCGAATGACTCCAACACTCCAGCCTTTTGGAGTTGTCCAATGCACTTCTTGCTGACATGTCCAAGACGACAATGTCACAATCAAGCCTTATCCAATTCATTGGAAGAATCAATATGCAACAAATTATTTCCTAAGTTGTCTAAAACCATCACAGTTTCATATACACCATTACAAAGTAATGTTTAAAAATAAAGAACACCATTATAAAAAGCATCAATAACACCAATTTCATTATCAAACCAAAATGTGAAACCTTGTTTATACAAACCATGAAAAGAAATAATATTTATCGCCATATCAGACGAATAGCAACAATTATTCAAATCTATTTCTAACCCACTACTAAGCAATAAAGAGTAAACTCCAATCTTGGTGACAAGTGAAACCTTCCTATTCCCTATGATCAAGTTTATTTTCCCATGCTCCACATCTTTACTTCTTTTTAGGCCATGCACATTAGAACAAATGTGAAATCCACAACCTGTGTTAAGAACCCAAGAGTTATGATGTGATGAGTTTTTAGATAGAATAGTATAAATACCTGCATAGGTAGGTTTAACCTTCCCATCTTTAACATCCGACAAGTATTTGGGGAAGCTTCACTTCCAGTGCCATTTCTCCTGATAGTAGAAACACTCTGCTTCCTTAGGAGTGGAAGAGGGAGCAGCAGAACTAGCCTTGGTCCCACTAGAAGAGGATCCATCACGAGACTTTCCATTGCGGCTCTTTGAGGGAGCCTTCCTCTTCTTCCCTTTCCCTTATCCAATTGCCAGAACAAGGGCGGTGGTAGGAGTAGTAACAACTGATTTACCTTTGAGACCACTTTCTACAGTCTTCAAAAGTCTTTGAAGTTTGTTAAGTGTGACTTCCTCTTTGTTTGTAGGGTTTCAAAGTACTACATGGATGATGTCAATGGGCCCCTTGATGAAGTGTAGGTTAAAAGCCCAAGACTTGTCGTTTCCATATGAATAGTCAAGTATTATTCATTATTAGGGTTAAGAGTGAGACAAAATGTAGCCGCCACATTGTGAGGTTTCTTGTAGAGTTAGATTCTTATTCCTTAAAGTGTAATTTGTTCCTCATAATTCAATAAATCGAGTGATCATTTGACATATCTTCTTTATTTGTGTTTGTTCTTATTTTCTGCATCTTGTTCATCAAATCACAATTACGGTTTTATTCCCAACAAGTGGTATCAGAGAGGGTCTTTGAGGATCTATTGATTTTTGAAGTATCGGTTCTTGGTTTGATGATTTTTTGCACATGTTATTGAAGATTATTGGTGTTTTGGCGGTATGTAATCAAGATTTTTGTTCGATTTACTGTTCATGGAGACTTATGTATTCTGTTACTGTTCATCATGGTAATTCCAATCCGATTCTCATGTAGTTCATATTTTTCTACGAATCTGAGTTGTTTTATACTCAGTCTTTTGATTCAATTATTATTCATAGATCTATACGTTTTTGCCCAAATCACGAGTTATTGTTCATATCGTTTATTTGATCCAATTTGGACCATATTACAATCTAATATTGTCACTGGTCATATCATTTATTTGTGCCCAAATCATTATTCCCAATTGATTTATCTCTTTCTTTTTGATCCAGTGCTCGATTTTCTTTAATTTCTTGAAATTGGCTATCATATCCGGATTGTATTTTCTTTCAAATCTATTAAGCTCAGTCGATTTCAAGATCCCGTTTCCATCGAGAATATCAGTTCCAGTTGGAATCTTGTTCTTAGATTCAAATCGAAATCACGTTTTATTTTTTTTATCTTATCAATCGACTTTCTAATTCAAATTCATATGATCGATTTGATTTCATATTCAACTATTCTTGATTTTTTTTGTTTGTTCGGAACCGATTTATTATTTCAATTCATTGCATATTGATGTGATGATCCGTGTTATACTTGATTGAATCGTTTTGGAGATACTGTGAAAGTCAACGATTGTCGATTTGGAGATCTGTGATTATTGATTTCTGGAATTTTGATTGTCAATGGATAATGAAGATGGGATGAACTGAATTGGATCTCGTTTTGGTAGTCTATGCAAAACGTCAAAATCAAATTGTGGTGCTTCACGTTCTTTTGGTTCGTAATAAAATGGGTCAAACGAAAAAGTCAAAATTTTGAGTTCAGGAACAAATTGCTTTGAAGATCTGTTCACAATCCTCAAATGGGTCTCGTAATCGGTACTTAAATCTTTAGTTGGAATTGGACCCGTGATTGGAATAAAATGAATTGATCAGAATTATTTGGCATTGCAAACAAGAACAGAATTCAGAATTAAAAATCAGGTCTCGGAATCGAAATGGTTGTGTGCGTATTCGCAATTAAAAGTCAAAGGCACATTCAGAAAAGTCAAAATTGCTATGAACCTCTCTTACCTGGAATGTTCGGCTCGCACTCGTTATTGCTCAACAACGAATCTGGAACGAACTTGGATTCGTTTGTTAGCACTTGGAACGAAAGAGGGGAGAACAGAAAGCGAACTTGTAATTGGATTCGGTATGGATATGGATTCGCTTTGGTCTGTGATTTATTGATTTGAAACGAAGGTTATGGAATCGGATTCGCATCGTGATGCTTGGAACGAACTTGGATTCACTTTGGTATCGGTGTGCTCGGAACGAAATTCTACACGGGGTTGATTGGAATCGATATTTGGCTTTCAGTTATGAACATTCTTCACCGTTCCAATGGTTCGTTTAATATGACGTTAAAATGGGGAAGACAATTCATAGTTACAAATTTGGTCCCTATAATTTAAGCAACATGGCTGATTTGGTACTGTTTTAGAAATTGGTTCAAATTAAAGAGAAAAAGATGGAGAATTACCATTCCAACCCCTGTCTTTCAGCAAGTGATAGTTTTTGCCCAATATTCAGAAAACTTTGCAAATTTGTGGGTTGGTGAACAGTTTTGGATTTTTTATCGTACATAATTTTTTCGTGAACAGAAAATTAAAGATTCCATCAAGTCTTGGCGGTTCGGAAAGTCTTTTTTCGCAATAAAGTGCAACTTTTTCGACTTTCTCGGATTTTATACTTCATTGTATATATCATTTTGTCGTGGGGGAACACAATAATTTTTTATCCATTCAAGATCATTCTCATGACCATTTGAAGACTTTATAATCACGTTTTTTTATTATAAATCGGGGGAGAATTTGGTATGGCCATTCGAAATTGGATTTGTGACTTTTCAAATTTGAAGATTTTTGATAAAGCTTGTGGTAGAATTATGAAGGTAGCTTTTAAAGTAGAAGTTCTTCATCGAGCTCTTCTAAAGCTTTTGCATAGAAGTATCCTTTATAGTAACAGTTCTTCATCGAGCTCTTCTAAGGACTTGTTATATCTCTGACTTCTAGTATTTTCCCGATCAAGTGGCGTTACGAATCTTAAAATTTGGGTTTTTATATGATAATTTTTGGTGGCTTATATCATTAGCTTGTTTGAAGATCATTGTGACTTAGAGGGGGAGCTCTTCAAAGACAAGAAGTGATTTGGTTTCTTTGTTCTAAAATGGGTTTTTATGGCGGGTTTGGATTTATTGAAGATCTTTGGGATTACATTCGAAAATGAAGTTTAAAGACATTACTTCAGTGCTTGGTTTATATATCCTAGAGCCTGTTTTTTAAGACTATTGAAGAATCAAGATTCGTGGATTGCTTCAAATATTCCTCGTTGCAAAGATCATTTCTCATTTGCTAGATGCTTGTTTTGGAATTTGAAGCATTGTCATCCATTCCATACTTTGAGGGGGAGATTGTAGGGTTTCAAAGTACTCCATGGATGATGGCAATGGGCCCCTTTGATGAAGTGTAGGTTAAAATCCCAAGACTTGTCTTTTCCCTATGAATAGTCATGTATTATTCATTATTAGGGTTAAGAGTGAGACAAAATGTAGCCACCACATTGTGAGGTTTCTTGTAGAGTTAGATTCTTATTCCTTAAAGTGTAATTTGTTCCTCATAATTGAATAAATCGAGTGATCATTCGACATATCTTCTTTATTTTTGTTTGTTCTTATTTTCCGCATCTTGTTCATCAAATCACAATTAGGGTTTTATTCCCAACATTTTTCATATGATAGGTCATGCATAACTAATCATAACATGGAGGTAAGGAGTGCAGTATGATATCAATAGCCAACTCCTCAGGGAAGTTCACATTCAACTTCAGCAAACGGTCTACAAACCTTTGCATTTTCTGCATGTGGCCCGTGATGGGTTCACCATCCTTCATCCTAGTTGTTATCATGGAAGAGATGATTTCATACCTCTCTTGACGAGCACTCTAATGGTATCTTTCCATCAGGTCCTAGTGCATCTCAAAAGGGTAAAAATCCTCATAGGAATTTTGGAGTTCAGCTGTCATGGTGGCCAGCATGATACATGCCACCTTGGTGGCATCTCTCTCATGAGTCCTAAAGTCATCGATCTCCTCGGGAGTAGCAGAAGACTCATCTATTTCCTTTAGCTCCTTGTCGAGGACATATTCCTTGTCCTCATAGCGAGTGACCATCCTGATGTTCCCGATCCAATCATTAAAGTTGGAACCATCAAAGATGACTCTTCCACAAAGGTTCATGAGAGAGAATGAGCCAATAGGGTTTGAGCCAGAAGCGGTGTTGGAAGACATCTGAATAGAAAGAAAGACAAAGTTTAGATTAGATAAAAGAGTCGTTAATATAACAACCATAATGGAATATTAAGGCTAGGATCCAACACAATATTTTACAAATTGGAAGAGGGATGTCGTAATCCAACTTGCAAAATATTTGAAGGTAGGTAAATGAAAAATTACCAATTTTCACCATGAAAAAAATAGAAATTAAGTTTTAATTGGATTGAAATTCATAGATCCTTTGAGATTCATTGAAAAATTCAATGGCATGTTTAAATCTCAATTATTCCCTTCAGGTTTGTGACTGGGATACCGAGGATCACAAACAAGGTGTGGATAACCATGCAAATGTGCTTGGTACTCTCAATGTCATTTATCACCTAATCAATGCGCCAGTTAACCACACGCGCTCCACCGATCTATGATAAAAATCAATCTACCCTTTGCCACCCTTACTAGTTCAAGTTATTGTGTCGGTTAACCACACACGCTCCATCAACGACTTGGTAAGGTGCAAAGTGCAATTTCATGGGTTAGCATGAATTTCACATTTTCCTAAAGTAACTAAGAATGGGAATTTATAAAAAGGCTTAGTTACTTTATAATTATCATTATACTTTTAATGAGAATTATAGTCTTTGTCCTACACGTTCGACTAACAACCCTCCACCAGTCAAGGAAGCGATGGGTGAGAGTGGACACCTAGTAAGCTGTCATTTTATAGGCAGCAACCTTATACCCCCTTATAGATCGGCTTCGTGAATGAGGCCTACTAACGGTAAAACTAACTTGTCTTATATATATATATATATATATATATATATATATATATATATTAAACCTATAATATTATAATATAATAGTATAAGGGTGGAATTTTAATTTTTAAAATTCTAAGGGTTTGGAATTAAAGTTTCATAAGAGACTCTACAAATTCCAAAACTTGAGGACAAGTTTTGAAATTATTCAAAACCTTTCATTTCTATAACTTATGAGTTTAAATGACTTATAAAGAAAAGACTCTTGGAATTCCATAACTTGAGGCCAAGTTATGGAGTCCAATAAAAGGCATTTAGATCAAAAATTAAACTAACAAGCAAGTGTCAAATAATATGATCTACCAAAAACTCATAAGCATGGATAATTCAAATCAACAATTTTCAAGAATCATATAAACTAATATAAAACTTGAAACTTTAAAATTATCTTTGAAATTGGATTAGCATGATAATTACCACATCAAAAACAGGTTTATAAGTTCAAAAACAATTTAGGTTAATGATCCTAGTCCAATTCCAACCTTAAAAGTCAAAAATTTGCCCTCTAGAGCACCAACTCGTCGAGTGCAGGAGCGGACTCGGCGAGTTGGATGAATTTGTTCTTGGACTCAGCGAGTCCCCCAGTGGACTCGGAGAGTCCACTGTCTAGAAAGCCAAAAATTCAAAATTTCAAGCTATAAACACAAGTTGCATCAAGTATAAGTGAAAACAAGCCTAGGCTCTAATACCACTGAAGGGGTTTTGAGCATTCTAAAGCATGCAACCCTAGAAACCTTGGATTTATGTTTTCTCTATTATACATGCAAACTTTCATTTTTCCAAGGTTTCATCCTAACTAGCATATCATGAAGTATATGTAATACAAAAAACTAGTAGAATGACATACCTTTTCTTGTAGCTTGATTCCTTGTGCCTTTTAGAGCCTAGCACCCCAAGTGTGATGCCTCAAATGCTTCACACAACACCACCAACAACTTGGAAGAACTTGAGAGAAGTGTTTATACTCTAGAAATCGGCTAGCCCTCTTTGATTCACTCTAAGTGTCCATTTAAAGATATGGATGAACTTTTATATAGTGTGGCTACATTAGGGTTTACATTAGGGTTACACCATGCAAACCCTAATGCGCATGACTTTCCACATCCCTCATGATCCATGGGTTTTAACATCCATGGAGTATCTGTAACGCCCATATATCTGGGCTAGTCAATTTAGAGATAATAGGGGTCGAAAATGACTTTTCGACAAAATATTATTTAGAATAAATAATTTGAACCAAGTAGTAGTATATGTCACAAGGTTTCCGTACATATAAAGAACGCCGAAATCCGAGTTATAACGAAGAAGTTATGACCCGTCGAAGTTTCGCGACGGAACCGGCACGGCACCGGGAAGCGTAAAAAGTGAATTTAAGATAGAGTGAGATTTAGCCTTAGTGATCTAAACAAAAGTCGTAGAATATGTTAAACCGATAAAATCCATAAAAAGAACGCCCAAATCTGACTTCGTATGAAGAAGTTATGATTTTTCTAAGATTTGGCTTAGCAGTGTACAGCCCGAAACTCGAATTTTAGTTCGAGCGGTTTTTGGCTTATGCGACCTAAATGAGAGTTTAAGATCTCATTAATAGGAACTCAATGGTAAAAAGACAGACGGAAACGGAGTCCGTATGAAGGAGTTACGAATTCTTCGCGGTCATTTAACAGTCTAAACGCCTCATACTGTTAAATTTAAGATCGGTCGATAATTAGCCAATGGAGTCAAAATGAAAGTTGTAGATATTATTTTTACCTACGCATGGATATAAAGAACGTCAAAAACGGAGGTCGTATGTGAAAGTTACGGATTTTAGAAGTCGGAAGTGTGTTGTGCGAAAATGGGTGATGTGGCACAATCTTGGCCATTGCTTTCTCCCCAAGTCTTGCCACTAGATGGTGACATGTGGCACCAAGTTCAGCCATTTTCACCCTATAAATAGAACCTCTCCCACCCTCATTTTCTTCACACCTTTCCCATTCTTTCTTCTCTTTACTCTCTCTCTAGAACCTCTCTCTAGCCCCGAAATCCCCCAAAAAGCCTAGGGAACCTCCCTAGCACGAGGCGGAAGCCCCGGAGTGCTCGACGGCTCCGAGAAGAAGAAATTTTCGGATCGGAAACGATGCTCCAAGCAAAGTCTGGTTTTCCATAAAACCCGCTGTAAGTGAGTTACGCCTACGCTATTTTTAATATAGCGTTTATTTAATTATAGTAACGTTATTAGGAACTTATAATAAATACTTGGGCTATTATTATGGGTTATATAAGTATTTTTTAACGCTTATATAATAGTAATAATAGCTAGACTAATAATTAGTCACGGTAAATATTAGACTAAAATCTAGTGGTGATAATACTAGGTTTCGTCGAAGGAAATTATTTTAAAGTAAACGAAGCGCTGTCCGAGTACCGAGTCACCACCTTTTCAAGTGAGTGCATAGTTACTTTCATCTTACACATAGATATGAAGTATTTTATATAAATTACGTGCTATGTGTGCATATTATCTGAATACTTGTTGTCTATGTTGGATGAACGATTTTATACATGTTTTAAATGATTTAAACTGTATATGTATTTTATATCTACGATAATGTTGGGGTAAGACATGGGTAGATGTAATAGATGGAGTATGAGTTGGATGATGAGTTGAGAGGTGAAATAGACCGTGAGGTGAGGATGAGAGTTGGACGATGTGAGAAGCCTTTTTCCCAAATGATGGCCCCGTCATTCAGCAGAGTATGGATGACAACCACGGACTATTATAGACAATCTAGTGGAACACTAGCAGGCTCGCAACCTGTTGGTGTTGTGAACGACGTGTTCACCCGGTGTACTCTAAACCCTGGTGATCATGCAGACTTGATGCCTAAACCCTGGTGATCATGCAGACTTGATGCCTAAACCTTGGTGATCATGCAGACTTGATGCCTAAACCCTGGCGACTATGCAGACTTAGTGCACGTTGTGTAAACCGTGGCAATGATGGACTTTGTGCCGATTCCTTAGGATAATCCTTAGGAATGAATGAACGAGAAATAGTTGATTCTTAGGGTAGATCCTTAAGAGTAAAAAAGATAATGGGGATGGGTAATTGGGTTTAATTGCTTGATTATTAAAACATAATAATTATATTATTGTGGGTTGAAAACCCTATGTAGTCACCAGGTTTCCCAACCTGACCCACTTAGTTTATTTATATCACAGGTGTTGATATGAAGTCACATTACACTGAGAGATTAAAGAGATGTAGATCACTAGTGTAAATAAATGTAAGTTCTGTTTATGCTTATGTTCCTGTATTGACGATGACATCCCAAACGTTTTAAAATGAATAAAATACGTTTCTTCAAAAATGTTTTAATAACGTATTTATCGTGTTTTTCTGGGAATGAATTCCGCAAAATTTTTATTAAAAGAAGAACTCTGATTTTTATAAAGCATAAACAAAATCGGTCTTTTCTAGCCGTGAAAATGGGGATGTCACAGTATCCATGGGTCACCACATGGATTTAGCCCAATCACAAGGAATCATGGATCATTTTCCCACTTTACAAGAATGAACGATTTACACAATCAATCCCCATATATTTAACTAGTCTCTTTTGATCACAAAATTAATTCCAAATTAATTCTTGATCGATAGTACTTAAATAATATGATTTCATATTAATATATTAGAACTTATAATATATTAATAAATCATAAATAACCTCTTCTCAAAAGTCCAGCCTTAAAATTGTTTCGGTGCCATGCAACCCAAATGGACCATGCTACTCTCAGGTCAAGTACATACCAAATATAGTTATGGACTTAGACACCTTATCCAACAATTATAGGCATGGATTGGTTGAGCCCCAATGGGGCAGTGATCGACTGCACGTAGCAGTTGGTCCGAGTCAGGACCCGAGGTGGGGGAGAGTTGATGATTCAGGGCGAGAGGCCACACCGTAGACCAGCTTTATGTTCAGCAGCGAGGGCTAGACGCTATCTCCAGCAGGGATGCGCAGGGTATGTCGCCTATGTCATGGATACCCGGGAGGCAGGCAGGCAGGCGGCGGCGAGTGATGTACCAGTGGTGCAAGATTACACGGATGTATTCCCGGAGGAGTTGCCTGGGATACCTCGGAAGAGACAGGTAGAGTTCAGGATCGACCTGGTCCTGGTGCGGCTCTGTTAGCCTAGGCGTTGTATCGGTTGGCTACTCCTGAGATGCAGGAGTTGTCTACACAGTTGCAGGAGCTGTTAGATAAGGGGTTCATTAGACTGAGCAGTTCACCTTGGGGAGCCCCGATCCTGTTTGTGAAGAAGAAGGATGGGTCGCATCGGATATGTATAGACTACCGGGAGCTGAACAAGGTAACAGTAAAGAACCGTTACCCACTCTTGAGGATTAATGATCTCTTCGATCAACTATAGAGGGTGTCTTGGTTTTCCAAGATATATTTGCGGTCAGGCTACAATCAGATGAGGGTCAGAGACAAGGACATTCAGAAGACTACTTTCCAGACTCGTTATGGCTACTACAAGTTCGTGGTGATGCCCTTTGGGCTCACCAATGCTCCTGCTACGTTCATGGATCTCATGAACCGCATCTGTAGACCGATGTTGGATCGGTCTGTGATAGTTTTCATTGATGACATCTTGGTCTATTCCAAGACACATGATCAGGATGAGGAGCACTTACGAGAGGTTTTGGATACCCTGAGGAGGGAGAGATTGTACGCCAAGTTCTCCAAGTGTGAGTTCTGGTTGCGCAAGGTGCAATTTCTTGGGCACCTTGTTAACCAGAACAGTATTCTAGTCGACCCGGCCAAAGTAGAGGCCGTGATGAGATGGGAGGTTCTGAAGTCTCCATCTGAGATTCGGAGTTTCCTTGGATTGGCAGGCTATTATCGAAGATTCATTCAGGACTTGTCCAAGATAGCCGTACCTTTGACCCGATTGACGAAGAAAGCCATGGTCTTTCGTTGGGGGCCTAAGTAGCAGGCAACATTCGAGACCTTGAGATAGAGGCTATGCGAGGTGTCAATCCTCGCCCTACTAGAGGGCGTGGAGGATTTTGTGGTATACTATGATGTTTCCATTTCAGGCTTGGGCATGGTACTGATGTAGAGAGGGCATGTTATCGCCTATGCTTCGAGGTAGCTGAAGCCTCACGAGGCGAACTACCCGACGCATGATTTGGAGTTGCGGACGGTTATCTTAGCCCTCAAGATTTGGCGACACTACCTCTATGAGGTCCGATGTACCATCCACACGGACCACAAGATTTTAAGGTACCTCATGGATCAGCCGAATCTGAATATGAGGTAGCGTCGGTGGCTAGACGTGGTGAAGGATTGCGATTGTGAGATCCTTTATCACCCGGGGAAGGCCAACATGGTGGCCGACGCGCTTAGTCGCAAGGTAGCCCGATCGGGGATGTTTGTTTGAGTATGATGGTAGTGAATCAACTATTGGAGTAGATCCGAGAGGCGCATGTAGGGGGTTTGAAGGAAAAGCGCCGGAAGTGCGAGCGGATCGTGGGCCAGGTGGCCTCGTTTGACTATGACAGCCGAGGGTTGCTGACCCTGCATGGGAGGGTCTGGGTTGTGTACTGGGGAGGAGTACGTCATATTTTAATGGACAATGCCCACAAATCCAAGTTTTCTATCCATCTCGGGGCGACGAAGATGTACTGATATCTTCATCCAGACTACTAGTGGCCCTGCATGAAGCGGGATGTGGCCTGGTACGTCGAGAGGTGCCTGACCTGCATGAAAGTCAAGGTAGGGGACCAGAGACCTCACGGAAAGATGCAACCATTGGACATCCCCATGTGGAAATGGGAAGATATTACCATGGATTTCATCACCAAGCTTCCCAGGACCGCACGGATAGTGGATTCCATATGGGTATTCGTGGATCGGTTGACCAAGAGTGATCATTTCATACTGATCCAGGAGAGCATTTCGGCGGAGAATCTGGCCTACATCTACATTCGAGTGGTTGTAGCCCGACACGGAGTTCCAGTCTCCATGATTTCAGAAAGAGACGTGCGGTTTACTTCCAGATTCTGAAAGAAATTTCATGACGAGTTGGGCACTCGTCTACACTTTAGCACCGCCTTTCACCTGCAAGCGGATGGTCAGAGCGAGCGAACCATTCAGACATTGGAGGATATGCTATGGGCTTGTGTTCTAGACTTTGGTGGTAGCTGGGATACCTACCTTCCCTTGGCAGATTTTGTTGGATTTTGAGCAATCTAACGCTTCCTAAGTGTGCATGCAACCCTAATAAACCTTGGATCTATGTTTGTCTAAATACATGCAAAATAATAATTTTCCAAGGTTCATAACGTATCTAACATGGCATGGGGTACTTTTAAACATAAAAGTATTAGATGAGATTACATACCTTTTTGATGACTTTGATTCTTAAGGAGTTTAAGGGCCAAGCACCAATAGTGTGAATGCCTCAAATGGAATCACAAATCACCACAAACTCTTGGAAAACTTTGAGAGAGAGTGTATACACACATAGAAATCGACCACACACAAAGTCTCACACAACTAGTGCCACTAGTCACCTTAGTGACTATTTCATGCACCATAAGCATGCTTATATAGTGTACATGATTAGGGTGAAACCCTAATAACCCATGACCTTTCCTTTTCCAAGGATCCATGGGTTAAAAGCTCCATGGACTTCCATATTAGCTTAGCCGATTAACAAATGAGTATTAGCCCACACTATATAAAACCAATAGCCCACAATCTAATTAGTCTTCCTTTTAATCTCTAAATTAATTCATAATTAATTTAAGACTAAGACTAATTAAATAACATGACTTCATATTAATATATTATAACTTATAATATATTAATAAACATATGTGTATAACTCTCATAAAATTATCCATAAATAGTTTGGGTGAAGTGCAACCCAAATGGACCATGCCGGGTCGGGTCAAGTATATACCAAATAAGTTATGGACTTAGACAACTTATCCAACAGACTCCCACTTGGATAAGTCTAATAACTATATTTGCGTATGTTACTTCAGGAACCAACCAGCAATCGTAGCTCTCGAAAACTCCGTTGAACTATGAAGCGCCATTTTAGATAAGTGATCATATAATCCTCTGTTCTCATGATATCAGCCGGACAAATACATGGAACAACGTCGTACTTATTGTCCAGCAGTTTGTTTCCCGATTTTTGATTTGTTTGACAAAGAACTTAATCGAACACATCAATTTAGTTCTGACCGGCCGGTACATAGGTCACAACAAAATCATCGAGGGGCCCAGATATCGCTTCTATTTCTAGAAGGAACAGATAAACTTCGACTCATATGCTTGTTCTACTACTTGTTGAATTGTACACAAAGGCACGTTTTATAACATCAAGTTACTGATGCGTTTATGTGCAATCAATGCACAACCAACTCATAGGTAACAACTCATATCTCTAGGTTTGAAGATTTATATGATATTACCGTCTCACGATCACTCGAGATAAATTCCATGAAGTGATACAAGTGAGCGTGGGTTTATTCCAATACTCATAACTTATGAGCACTCATGAATGTTGTAGCAACCATTGCTATGACCAAACCCATTTAGCCATCTACAAACTCGATTCATGACAGTCTTGATTCATACCTACTTCCAACATATGAACGACTGTGGAGTGTTTAAATAACTTAGTCATTCGGAAAGAATAACCTAGCTATTTTGGAAGTCAAAACATGCAAAGTGAAACACAATAATAATCGAATCCAATATGGTCTCAGAACCCTTTTGAGCATAAATAAAACCACCTTTTATTTATCACCATATTGATTACACATTATTCATTGTATAATGTTTCAAACAAAATACTTGAATAAAACAACAGTTGTCCCATGCTCCTAGCATGTACACTTTGTTTTCTAAACAATAGTTATGCCATACTCCTAGTATGCACACTATGTTTGTCTATGATATTTACTTTGTGAAATAGATCAATTCAACATGATTCCATTTATACTCATTTGACAATCATGATTCCATTGATACTCATTTCACAATCCCAAATCCTTATTGTAAATGTGAGAATCCCCGATTCCTATCATTTACCAAAAACTGTTAGATTTTAAACTTTTATGCAATGTTCCTCTTGTAATGATTATGCACAAAGTCATCAAAACCTTGTCACCAGTCATTACAGAGTATTCCAAAGAAGGTCAACCTCTATGGAACGGAAGTCTCATATTCAAAGTACATTGCTTTGAACATCCTTCTTGCATTAAGGTTTTCTAATCTAACATAGATTGAATAACTTCCGCCTATGGAGACAATTCCATAGTCCCATTTTGACTATCACTTCCGAACAAGAGTTAGCTCTTTTCAGAAAATGTCAATATGGTCCTGCCAAAATTAACACTATACTTCCAAATGTCCCTGAGCAACCAATCTTTGGCAAACCTCAGATTGTCCTCAACAATTGCTTAATCACTTTAGTCATATCCAGTTCTAGACTTTTCCCCTCTAAATGCCCTGAGCATTTTGAAAATTTAGAAAGGATGAATATTATAGCACATGAAATCGATCCTATATCTGAAGCATATGGGACACGATTCATGATGTATCACATAAAGACATGATACTAGACCAGTCTCATGCTACAATATCTTTTATTTGCCATGTTTTCAAAATTTAACTATGAAGAGGGATGCCGTAGTCATAATTGAATTTTGAGAACGCAATATATATAGAATTTCCTTAAGTCGAACCATTTAGACATAAAATTCATACATATATCCTTGACTAAAGATGATTAAAATCTCAATCTAAGCTTTAGAATTGAAATGAAGTATAATTTCCTCTCCCTTAATTATAGCAAAACAACTTTTCAACCCCTGCAACTTCACGAATTGAAACTTTGTTTTCTATAATTAACATTGCTAGCTTGCAATAATAGTAATCATAATTATCATGCTCCCACTAACATGATGATTATTAGCATAACACTTATGCTCCCACTAGCTCTGACATATTTTCAGAAATCGGTTGGACTTCTAAAATTTAGATTCATACACCTTTCTGTAGATAGCTCACTTGTGTGTCTAAGCAATTTCCAGAACTATGAAAAGGGATGTCGTAATCATAGTCTCAATTGCTTAGGCATTTGCCATTTCTCATAAGTCCATGTTAGTGTGCCGGTTACCCACACGCGCTCCACTAACGACTTTTGAAAATGCAAATAACACAATTGCTATCTACTTAAAATCTACTTAGTGAAAGCGTTTCCTCACCATCATTTTCATGAATCGGAGAGAAACCTTATGACACTTAGATTTTATAGTGTATGAGTTCCTATCCATGTGAATTTGTCAAAACCATAATCACAAGATAAGGTTAGTGACAATTCAGCCTTACATGGATTAAACTTGTTCAATCTTAGTTTCTTGTCACCTAGGTAGCACAGGCCCACCAATGCTTCCAAGTTGAACTTTGATAACTCACATGCAAATTCAACTTATTTGAAGTAGGTACAGGAATAAGAATTATGTCAACACGATAGTTTGCAAACCTTAAGTCGTGTGCTAGTGATAAATTACAGGTTTTACTCTTGATTAAATCTTGAAACTTTCTCAGGATCTTTAAGGCTCCCACTGTCCCCTTGACATATAAGTTTCCCCAGTCAAGAACCATTCCTTGACAAAACAAATATTCAAGGGATAGTGCGGATTCTTATATTTAGTAAATCATGACAAATCAATCTTTGTGGTGGACCTTGACCAGCGCACACCCAGTGTACCTAATTCCTTAGTCCTTCAATTGCCTCACATATACATGTGATCAAAGAATTAGTCTTAATTTTCAAAGATGAAAATTCTCATTCATCATACAATACAACTTGTATAATTTCAAGTTTCTGTCCAATTGAAACTTGGGTGATGAAAAACTTTCTTCATTTGGTAAATTCAGACACTACCACAAATAAAAGAATCAAATCCACTCTCCAATATTGCTATTACTGGAAACATATAAGCAACAATTTTCCACAGATGCCATTGTAAGGATATTTTTTTAAAATAAATAAAATTAAAACCCCTTTTTTTTCTTTTATTTTAAAACTTTGCGGAAAAACTTAACCTTACAATCCACATGAAAACCTTGTTGTTATCTATTCATAAGCAATATATATTATAACTCTTAAGCAACAACTCAAAATTCTGATTACCGAACCATGCGATCGAAACCCATCTTCGCAATCAGAATCAGCATATACTTCTTTAAGCTTCCTATCTTTTCTTTTGATTCTTAAAAACATCAACATGTGACCTATTCACATTATGTAATAAGAATCTCCAAATAGAAACTTAATAGAGTTAGTCAGTGGACTTTACCCGAAGTAGAGTCAAACCTCTTGACTAGATCAACCTTATGACCTTTCAGGTGAATAGGGCAGTTTCGCAACCAATGCCCCTTCCTTTGGCAACAAAACACATGGACCCTTTGGTAATGGCACATGAGACTATCTTAGACTTAGCCTTTCTCTTTACCATTTGGTCAACCGAGTTGACTATGGCCGATCCCTTTCCATTGGGAAGAGAAATCCTTTTCTAGATATCCAATACTACCATTGTCAATGTCCATTTAAGACTTGGGAAGTTGTTCTTTTAATCAAATTTGCTTTACTGGTGTTCCAAATCATTGCTGATTCCACAACACCAAGCAAATAGATAAGATCATTAAGGGTCATGTCATAGTCTGTCTCATAGTAGTCCCAAAGAGACTCACTATGTTACTAAGAAAGTGATTGAACATCCAACTTTCACGAGACTTTGACACCCAACTCTCCCGGCTTGTCAATATGTGGCTTTATCTCCAAGATGTGAGCACACATAGACTATGCTTGCCAATAGGGATTGAGTGACTTTAAACTATTCAAGAACTTGTGGGTGAGGGAGAATAATTGGAGGAGGTGGAGGAAGTGAAGCATGATGTTGAGGGACACCATCTTCAAGAGATTTGGGAAGATCATAGTTGTCTGAACCAGACATATATAATGGGAGAAATTCAAGTTAGTTGATTCAAAATCCTTAATATAACACCCAATATGAAATATTAAGGTTAGGACCCAACACAATATTTTATAATTTGGAAGAGGGATGCCGTAATCCAAGCTATAAAATATTTAAAGGTAGGTGAATGACGATTCACCAATTTCCACCATGAAAAAACGAAATATTTTATTAGGTTTTAATTGTATTTGAAATTCCTAGATCTTTTGAGATTCATTGAACTTTTCAATGGCATGTTTCAATCTCAAGTGTGCCCTCTCAAATTTTGTGACTGGGATGCCAAGGATCACAAAACAAGGTGTGAATAACCATACCAATTCACTTGGGACCCTTAATATTATCACCTAATCAATGTGCCGGTTACCCACACACGCTCCATTGATCTATGACAAACATTAAGTCACCCTTCGTGATCCTTACTAGTCCAAGTTAGTGTGCCGGTTACCCACACACGCTCCACCAACGACTTGGTAAGGTACAAAGTGTGAATTCCATGGGCTAGCACCAAATTCACATTTTCCTAAAGTAACTAAGATTGAGAATTAAATAAAAAATATTTAGTTACTTTATAATAATCATTATACTTTTAATGAGAATTTAAAGTCATTGTCCTACCCGTTCGGCTAACGACCCTCCACCGATCAAGCAAGCGGTGGGTGAGAGTGGACACCCATTAAGTCGCCATTTTATAGGCAACAACCTTATACCCACCTTAAAGACCGGCTTCGTGAATGAGGCCTACTAACGGTAAAACGACTTGTTCTTATACATATATATAATAATTAACCATTAATCTTATAATAGTATAAGGGTAGAATTTTAACTTTTAAAACTTCTAGGGTGTGGAATTAAAGTTTGTGTGAGACTTTACAAATTCCAAAACTTGAGGGCAAGTTTTGAACAATTCATAAACTTTTGGATATTCATAACTTATGAATTAAAGGTTCATAAAAATGAAGACTCTTCATTATCATGTAACTTATGTGTTTTAAGTGTGTGTTAAAGAAAAGTGACCTTTGGAAATCCATAACTTGAGGACAAATTATGGACTCCATTAAAACACATAAATGATCAAGAATTAATTCTAAACAATTCAACAAATAATTCCTATCATCTTCTAAATTCATAAGAACATGAACATGATCATCAAAAATTTCAAGAATTATATGAACACATAAAATCATGGAATTTTTGATATATGCTATTGTAAATGGATTAGAACAACCATTACACCAACTAAAATAAGTTTTAAAACATCAAAACAGTTTAGGGTAATGTTTCTAGTCCATTTCCAGCAGCAAAAGTCGAAATTCTGCATTCTGTTCATTCTACTCGCCGAGTGCACGAACCTACTCGCCGAGTAGGATGAATTTTGCCTTGGACTCGGCGAGTCCCCCCATGGACTCGGCGATTCCATCAGCCAGACAGCAACAATTTCAACTTTTTTCACTATTTTGCATCAAGTATCCAAACAAGCAAGCCTAGGCTCTGATACCACTGTTGGATTTTGAGCAATCTAACACTTCCTAAGTGTGCATGCAACCCTAATAAACCTTGGATCTATGTTTGTCTAAATACATGCAAAATAATAATTTTCCAAGGTTCATAACCTATCTAACATGGCATGGGGTACTTTTAAACATAAAAGTATTAGATGAGATTACATACCTTTTTGATGACTTTGATTCTTAAGGAGTTTGAGGGCCAAGCACCAATAGTGTGAATGCCTCAAATGGAATCACAAATCACCACAAACTCTTGGAAAACTTTGAGAGAGTGTATACACACATACAAATCGACCACACACAAAGTCTCACACAACTAGTGCCACTAGTCACCTTAGTGACTATTTCATGCACCATAAGCATGCTTATATAGTGTACATGATTAGGGTGAAACCCTAATAACCCATGACCTTTCCTTTTCCAAGGATCCATGGGTTAAGAGCTCCATGGATCATCCATGGACTTCCATATTAGCTTAGCCCATTAACAAATGAGTATTAGCCCACACTATATAAAACCAATAGCCCACAATCTAATTAGTCTTCCTTTTAATCTCTAAATTAATTCATAATTAATTTAAGACTAAGACTAATTAAATAACATGACTTCATATTAATATATTATAACTTATAATATATTAATAAACATATGTGTATAACTCTCATAAAATTATCCATAAATAGTTTGGGTGAAGTGCAACCCAAATGGACCATGCCGGGTCGGGTCAAGTATATACCAAATAAGTTATGGACTTAGACACCTTATCCAATAAATTTTTCCTACAACAATAGCTACCACGCGAGTATCGATCGTCGTCCCTTCGAGATGTTGTATGGGAGGAAGTGCAAGACCCCGATATGTTGGGGGTGAAGTTGGGCAAAGGGTCATGGGGAGTACCGAAGTGGTAATCAAGATGAAAAAGAGTATCCAACAGGTTTGGAGCAGGCTCCAGACTGCTCAGAGCAAGCAGAAAAGTTATGCCGACAAGCGTCGTTTGGACCTAGAGTTCTAGGTCGGGTATATGGTCTTCCTGAAGTTGTCACCTTGGAAAGGTGTCATCTGGTTCAGGAAGCGAGGCAAGTTGGGCCCCAAGCATATTGGGCCTTTCAGGGCTGCAACTTGTGTGGGCAGGGTGGCGTATAGGTTGGAACTGCCCGCCGAACTTAGCTAGATTCACAGCGTGAACTACATCGAGCTGCATCTAGAGGTTATTCAGGTGAATGACAGCCTGAACTACATCGAGCGGCCAGTAGCTATCCTCGACAAGAAGTCGAAGGATCTGAGGAACAAGAGGGTCGAGTTGGTGAAGGTAAAATGGCAGCACCACAAGGGCTCGAAGTGGACTTGGGAGCCAGAAGACGAGATGAGGGAGCACTACCCCGAGCTTTTTCCTGACACAGTAGCAAACTTCGAGGATGAAATCTAAAATAAGTGGGGGAGATTTGTAGCACTCGGTTCCTGGTATGTAATTTAAATATAATTTATTATGCATTTACATTGGGACTCGACAAGTTGGAAGCCCCAACTTGTTGAGTATAGGTTAAAATGGGAAGCGGGTGAAAGAACCTACTCGCCGAGTCGGATGCCCTGACTCGATGAGTAGGCTAGTCTGGGTGAAACCCTAATTTAAGGGTTTTCACCCTATTTAAACATCTTATCTTGTCCCAACTCATTATCAATCGTCCTTCCCAATCCAGAGAAACCCTAAGTCGAAACCCTATTCATTTATTGAGTGTTTTGAGCTTTTTGGTGCCAATTGTGTGTATTTGAAGTTGGAGAAAGAGAAGGAAGCTTGAGAGATCTATTGGGCTTTAATCATTCTAACACTTCCTAAGTGTACATGCAACCCTAATAAACCTTGGATCTATGTTTGTCTAAATACATGCAAAATTTGTTTTCCAAGGTTTATAACCTATCTAGCATGGCATGGGGAACTTTTAAACATAAAAGAACTAGATGAATTACATACCTTTTGATGAGTGTTGATTCCTTGGAGTTTGAGAGCCAAGCACCAATAATGTGAATGCCTAAAATGGAAATCACAAATCACCACAAACTTGGAAAACTTTATGAGAGAGTATACTAACACTTAGAAATCGGCCACCACTATTACACACACACTAGGGTGTCATTTCATGAAACATAAGCTTGTTTATATAGTGTGCATGGTTAGGGTGAAACCCTAATAACCCATGTCTTTTCCTATTCCAATGATCCATGGGTTAAAAGCTCCATGGATCATCCATGGACTTGCATGCGAGCTTAGCCCATTAACAAATGAGTGTTAGCCCACACTTTATAAACACAATAGCCCATGATTTAATTAGTCTTGCTTTTAATGTCTAAATTAATTCATAATTAATTTAAGACTAAAACTAATTAAATAACATGACTTTATATTAATATATTTTAACTTATAATATATTAATAAATCGTAAGTATATAATTCTCATAAGATTATCCATAAATAGTTCGGGTGAAGTGCAACCCAAATGGACCATGCCGGGTCGGGTCAAGTATATACCAAATAAGTTATGAACTTAGACCTTATCCAACAGACTCCCACTTGGATAAGTCTAATAACTATATTTGCTTATATTACTTTAGGAACCAACCGACAATCGTAGCTCTCGAAAACTCTGTTGAACTATGAAGCGCCATTTTAGATAAGTGATCATATAATCCTATGTTCTCATGATATCAGCCAGACAAATACATGGAACTATGTCTTGCTTATTGTCTGGCAGTTGTTTCCTGATTTTCGATTTGTTTGACAAAGAACTCAATTGAACACATCGACTTAGTTCTGACCGGGCCCGGTACATGGGTCAACACTGTAACACTCGTGTTTCTAGCCTAGGCATTTATATTGAGTTGATAGTCTAGGTTAACCTTTGTAACTCATTTTGAAGAAATGAAAAGGAATTATGTGAATATTATGTGAATTATGTGTTTTATGTTTAATTATTAGGGCTTAAATAATTAAGAATAAAAAAATAAGCGTCAAAATTAAAGTGTGAGATAAGCCCGATATCTTTACATAAACTTGTAGTGGTCAAAACAAGGATTTCGGGGATATAAAGAATACCAAAATCCGAGTTATAACGAAGAAGTTATGACCTATCGAAGTTTCGCGACAAAACCGGCACGGTGCTGAATGTCATAAAAAGTGAGTTTTCGATAAACTACTTTTTAGCCTTAGTAATCTAAGCGAAAGTCGTAGTATTCATTAAACCGAGAAGTTCGATAAAAAGAACGCCCAAATCTGACTTCGTATGAGGAAGTTATGATTTTTCGAAGTTTCAGCGTAGCAGTAGACAACTAAAAACTCGAATTTTAGATCGAGCGATTTTTAGCCGACACAACCTAAACGAGAATTGAAGGTCTCGTCATTAGGAGCACAAGGGTAAAAAGTCTGACGAAAACGGACGTCGGATGAAGAAGTTATGAATTTTTAACGGATTTCCTGTCCCGGTCTGTTAAAAATAATAATATAAAATTTAAAGTCAAAATTAGCCGACGAAGTCTAAACGGAAGTTGTAGATCGTAATTTTAGCTACGCGTGCATATAAAGAACGTCAAAAACGGAGCTCGTATGCGAAAGTTATGGATTTTAGAAGTTTTGGCGCAAAAACCGAGAAATTTCGCATAGTCACACTTTGCCACGTCACCCTCGCTTAGAATGTGACATGTGTCCTGCTGAGTCACCAGGCTGCTGAGTCATGCGAAGCCACGTGTCATCTTCTGATTCGACCGAGGAGGAGGCCCAATCCGAAGCTGCCAGCCTTTTGTCCGAGCCTCGCACCCAGCTCCGATCCTCGCATAGCCTAGCTCCGAGCCTCGCAGGTGCGCCAGTAAGCCGCGGTCCACTTAGAAGCCGCCAGCGAGCCCTCGCATGTGCGAGCCATGCGAGCCATGTGCGAGCCACCCCCTGCGAAGCCTCTTAGCCGTCGGATCAGGAGACTTCTCATCCCTTGGATCAGAACTTCGGACCCTATAAATAGAAGGGTACCTGTGAAGGCTCCCGGGTACTTTTGGAATTTTGCCATTTTTAGCCCCTCTCTTCATATTTTCTTCATCTTAGAATCCCCCAAAGCCCCGATATCGATTGTAAAGCCCGGAATACCCTACGAAGTGCCCGAGAAGTTCGGAAAATTTATCTTTTCGGTTTTGAAGCCCGACTTTTGTAGAACCCGGTTTTTCAATAAAACTCCCGGTTTTATTAGAAACGATCGTTTTAGGAAACGAATTGCTGCCCGATTTTCACCAAAATAAGTGAGTGTGTAGTTACTTTCAATTTACACATAGATATGAAGTATTTACCTTGAAATACGTGTTATGTGTAAATATGCTAATTGTTTATTCGAGGTGACTGTTGAATTGATGTTTTATACAAGTTTTAAACTGTATATGCTTTTTATCTACAAAATATGTTGGGTAGAACATGGGTAGATGAAATAGTTGATGTGTGTTAAAAAGGTGAGAGGCATCGATGTTGTTGTTGTTGTTGTTGTTGTCATCTAGCGAAGTATAGATGACGACCACGGACTTTCTAGATAGTCCAGTGGAACACTAGCAGGTTCGCAACTTGTAGGTGTTGATGAATTAAATGTTCATTGGCGTACTTCATCCCCCTCATGGTTGCCTTAAGGACATGTATGGCTGAGGAAACCCCTTAGCAGTAGTGTCCATCCCGATGATATTCCTTAGGCTAGGTCCCTTGTGATAGGTGTTTAGGGACGTAAAGTGAGGACAACGGGAATGGGTAATCAGGGTTATTGTTGATTGGTGAACTTAATAAGTATATTATTATTATGGGTTGAAAACCCTATATGCTCACCAGGTTCCCAAGCCTGACCCACTCAGTTTTATGATTACAGGTAGTGGACCCCGAGCATAGTCGGAGTATGATGAGAGATTTTTGGATTATAGGCCAGTAGTTGTAAATAACTGTTGAAAGGCTTATAATGTCTTGTTTATGCTTTTGATCTGTATCGGAACATGACATCCCGAGGTTTTGATATGAAATGAAACTATACATTTCTTAAAGAAGGTTTTGATAAACTTTTATCATATTTTGTTTGGGGACCAATTCTGCAACATCTTTTAAAAAGATTTCTCTGATTTTATTTTAAAAAGCATAAATTAAATCGGTCTTTTCTGGCCGAGAAATTAGGGGATGTCACAAACACAAAATCATCGAGGGGCCCAGATATCGCTTCTATTTCTAGAAGGAACAAATAAACTTCGACTCATATGCTTGTTCCACTACTTGTTGAATTGTACACAAAGGCATGTTTTATAACATCAAGTTACTGATGCGTTTACGTGCAATCAATGCACAACCAATTCATAGGTAACAACTCATATCTCTAGGTTCGAAGACTTATATGATATTACCATTTCACGATCACTCGAGATAAATTCCATGAAGTGATACAAGTGAGCGTGGGTTTAATCCAATACTCATAACTTATGAGCACTCATGAATGTTGTAGCAACCATTTCTATGTCTAAACACCTTTAGCCATCTACAAGCCCAATTCATGACAGTCTTAATTCATACCTACTTCTAACGTATGATCGACTGTGGAGTGTTTAAATAACTTAGTCATTCGGAAAGAATAACCCAGCCATTTTGGAAGTCAAAACATGCAATGTGAAACACAGTAATAATCGAATCCAGTGTGGTCTCAGAACCCTTTTTGAGCATAAATAGAACACCTTTTCTTTATCACCATATTGATTACACATTATTCATTGCATAATGTTTCAAATAATCAACTTATACTTGAATTGAAACAACAGCTGTCCCATGCTCCAAGCATGTACACTGTGTTTTCTAAACAACAGTTATGTCATACTCCATGTATGCAAACTATGTTTGTCTATGATCCTTTCTTTGTGAAATAGATCAATTGAACATGATTCCAGTAATGCTCATTTCACAATCCCAAATCCTTATCGTAAATGTAAGAATACCAAATTCCTGTTGGTGTGTGTAAAACCAACTAGTTTTAATCCTACTAACTTAAACACAAAGACAAACACACGAAAGGCTGTGTACCTATCGATTAGCAGTTTAGTTCAGGTAAGTAGGGTATCGAACATAGGGAACGGTAAACAATTAAAATAGATGCTAATATTATCTAAATAAAACAATTAATAAAAAGGGGGTTTTCTCTAGTTTTACAAGACTAGAAACTTTTTACTTATTTAATAACTAGAAAATAGAGACTTAACTAGATTCAATAATTGGAAAGGAACTTCTGTTTAGTTCAACTTGGTTGACTCTATGGTTGATTTCAAGGTAATGGTGCAATGGATTAATTCTTTCGTTGGTTACCGATTCAAGTGATTAGATTTGTGTTCACTACCCTAATCCTTAGTAAATTAACTAACTTAAACAGTGGCCAGTTGTCTAGTTTAATTAAATTCACTAGATTAATTATTCGGGTCAAGTTAGACTTGCAATAGTTAACTAATGTATTCTTTTAATTAACTTCTTGTTTGATGGTCATCTTACAAGCTTGCACATGAATTTACTCAATTTTCTCATTAATTCTAGTTTCATATTCATTAATCCTAGACATATAGCATAGTGATCACATAGCATATGAGGTTAATAATCAATAGATGTTCATGCTAATCAATTATCTTCCTATTAACAGAAAATTAATTCTTATTCACACACAAGGTTCTTTAGCAAGCTAAAATAACAAAAATTCACCAACTTAGAATTAATCCTACCAATCAATCAAACCATATTGTCAACTTTGTATCCCCAAACAGAAGTCTAAAGGTTTTAGCTCATAATTGAAGTAAATAACAGCAAACAAACAAAGTCAAATTGCTTAATCATAATGATAAGACAAAAGAATAAGTGGAATGATGAAATTTTTCCTCAATTACTCTCCGGAATTGAACTCTAGCTTTTTCCGTCGTCTTCTGGGGTTTTTCTGCCTTCTCAATCGCAGCTAAACTCTTCTGAATCGTCCCAGAACTCCTCCCTATCGATCTGTGGAGTTATCTTTATATATACGAATCAACTCGTCGAGTCAAGTGGTGACTCGTCGAGTCCCTCTCACATTCCCCATATTGTGATAACTCTCTGGGATCCCGAGTCATTATCTTCTCGATCCTTCGATTGGACTCGCCGAGTAGCCGATCTGACTCGCCGAGTCAGTGCCAGTTTTAGTGTTTTTCTTCTTTATTCCATTCTTGATCTCTCAACCGCTTCTCCTACTTCCTTCTACTTCCGAGCTTCATTTTTGGACTGAAAATATAATTCAAACACTTTTAAGTACCTTTTGTCCATAAAATGCAATAGTTTAGCTAATAAATGAATAAAAATGTATACTTAATATGAACTAAATATGCACATATCACCTGTCATTCAACGAAACCGTCATATCCTAAACTCAAATGCATTGATCCTCTTATAATGACTATGCACAAAGTCACAAAAACTTGTCAACAGTCATTACAAAGTCTCATATTCAAAGTACATTATTTTGAACATCCTTCTTGCATTAAGTTTTCTAATCTTACAGAGATTGAACGAATAACTTCCACCTATGGAAACATTTCCATATTCCCATTTTGACTATCACTTCTGAACAAGAGTTGCCTCTTTTCAGAAAATATCAATATGGTCCTGCCAAAACTTAACACTATACTTCCAACTGTCCCTGAGCAACCAATCTTTGGCAAGCCTTAGATTGTCCTCGACAATTGCTTAATCACTTTAGTCACATCCAGTTCTAGACTTTTCCTCTCTCAATGCCCTAAGCATTTGAAAATTTAGAAAGGATGAATATTATAGCACATGCAATCGATCCTATATCCGAAGCATATGGGACACGATTCATGATGTTTGACATAAAGACATGATACCCAGACTAGTCTTTTGCTACAATATTTTTTATTTTCCATGTCCTCAAAATTTGACTATGAAGAGGGATGCCGTAATCATAATCAAATTTTGAGAATGCAATATATATAGAATTTCCTTAAGCTGAACCCTTCAAAAATAAAATTCATATATATGTCCATGACAAAAGATGATTAAAATCTCAATCTAAGCTTTTAGAATTGAAATGAAGTATAATTTCCTCTCCCTTAATTATAGCAAAACAACTTTTCAACCCCTGCAACTTCACAAATTGAAACTTTTGTTTTCTATAATTAACATTTCTAGCTTGCAATACTAATCATAATTATCATGCTCCCACTAACATGATGATTACTAGCATAACACTTATGCTCCCACTAGCTTTGACATGTACTCAGAAGTCAGCTGGACTTCTAGAAATCAATACTCTATTGACTTTCTTACCAAAGTTCAGATTTCTGATACAAGATGCTTTGATAAAATTTTATCAAAATCATACACCTATTCTTAGACAGTTAACATGTATGTCTAAACAATTTTAGAACTATGAAAAGGGATGTTGTAATCATAGTCTTAATTGTTTATACCTTTTACCATTTCTCACAAGTCCATGTTAGTGTGCCGGTAAATCACACACGCTCCACTAACGACTTTGAGAATGCAAATATCAAAATGCTATCTACTTAAAATCTACTTAGTGAAAGCGTTTCCTCACCATCATTTTCATGAATCGGAGAGAAACCTTATGACACTTAGATTTTATGGTGTATGTATTCCAATCCATGTGAATATGTCAAAACCATAATCACAAGACAAGGTTAGTGACAAATTCAAACTCATATGGATTGAACTTGTTCAATCTTAATTTCTTGCCACTTGGTAGCATAAAAGCCCATCATTGCTTCCAAGTTGAACTCTAATAACTCACATGCATATTCAACTTATTTGAAGTAGGCACAGAAATAAGAATTATGTGAACACGATAGGTTGCAAACCTTAAGTCGTGTGCTAGTGATAAACTACAGGTTTTACTCTTGATTAAATCTAGAAACTCTTTCCGGATTTTAAGGCTCCCACTGTCCCCTTGACATATAAGTTTCCACAGTCAAGAACCATTCCTTGACAAAACAAATATTCAAGGGATAGTGCGGATTCTTGTCAAGACTAACACTTCACACAATTAGTCTTAGTTGGTCTTTATCTCATCCAAGACATCACAACTTACCAATTTCAAATGTACAATAGTAGAAAACATTTTACACTACATTTGATAAGTGTTTTAAACCTTACTTTGTGTCACTCAATGTTACAATCCTGGAGTATAACTGTGACATCCACAATTTTACGGCCAGAAAAGACCGATTTGTTTATGCTTTGTTTTATAAATTCAGAGTAAATCTTTTAAAGAAAACAATTGTGGAATTTGTTCCCAAAACAAAATATGATAAAATAATATTTATCAAAGCATTTCATCAAGAGATGCATTTTCATTATATAATCAAAACTCGGGGTGTCCTGTTCCGATACAGACCATAAAGCATAAACGATAACATTACAAGTCATTCAACAAATATATACATATACAGACTTGTAAACAAAACAACTTGATGATTCATCCATCTTATGCCCTCGCGCCACTTCCTGTAATGCAAATAAGACTGAGTGGGTCAGGCTTGGGAGCCTGGTGAGCACATAGGGTTTTCAACCCACAATAAATAATTATATTTAATTTCACCAACCAACAATAACCCAATTACCCATTCCCGTTATCCTCACTTTATGTCCCTAAAACAACATCTATCTCAAGGGACCTAATCTAGGATTTTTATCGGGACGGACATTACTGCTAAGGGGTTTCCTCAACAATAGATATCCTAAAGGCAACCATGAGGGGGATAGAGTACACCGGTGAACACATCGTTCACAACACCTACAGGTTATGAACCTGCTAGCGTTCCACTGGACTGTCTAGAAAGAGTCCGTGGTCGTCATCCATACTCCGCTAGATGACTAGGTCAACATCAACAACATTGAGGCCTCTCATCTGTTTATCACACATCAACTATCTACCCATGTTCTACCCAACATATTAGTAGATAAAAATATATATTTTTATACATAGTTTAAAACCTGTATAGCATGTTCAATCAATACATATTCCACATAACAGACGAGGCACACACACATAACACACATTTCATAGAGAATAAATCAGATCTATGAGATAGAAGAAAATGAATATACATTCACACATATAACAACAAAATATACACATAAAACGTATATCGTATAAAATACTTCATAGTTATGCGTTAGAAAAAAGTAACTACACACTCACTTGATCAGAAGATGATCGGACAGCACTACGACTTGCAGAAGTAGTATTCTTCAGTAGATCTAGAAGACCTTCACAAAAAACCAGGCTCCTCGCGGGCAGAGCTTCGGCTCGAGAATTGCACTTCTCGGGATCTTCGGGACTTGCTTTGGGACTCGGGAATGATATCGGGGCTTCGGGGGTACTTCTTTGCATGTAAATCGATGCAATACAGGTGAGAGATGAGAGAATGAGCAACCAAACTCGGTTGGCCCTTCAAATCTATTTATAGGGCAAAACTGGCCCTTGCCACGTCGTGGCACCCTTTTCCACGTCGTGGGCTTGGTCGTCATCGCAAGTTGCATCTGGGGGACTTCTGGAGGTGTCAGAAGACTGGCCACATCGTGGCACTGCTTGCCACATCGTGGTATCTGACAGTTTTGGGGTTTCGCGCCCCGAACTTCAGAAATTCATAACTTTCGCATGCGAACTCCGTTTTCTACGTTCTTTATATCGACGCGAAGGTTAGATCATGCTCTACAAATCTCGTTTAGACTACATTGGCTAATTTTGAATTGATTTTTAATATATTATAAGTATATTACTTATATATTATTTTTAGTAGGCCGGGACAGGAAAACTCTGTTTGAAATTCATAACTCTTTCATCTGAACTCCATTTTCGTCTGTCTTTTTGTCGTTGGACTACTATCGATGAGATCTTCAATTCTCATTTAGAAATTTTTGGCTAAATATCACTCGATCTCTATTTCGAGTATTCGGGCTGCATACCCCTAAGTCGAAACTTTGAAAAATCATAACTTCCTCATACGAAGTCAGATTTGGGCGTTCTTTTCATGCACGCTCTCGGTTTAACGAACTCTACGACTTTTGTTTAGATCACTAAGGCTAAATATCGTTCTAACGTAAATTTCACTTTTTACGCCATTCAGTGTTGCCGGTTCTGTCGTGAAACTTCGACATGTCATAACTTCTTCGTTATAACTCGGATTTCAGCATTCTTTATATATTCGGAAACCTCGTTTCAACTACTACAACATTATCCATAGATATAGGCTTTATCTAACATTTCATTTTGATGCTTATTTTTATTCTAATTAAATTAAGATACACAATTAAGCACATAACACATAATACTCAAATAATAAACTTCTATTATTTCAAAACGAGTTACAAAGGTTAACCTAGACTACTATATCAATATTAATGACGAGCCCGGAAACACAGGCGTTACAATTCTCTCCACCTTAGAATGATTCCGTCCCCGGAATCACACATCAACAAACAAATGCGGGTAGCGACTCATCACGTCACTCTCCGTTTCCCAGGTGAGATTTGGCCCATTCGTGTGTTTCCATCAGACAAGCACTAACTCGACCATCTTGCGTCGCAACTTCTTAGTCTTTCGGTCAATGATTGCCTCTGGTTCTTTAGTCAACCTTTTGTTCTCATCGATTCTCAAGTTCAAAAGTGGAATCATGTCGGGAACTTCTCCCGTGAACTTCCTCAAATAACACACATGGAAAGTGTTATGAATTCCATTCAGTTCTTCTGGTAGTTCGAGCTTGTAAGCTTGGTTCCCAACCCTCTGAAGAACTTTAAACGGTCCAATAAACCTTAAACTTAATTTTCCCCTTTTACCAAATCTTATAAGTCCCTTCCATGGCGAGACTTTAAGCAAAACCGAATCTCCAACTTCAAAAGTCATCGGTCTTCGCTTTTTGTCAACATAGCTCTTTTGACGATCCTGAGCGGCTAACATTCTTTCCCTAATTATTTTCAACTTTTTAGTGGTTTGATGAACCATCTCGGGTCCCATAAATTGCTTTTCCCCAGCCTCAAGCCAACAAGATGCCGTACGACACTTTTGTCCGTATAAAGCTTGACAAGGTGCCATCTTAATGCTCGAGTGGAAACTATTATTGTAGGAAAATTCTACCAAAGGTAAATGTTCATCCCAATTATTTAGGAATTCCAGGGTACATGCTCTCAGCATATCTTCAAGTGTTTGTATCGTTCTTTCGCTCTGGCCATCAGTCTGCGGATGGTAAGCTGTACTTAAACACAACTTGGTACCCATTTCCTCTTGTAGACTTTTCCAAAACCTCGAGGTGAAATGGCTATCACGATCCGATACAATCATTAATAGAACACCGTGAAGCCTCACAATTTCCTTCACATAAGAATTCGCAAGCTTTTCCATAGACCATTTCTCATTGGCTGCTATGAAATGCGCACTCTTAGTCAATCGATCAACGACCACCCAAATCATGTCGTGACCACTTTTTGTTCCGGGCAGTTTAGTGACAAAATCCATAGCAATGTCTTCCCACTTACCCATAGGCACATGCAAATGTTCTAAACTCCCATATGGTTTCTGATGTTGTGTCTTGACTCTTGCACAAGTCACACACTCGGCCACATACTTTGCAACATCAAGCTTCATCGTCGGCCACTAGTAGTAGGGTTTCAGGTCCCTATACATTTTAGTGCTGCCAGGAAAAATTGAGTACATGGTTTTGTGAGCTTCTTCCATCAGAAGATCTCTTATTCCTCTTGACTTAGGTACCCAAATACGATCTTGGAATACCTTCAGTCCATGACCATTTGTACCAAAAACCAACGTTTTGCCCAAACGTTCCTCTTTCCGGTCATTCTTTTCAGAACCTTCTTCTTGAGCTTTCTTTATACCCTCCACAATTGTCGAGACAACTTCTATTCTCAACGCTCTTGGCCATTTTCTCTCAACATTGACTTTCAGACTGAGAGCATCAACAACAACATTAGCTTTACCGGGGTGGTAAAGTATCTCACAGTCGTAGTCCTTGAGTAACTCTAGCCAGCGTCGTTGCCTCATATTCAATTCTTTCTGATTAAAGAGATATTGGAGACTCTTATGATCCGTGAAAAGTTTGCACTTCGTGCCATAGAGGTAATGCCTCCATATCTTTAGAGCGAAAACTACCGCTGCCAACTCCAAATCATGAGTCAGGTAGTTCTTTTCATGCTCTTTCAATTGTCGAGATGCATATGCGATCACCTTATCTCTTTGGGTCAATACACAACCCAATCCAACCCCAGATGCATTGCTATAAACAGTAAAGTCTTCAATTCCATCAGGCAGAGAAAGTATCTGTGCCTCGCATAGTATCTTCTTTAGCTTCTCGAATGCTTCTTTATGCTTATCATTCCAAGCATAAGTATCTCCTTTGTGGGTCAAAGCTATTAATGGAGTAGCGATCGAAGAAAAGCCTTGGATAAACCTTAGGTAATATCCGGCTAATCCCAAAAAGCTTCGGATCTCCATAGGACTTTTTGGTTGTTCCCACTTCATCACAGCTTCAATCTTTGCTGGATCAACCATTATCCCTTCTTGGTTGACCACGTGACCTAAGAATTGGACTTCTCGAATCCAAAAATCACATTTAGAGAACTTTGCATACAGTTTCTCCTTCTTCAAAACTTCTAACACTTCTCGCAAGTGTCTGCCATGCTCCTCTTGGCTTTTCGAATAAATCAGAATGTCATCTATGAACACTATCACAGATTTATCTAGGAACGGATTACAAACCCTGTTCATTAAATCCATGAATGCTTCTGGAGCATTGGTGAGTCCAAACGACATAACCAAAAACTCGTAGTGCCCATATCGTGTTCTGAATGCAGTCTTCTCTATATCCTGCTGTCTTACTTTCAGCTGATGATATCCTGACCTAAGATCGATCTTCGAGAAATAGCTCGAACCTTGTAGTTGATCGAACAGGTCATCAATCCTCGGCAATGGATATCTATTCTTTATTGTTGCCTTGTTCAGCTCTCTGTAATTGATGCACATTCTCATACTTCCATCTTTCTTCTTCACGAATAAAACTGGATCTCCCTAGGGTGATGAACTAGGTCTCCTTTGTCCAATAACTCCTGAAGTTGCATCATTAGCTCCTTCATCTCCGTCAGTGCTAATCGGTAAGGTGCTTTTGCTATTAGCGTCGTCCCTGGTAACAAGTCTATTCTAAACTCCACTTGTCTATCAGGCGATAATCCGGGAAAATCTTCGGGAAATACTTCTGGGTAATCACATACGACAGGAATGCTCTGTATCGCCTTTTTCTCCTTCTTAGCATCGATCACGAATGCTAGATACGATGTACATCCTTTGGCCAAACACTTTCTGGCTTTCATCAATGAAATGATTTCAGAATTTACTCTGCGTTTATCTCCATACACCATAAACGACTCTTTCCCAGGTAGGTTTACTTTGACTATCTTCTTCTTACACAATATTTCGGCGTCATTGGCGCTAAGCCAATCCATTCCAAGTACGATGTCGAAACCGTTTAGTTCAATAGGCAATAATTCATCGTGGAATTTATTTTCATTCAATTCAATTAAGATGTTTTTCATACGATGGCTAACAGGTACAAACTTGCCACTAGCAACTTCGACTAAGAAGGCATTATCTAGTCTATCAACAGGCAAAGCTAGTTTTCTACCAAATTCATGTGAAATAAAGGAGTAGTTGGCTCCAGAATCAAATAAAATTTGGGCAGGCAATTTGTTTACGAGAAAGGTACCTGAAGCGACATCAGCTTCATCTTTAGCAGCTTCTAGTGTCATATGGAATGCTCTCGCCTTCGGCTTTGGCGGAATGTTGGGTCTTGCTGCCTCCTTCTTTTTCGGGCAGTCCCTCGACATGTGTCCCTCCTCACCATAACCATAGCAAACTTTCTTAGTAATGGTGCATTCATTGGCATAGTGCCCTGGCTTTCCACATTTGAAGCATGTGGCCACTACCTCACATTTTCCATGATGCTTCTTCTTACATTTTTCCCACTATTTCACTTCCCCTCCTCCTCCTCTCGAACTAGACTTTGAGAACTTGTTTTTCTTGTTGGAACCTGAAGTTCCATCGAACTTCCTCTTTTCACCAACCTCTATCCTCTCCAGACCCTTTTCCTTATGCTCGGCCTCCACATTCTTAGCTGCTCGAACAACTGTTTTCAGAGTGGTCGCCATCTTGACTGTCGGGTCAAATTCGGCAGGCAGTCCATTAGCGAACCTCTCAATCTTAGAGAGTTCCGTTGGCACTAGATACAGAAATAACTTCATTTTCTCAGTAAATGTTGTAGCATAGTCATCTATGCTCATTCTCCCCTTCTTCAAGTTTTGGAACTCATTGTTCAGATCAATCAGATCTATCTTTGAACAATATTGCACCCTTAGTTGTTCCAAGAACTCCTCCCATGACATTTTCAGGGCTTCTCCTCGTGGCATAGTATCTGCCAACAACTTCCACCAACTCAAGACTCCAGTCTTCAGTTGTCTAACTACAAAGACAATCTTCTGTTTGTTGCTACTGTCGCAACTTTCAAATATCATCTCCATTTCGGAGATCCAATCCATTATCTCAACAGGCTTTGGGATTCCAGAAAGACTTGGCGGCTTGGCGCCCAAGAAATTCTTGTACATTCGCCCATCCTTGTTGTTTCTCCTTTCCGGGTTGTTCCTTCGTTCTCCTTGAGTCCCAACTTGACTCAAAATGCGACTATTGTTCCCTTCCTCTGATTGCTCGGGAATCAATTCAGGTTCCTCGATGGGCATGATAGGTTCGTCCCTATTATCATGCAACATCAGTCGCATCTCATCCCTTTGTTCGGCTAACATAGCCCGAATCATGGCTTGCACCCCAGCCATTGTTATTGGTTCTAGTGCTGCTGCTACAACAGGTATTTGCTCAATCACTAGTGGTTGATTCCTGTTTTCATCAGCATTTCCAACTCCATTCCTCGTTCTCACCATTTTTGATCTACACACCAAATAAGGTGAAATTAGATCCTCATTCACGATAGATATTCAAATCATCCTTATCACTCTGAAATGTTTACATGCTAGTTCTAATATCATAGACGTACGCTTAGAATCCTACACACATAAGGTTTCCAGATCCGGTCGGCAACAGACCATAGATGCGAACAAATAACATCATATATGGGAACATATAACATTTAGCACATAAAAGCATTTTAGGCAATTTTCCTAAAAGAAACTTGTGCTCGTGTCTAAAATATAACAGACACACATCTCACAATTTCACTTAGCATTCTAAGTTTAAGTCTAGAAATCCTACAAATTCCTAGTTCGCTTAAACTAATGCTCTGATACCAACTGCGACATCCCTAATTTCACGGCCAGAAAAGACCGATTTGTATATGCTTTGTTCGATAATATCAAAGTAAATCTTTTAAAGAAAACGGTTGCGAAATTTGTTCCCAAAACAAAATATGATAAAATAATATTTATCAAAGCATTTCATCAAGAGATGCATTTTCATAATATAATCAAAACTCGGGATGTCGTGTTCTGATACAGACCATAAAGCATAAACGATAACATTACAAGTCATTCAACAAATATATACATATACAGACTTGTAAACAAAACAACTTGATGATTCATCCATCTTATGCCCTCGCGCCACTTCCTGTAATGCAAATAAGACTGAGTGGGTCAGGCTTGGGAGCCTGGTGAGCACATAGGGTTTTCAACCCACAATAAATAATTATATTTAATTTCACCAACCAACAATAACCCAATTACCCATTCCCGTTATCCTCACTTTATGTCCCTAAAACAACATCTATCTCAAGGGACCTAATCTAGGATTTTTATCGGGACGGACATTACTGCTAAGGGGTTTCCTCAACAATAGATATCCTAAAGGCAACCATGAGGGGGATAGAGTACACCGGTGAACACATCGTTCACAACACCTACAGGTTATGAACCTGCTAGCGTTCCACTGGACTGTCTAGAAAGAGTCCGTGGTCGTCATCCATACTCCGCTAGATGACTAGGTCAACATCAACAACATTGAGGCCTCTCATCTGTTTATCACACATCAACTATCTACCCATGTTCTACCCAACATATTAGTAGATAAAAATATATATTTTTATACATAGTTTAAAACCTGTATAGCATGTTCAATCAATACATATTCCACATAACAGACGAGGCACACACACATAACACACATTTCATAGAGAATAAATCAGATCTATGAGATAGAAGAAAATGAATATACATTCACACATATAACAACAAAATATACACATAACACGTATATCGTATAAAATACTTCATAGTTATGCGTTAGAAAAAAGTAACTACACACTCACTTGATCAGAAGATGATCGGACAGCACTACGACTTGCAGAAGTAGTATTCTTCAGTAGATCTAGAAGACCTTCACAAAAAACCAGGCTCCTCGCAGGCAGAGCTTCGGCTAGAGAATTGCACTTCTCGGGATCTTCGGGACTTGCTTTGGGACTCGGGAATGATATCGGGGCTTCGGTGGTACTTCTTTGCATGTAAATCGATGCAATACAGGTGAGAGATGAGAGAATGAGCAACCAAACTCGGTTGGCCCTTCAAATCTATTTATAGGGCAAAACTGGCCCTTGCCACGTCGTGGCACCCTTTTCCACGTCGTGGGCTTGGTCGTCACTGCATGCGTCATCGCAAGTTGCATCTGGGGGACTCCTGGAGGTGTCAGAAGACTGGCCACATCGTGGCACTGCTTGCCACATCGTGGTATCTGACAGTTTTGGGGTTTCGCGCCCCGAACTTCAGAAATTCATAACTTTCGCATGCGAACTCCGTTTTCTACGTTCTTTATATCGACGCGAAGGTTAGATCATGCTCTACAACTCTCGTTTAGACTACATTGGCTAATTTTGAATTGATTTTTAATATATTATAAGTATATTACTTATATATTATTTTTAGTAGGCCGGGACAGGAAAACTCTGTTCGAAATTCATAACTCTTTCATCTGAACTCCGTTTTCGTTTGTATTTTTATCGTTGGACTACTATCGATGAGATCTTCAATTCTCATTTAGAAATTTTTGGCTAAATATCACTCGATCTCTATTTCGAGTATTCGGGCTGCATACCCCTAAGTCGAAACTTCGAAAAATCATAACTTCCTCATATGAAGTCAGATTTGGGCGTTCTTTTAATGCACGCTTTCGGTTTAACGAACTCTACGAATTTCGTTTAGATCGTTAAGGCTAAATATCGCTCTAATGTAAATTTCACTTTTTACATCATTCAGCGTTGTTGGTTCTGTCACGAAACTTCGACAGGTCATAACTTCTTCGTTATAACTCGGATTTTGGCATTCTTTATATATTCAAAAACCTCGTTTCAACTACTACAACATTTTCCATAGATATCGGCTTTATCTAACATTTAATTTTGACGCTTATTTTTATTCTTAATTAAATTAAGACACACAATTAAGCACATAACACATAATACTCAAATAATACACTTCTATTATTTCAAGACGGGTTACAAAGGTTAACCTAGACTACTATATCAATATTAATGACGAGCCCGGAAACACAAGCATTACAATAACTCTAAGAATTGTTTTTGGAACGAAGTATGATTCATCTTCTTGATTTTAACCATTCCAACAATTCATGACCCCTCTTCTTAGTCATAACAATGCACTAAGATGTCCTTAGAGTATGAATTGGTGATATGGTTTCATAATCATTAAGATGATCATAAAACATGATACTAAAGTACTCTCCCATATTTTCAGATTTGAGAAACTTTTATCTTTCTGCCTAATTTGATTTTTTCCCATTCGATCTGCCACACATTGAAAACTTTCCAATGCTTCAGAATTATACTTAAACTTGTAAGTATAACCATATTTACTAAGCTTTAGCAAATCATGACGAATAGTCTTATCAATCTTTGTGGTGGACTTGACCAGTGCACAAGCATGTGTACTCGATCCCTTTATTCCTATCCTTGTTCACATAAGGAATTAGTCTTAATTTTCCAAAGCTGAAAATTCTCATCCATCATACAATACAACTAGTATGATTTCAAGTTTCGGTCCAATTGAAACTTGGGTGATGAGAATCTTCCCTCATTTGGTAAATTCAGACACTACCACAAATGAAAGAATCAAATCCACTTTCCAATATTGCTATTACTGGAAACATATAAGCAACAAATTTTCACAAATGCCATTGTAAGGATATTTTTAAAATAAATAAAATTAAAACCCTTTTTTTAAAAACTTTGTGGAAAAATTATCCTTACAATCCATATGAAAACCTTGTTGTTATCTATTCCTAAGCAATTTATCATAACTCTTAAGCAACAACTCAAAATTCAGATCACTGAACCATGTGATCGAAACCCATCTTCGCAATCAGAATCAACATATACTTCCTTTAAGCTTCCTATCTTTTCTTTGATTCTTAAAAACATTAACATCTGACCCATTCATATTATGTAATAAAAATCTCCAAATAGGAACTTAATAGAGTTAGATAGTGGACTTTAACTGAAGTAGAGTCAAACTTCTTGACTTGATTAACCTTATGATCTTTCAGGTAAAAATGGCAGCTTCGTAATCAGTGTCCCTTCCTTTGGCAATAAAACATATGGACCCTTTGGTAATGGCACATGAGACTATCTCAGACTTAGCCTTTCTCTTTACCATTTGGTTAAATGAGTTGACTATGGTCGATCCTTTTCCATTGGGAAGAGAAAACCTTTTCTAGATATCCAATGCTACCATTGTCAATGTCCATTTAAGATTTGGGAAGTTGATCTTGTAATCAAATTTGCTTTACTAGTGTTCCAAATCATTGCTGATTCCGCAGCACCAAGCAAATAGATAAGATCATTAAGGGTCATGTCATATTCTGTCTCATAGTAGTCCCAAAGGGACTCACTATGTTACTAAGAAAGTGATTGAAAATCCAACTTTCACAAGACTTTGACACCCAACTCTCCCGGCTTGTCAATATGTGAATTTATCTCCAAGATGTGAGAAACACATAGACTATGCTTGCCAATAGGGCTTGAGTGACCTTAAACTTGTGGGTTAGGGAGAATAATTGGAGGAGGTGGAGGAAGTGAAGCATGATGTTGAGGGACACCATCTTCAAGAGATTTGGGAAGATCATAGTTGTCTGAACCAGACATCTATAATGGGAGAAAATCAAGTTAATTGATTTTTTTAAGTCCTTAATATAACACCCAATATGAACTATTAAGGCTAGGACCCAATTACAATATATTATTCTTAGAAGAGGTATGCCGTAATCTAAGTAATAACATCTTTGAAAGGTAGGTGAATGACGATTCACCAATTTCCACCACGAAAAACGAAAATGAAATATTAGGTTTTGATTGGATTTGAAATTCCTAGATTCTTTTGAGATTCATTGAACTTTTCAATGGCATGTTTCAATCTCGATTGTTCCCTTCATGTTTTGCGACTGGGATGTCGAGGATCAAAAAAACAAGGTGTGAATAACCATACCAATTCACATGATACCCTTAATATTATCACTTAATCAATGTTCCGGTAAACCACACGCGCTCCACCAATCTATGATAAACATTAAGTCACCCTTTGTGGTCCTTACTAGTCCAAGTTAGTGTGCCGGTAAACCACACGCGCTCCACCAACGACTTGGTAAGGTACAAAGTGTGAATTCCATGGGCTAGCACCAATTTCACATTTTTCCTAAAGTAACTAAGATTGGGAATTAAAAGGATTTAGTTACTTTATAATAATCATTATACTTTTAATGAGAATTTAAAGTCATTGTCCTACCCGTTCGGCTAACGACCCTTCACCGATCAAGGAAGCGGTGGGTGAGAGTGGACACCCATTAAGTCGCCATTTTATAAGCAACAACCTTATACCCTCCTTATAGACCGGTTTCGTGAATGAGGCCTACTAATGGTAAAATGACTTATTCTTATATATATATATATATATATATATATATATATATATATATATATATATATATATAATAATTAACCATTAATGATATAAATAGTATAAGTGTTGAATTTTAACTATTAAAACTCTACGGGTTGGAATTAAAGTTTATTAAAGTGTGTGAAACTTTTCAAATTCCAAAACTTGAGGGCAAGTTTTGAAACTCTTCAAAACTTTTCATTTCATAACTTATGAATTAAACGTTCATAAAAATGAAGACTCTTCATTTTTATGTAACTTATGTGTTTTTAATGTGTGTTTAAAAGAAGTGACCTTTGGATTTCCATAACTTGAGGACAAATTATGGATTCCATCAAAACACATAAATGATGAAGAATTAATTCTAAACAATTCAACAAATAATTCCTATCATCTTCTAAATTCATAAGAACATGAACATGATCATCAAAGTTTCAAGAAATATATGAACACATATAAAGCATGAAATTTTGATATAAGCCATTGTAAATGGATTAGAACTACCATTACACCAACTAAAATAAGTTTTAAAACATCAAAACAATTTAGGGTAATGTTTCTAGTCCATTTCCAGCAGCAAAAATCGAAAAACTGCCCAGCACGCTCCTACTCGTCGAGTGCATGATCCTACTCGACGAGTAGGATGAATTTGTTCAAGGACTCGGCGAGTCCTCCCCATGAACTCGGCAAGTCCAGTCGTCAGTGAGCAAATTTTTCGATTTTCAGGCAATTTTGCATCAAGTATCAAACAAACAAGCCTAGGCTCTGATACCACTATTGGGTTTTGAGCATTCTAACACTTCCTAAGTGTACATGCAACCCTAATAAACCTTGGATCTATGTTTGTCTAAATACATGCAAAATTTGTTTTCAAAGGTTTATAACCTATCTAGCATGGCATGGGGAACTTTTAAACATAAAAGAACTTGATGAATTACATACCTTTCGATGAGTGTTGATTCCTTGGAGTTTGAGAGCCAAGCACCAATAATGTGAATGCCTAAAATGGAAATCACAAATCACCACAAACTTGGAAAACTTTATAAGAGAGTATACTAACACTTAGAAATCAGCCACCACTATTACACACACACACTAGGGTGTCATTTCATGCAACATAAGCTTGTTTATATAGTGTGCATGGTTAGGGTGAAACCCTAATAACCCATGTCTTTTCCTCTTCCAAGGATCCATGGGTTAAAAGCTCCATGGATCATCCATGGACTTCCATATGAGCTTAGCCCATTAACAAATGAGTGTTAGCCCGCACTTTATAAACACAATAGCCCATGATTTAATTAGTCTTCCTTTTAATCTCAAAATTAATTCATAATTAATTTAAGACTAATACTAATTAAATAACATGAGTTTATATTAATATATTATAACTTATAATATATTAATAAATTGTAAGTACACAATTCTCATAAGATTATCCATAAATAGTTCGGGTGAAGTGCAACCCAAATGGACCATGTCGGGTCGGGTCAAGTATATACCAAATAAGTTATGGACTTAGACACCTTATCCAACAAGATCAAGAGGAAGCAAGAAGATCCAGAGGTTTTAGCACATTTCCAGCTTATCTAAGGTATAAAGCTGAAACCTTGACCATCTATCTCTTAGAGCTCTAGTTAGGGCTCATTTCTTCACTTTCTAAGCTTTTATAGAGTCATACTCAAGATTTTGTGGTTGTATAAGGGTATGACTTCAGATCTGGAACCATTGAGGGTCCTTATGGCCTAAAGGTGCCAACTTTATTGCCATAAGAACCCCATGCATCTTGTAGACTCCATTTTAGGGCTATTTGGGCCAAATACCCCATGCATGGACGTCAAGTTTTGGACTTTACATGTATTATGGACCCTAGGAGGCTAGAGCAGTGTTTTGGAGGTGTTAAACCCGACTGAAATCAACTGTATAGACATGGAATTTGGGGGAATTGGAGAGTCGTTCATGGGACTCGGCGAATTGGGCTATGGTTCCCCAACCCTTTTCTGCTTTGATCGAACTAGTTGAGTTTAGAAGAGGACTCAACAAGATAGACGTGAAACTGGACCTGGAAATCATGGAACTCGGCGAGTTCAAGAACATAGTTCAGTGAGTTCGAGGCAAGTCCCAACTGCATGAAGACGAATTCGACGAGTTCATAAGGAACTCGATGAGTCCATGGCTAAATGTGCCTTCTTGCATGAAGGAGGACTCGACGAGTTCAAGGATGAACTCGATGAGTCAGTTGAAGAATGTCCCGGCTTGGAACAAAGAAGAACTCGACAAGTGGGTGCAAGGCTCGACGAGTACGGTCGGGGTTTTAGTGTTTTGGGGATTTGGGACTCGGCGAGTTGTTGGGTCAACTCGGCGAGTCGAGTCAACAGGACATTGACTTTGACCTAGGTTTTGACCTTGACTTTGACTTGGACTTGGTTTGACCCTTGTAAGGGGTTATTGGTATGAAATGGTAATCAAGAAAGGTTGTTGTGTAGGAATTGAGGAGTTGAGACGAGTTGATTTCCGTACCGAGGACAATGCAGACACTACACGACATTGAGGCCAGTTACCTTCCAGTAGAGGTGGGTCTACGACCATAATGTTGGCCCACTAATAGGAGTTATATGTTAGATAATTGTCTTTGTGATATTCATCTAGGATTGCTGCTACCTGATATGTTATATGTGCTAGCATGATATGTTATATGTGATAGTGATAGTTGCTTGGGAATAGTCCCCAAGTTCGGTTGCTAGGATTGAAGGATAGGTCAGACACCCCATATATGCCTGATAGTATGATTATGTTATGTTTATATGGTAGTAGTAGGGGTGAAATAGTCCCCATAACCGGTTGAGATAAACCAGAGGGGTAGGTCGGACACCCTAGTATGTCTGACTGGGGTAGGTTAGGCACCCCGGTATGCCTAGCAGGGGTAGGTTGAGCACCCCAGTATGCTCGGCAGGGTAGTTCGGGCACCCAGATATGTCTGGCAATATGTGTTATGTATGGTATTGGTATTATGGCGAAACTCACTAAGCTTTGTGCTTATGGTTTTCAATTTTGGTTTTAGGTACCTCTTCGTCGAAAGGGAAGGAGTCGGCCCGGTAGCAGCGCATCGCACACACACACACATGATTCTGCATTTTAGAGATCCATGGGATTGTACTCTGATTTGATTACTATATTATGATATGATTTTTGAGACATGTTATTATGGTTTTATGGATTATGTGATATTGATGGTGTTTTCGGTAAACCGTTTTATAATTTATTAAATCAAAAATGAAATTTTTGGTCTTGAAAATTAGGATGTTACAGTTTTTGCATGATATTGATTATTGCTTTAAATGTAACATATAAAACCCGTCATTTAAATGAAATTTCATTTTGCCTCTAAAAATAGAAATTTTTCAAAAGATAGCATGTCTTGTTCTTTATAATTTAGTAAAGAGTATGTATTTTGAATATTTTCTTTTGTTTTCAAGTTTTTGAATTAGAAGATCTTGATAGAACCCTAAAACCCCCCATTTATCAACTGGTTTTGATGTTGGTATGACTTTCTTTGGTAGAGGCCAGGGGTTCCCACATGTCTTTGGAATCTGTATCGTTGATAGTTGCAATTGAAAACTGGAAAACAAAATCAAAGTAATCAAAATTAGAAACAAATAGCAATGGTATAAACATTAGGTTTTACATGACCTTTGGTAGAGGCGAAGGTTTCCCACTGTATTTTGAATCTGCACCACCTTTGTCATCTGACGGAGGAGTAGAATAGAGAAGAAAGAACTATGAATGGTAGAAATGATCAATTTAGGTAAAATGGAAGCACTTAGACTATCAAGAAAACAAAAATATAGAAAGACAACACATAATTACTGACGTACAAGCATAACTTCAACGAAAATGCTGGAGAAGACCATAATTCGAGGACTGGAATAACAACTTCAATTTGGGAGGTGAGTAGCACTTTCATTTTAGTGAAAGATGGGAAATGGTACCTTTGGTTTAAGGGTATGCAGTTGAGGTTATGAGAATTGAATCTGGAGCCATTTATTAGAAACATGAACTCTCTCAAATCTAGACATTTCCTTCTTCCCAAAGTTCACAAGAATTTGCAAATGTCACACCCCCAAACCGAGACGGCAGAAACGTTTGGGGGCGGAGGACATCATGTACAGTATCACAACAATGGTATAATAGGAATCAAAGCAAACATAACCCTTACATTTATTAAGTAGAGTATTCACATATGTTCTACACAATGTTTGTATGACATCAAAATGTATAACAAAATATAAAAGACGTGAATTTGGAAGCTCCGTCTTCTCAAAATCCTGCGGGTGTACTTGTCTTACCGGTTCCCTGAGAATACAAGTGATTTTGAAAGTGTATCAACATTTAAGTTGGTGAGTTCATAAGTATGTTTTAGCGATGGAAGACTTGTCTTTAAACTTTGAAACTAGTAATGTTGGTTCTCTAGAAAATCCAATATTTTCAATAGTGAATGTAATGTAGTTATGTTTGTTCCTTGTATAAGTATACTGGATTAGTGTGTTTGATATTGGAATACAGTGTATTGTATCTGTATTTTTATGAAAATCTAGTGTATGAATACCTGGCTATCACCAGTCGTAGTAAATGTATTGTATTGTAGTGGTGTTTATTTGAAAACCTTTGTATGTATACCTGGTTACCACCAGTAGTAGTAAAAGTAGTGTACCATAGTAGTGTTTGTATGAAAACCTTTGTATGTACACCTGGATGCCACCAATAGTAATGAAAGTAGTGTACCATAGTAATGTTTGTATGAAAACCTTTATATGTATACCTGGATACCACCAGTAGTAGTGAAAGCAGTGTACCGTAGTTTTATTAATGAAAATAAAACCATTGAAGTAGTGTTAACCCCGTAAACAAATGTTTTAGTTATATTGTTGTTAGTTTCATATAACCATACTAATATGACCTAGTGGCCTTTACGACGTTCTTCAGGCGTCGATATTTATGTTATTTGTCACACCCCCATGCATGCCTACCTAACTGTAGCTAGCAGTTTGGGTGTGGGATTGTCAGTCCCATATAGGTCTATAGACAAATCTCATGCTCTCCATCCGGGAGACTCTGGTTATAATTTATAGGACTTGATCCTGTACCCTGATAGGTATCCGAAGTAATGCCCCACAACCCTATATTAACTAGTTTACGAATAGTGTTATAGTGTTCTTTTGTGAGTGAAATTGTATGTATTATCTTGTAGTGTAAAATAATTATACTAAATAATTATTTTAGTAGTGTATCCTTGTAGTAGTGAAATAGAGTAGTGTTTCCCAAACTATACCTATTATAGTCAGAATAAATGTTTTGTTTCTGTGTATTATTCTTAGTAAAGTAATATAGTGGATCCGAAACTATACCAATTATAGTTTATTCGTATTGTTCTGTAGTGTACTGAAAATGTTTGCAATTTAGTTGTATGAATGTGAAATACCCTTATGCTTAACATACTACAAAAGGGTTAAAATATATAAAATATTTTAAAAAATGTAGCGAATACTCGTTATGAAACAGCTGCAAAGGTTTTTGAAATATTTAAAAATATTTGTATACACATAATCGTCCTTGTGTTTTACTTGTATCCCCCCTAAAAACATTAAAAACATTGAAAACGTAGGGGTATGAACTCACCTTGTATTTGCGTTGACGTCGGAATTTAACATGTTGTAGAAACGATCCCCCAGTAAGTGTACGCGCAAATAACGTTACCCTAAAAATAATTGTATTCGTCGTTGTATTTAAATTAATTTAAATATAGTTTGAATAATTAATTAATTAATTAAGACTTACCAAATTGTGACATCCCCATTTTCACGGCAAAAAAAAAGACCGATTTGTTTAAAAATCAGAGTACCATTTAAAATAAAAGAGTTGCATAATTTGTTCCCAAAACAAAATATGATAAAGATTTATCAAGGCATTTCCATAGAAATGTATTTCATTAGAACCTCGTGATGTCATTTTTGATACAGATCAAAAGCATAAACAATACAATACAAGTCTTACTACTTTTATTCATATCTATAGGCTTATAATCTGTAATCCCTCATCCAAACATTTATGCTCATGCACCACTGCCTGTAATACAAGAAACTGAATGGGTCAGGCTTGGGAGTCTAGTGAGCACATAGGGTTTTCAACCCACAATAAATAAGTTTATTAAGTTCATCAACCAACAATAACCCGATTACCCATCCCCATTATCCTCACTTTACGTACCTAAAACATCTATCATAAGGGACCTAGCCTAAGGATCATCATCGGGATGGACACTACTGCTAAGGGGATTCCTCAGCAATAAATGTCCTTAAGGCAACCATGTGGGGGATGGAGTACACCGGTGAACACATCGTTCACAAACACCTACATGTTGCGAGCCTGCTAGCGTTCTACTGGACTGTCTAGAAGAGTCTGTGGTTGTCATCTATACTCCGCTAGATGATTGGAATCAACAACAACAACATCGAGTCCTCTTATCATTTTATCACAGATCGTCTATTAAATCTACCCATGTTTTACCCCCAACATTTTCGTAGATATAAAATACATATACAGTTTAAATCATCTAAAACATGTATAAAATCATTCATCTGGCATAGACAACAAGTATTCAGACAATATACGCACATAGCACGTAGTTTATATTACATACTTCATATCTATGTGTAAGATGAAAGTAACTATGCACTCACTTGTCAAAGTGATGATTCCAAACTCGAACAGCGCTTCGTTTCTAACAATTCTATTTTTCTTCGACGGAACCTAAAATTATTATCGCTAAGTTTTAGTCTAATCTTTATTGCGACTAATTATTAGTCTAGCTTCATCGTTAACTTAAAGTCTACTTCATGATCTATCAAGTAATGATCAGCCAGGCATGACAGTTGGGAGACAGGACCATTTCGGCATATAGCTTTTCTGAAATCCAACAACCAAACCCAACGTAACCATTCTAGACACCTCTCCTGTAAGTAGTTCAATCAGTATAACGACTTTGAATCATTGATAAATCTTATTTTTGGTTCATAATAACGATGTTATATTTAAATATAATCTATATTTAAAGTAGGGTAAGCGTATTTTACCTACGAGGAGGTTTGGCTAGGGGTCGTGCTCTGCAGGGGCAGAACTTCCGAGCCGAAAGCTCTTCTTCTCAGAGCCGTCGAGCGCTCCGGGGCTTTCTTCTAGCGCTAGGGAGTTTTTTTAGGAGGTATAGAAAGAGTGTAAAGAGAAGAAAAAATGGGAAAGGTGTGAAGAAAATGAGGATGGGAGAGGTTCTATTTATAGGGTGCAAAATGGCTGAACTTGGTGTCACATGTCACCATCTGGTGGCAAGACTTGGGGAGAAAGCAATGATCAAGATTGTGCTATGTGACCCATTTTCACACAACACACTTCCGACTTCTAAAATCTGTAACTTTCATATACGAGCTCCGTTTTTGATGTTCTTTATATCCACACGTAGGTAAAAATCATATCTACAACTTTCATTTAGACTCCGTCGGCTAATTCTTGATCGATCTTAAATTTAACAGTAGGAGGAGATTATATTGTTAAATGACCGCGTAAAATTTGTAACTTCTTCATACGGACTCCATTTTCGTCTGTATTTTTATCATTGAGTTCCTGTTAACAAGATCTTCTATTCTCATTTAGGTCGCATTGGCCAAAAACCGCTCGATCTAAAATTCGAGTTTCGGGTCGTGCACTGCTATGCCAAATCTTAGAAAATTCATAACTTCCTCATACGAAGTCAGATTTGGACGTTCTTTTTTTGTATGTTCTCGATTTAACGTATACTACAATTTTTTTTAGATTGCTAAGGCTAAAAATTCTTCTATAGTAAATTCGCTATTTACGTTTCCCGGTGTCGTGCCGATTTTGCCGTAAAACCTCGATGGGTCATAACTTCTTCGTTATAACTCGAATTTCGGCATTCTTTATATATTCGGAATCCTTGTTCCGACCATATGTAAAGATATTGGGTTTATCTCAAACTTTAATTTTGACGCTTATTTTTATCCTTTATTTATTTTACCTTTATAATTAAGTATAAAGCACATAAATTCGCATAATTCACATAATACTCAAATAAATCATCTTTATTGCTTCAGAAAGAGATACAATAGTTGAACTAGACTATTTCATCATCTAATAATGCTTAGCCCAGGAACACGGACGTTACACAAATTAATTTGGAATATTGGAAATAAAGGAAAAGGTGTTTTCGGTGGGAAATGGATGAATTCAGTGAGATGAAAATTTGAATATGGTTGATGAACTCGGTTGATTTTATGAATATGGGATGAATATATTAGAGTGTTCTCAGATGAAGATTGAGAGCAAATTGAGGGTGAATTTGGTGGAAATGGTGAGAAATGAATTGAGAAATCGGCTTTATATATATATATATATATATATATATATATATGTATATATATATATATATATATATATATATATATATATATATATATATATATATATATAAGGAGTGTTTGGCCTTAGTGGGCCTTAAATGGTGAGTGTTCGGTCTTATATGATCGAATTCCACATGAATTCGGTCCTAATCTGACACATACACAAGTGTGTTCGGTTTCCAATCAAAGAAAAATGGAGAATTCGGTCCAAAAGTCATAAATTGGAGCATGAATTCGGTTTTGGCTTTTCCATTTAAAGGGGAATTTGGTTTTGGAATAAATTTTGAGTCCAAAAACCAAATTCTATATATATGTATGTATGTGTGTGTGTGTGTGTATATATATATATATATTATAATTTCCTTTAAATATATATATATATATATATATATATATATATATATATATATATGTATATATATTATAATTTCCTTTAAATGTTAATTATATATATGTTTTTCAAAGGCTTATATATATATATATATATATATATATACACACACACACACTGATATATTGTTATCTCTTTTAGGTGCTAGACACACATATATACTTCCAATAACATGGTTTTTCCCATAATTTATACTAAGTATTAGGCCTAGGTATGAATGGGTGTAACCCATGTTTAATCTAGTGTATGCTTTGATTTAATCATATGTGATTCCATATTAAGTGTTAAGCTTTTAGTATCTTACTTCACCATGATTTACTCCAAGTGTTAGGTTTTAGTGTGAAGGATTTCAAACTCTTATTCATATTGGTGTAAACTTGAATGAGTTATCGTGAATTTCATTGACTTTTATTAACTCGAAATAACAGATTGTTACATCCTCCCCCCGTTAGAGGGAATTTTGTCCCGAAATTCTTGTTATAGAGGATACATCATGGACAAGGGAAAAGGTGTGGGTACTTTTGTTGCATCTAGTCTTCTCGCTCCCAAGTGAATTCAGGTCCCCGCTTGGCATTCCAGTGAACCTTCACTATCAGGATGCGACTTTGTTTCGTTTTTTTTTTTTTTTTGACTTCCCTATCCATGATTTCGATTGGTTCTTCCAAGAAGTTAAGACTCTCATTGATCTCAATTTCATCGAGTGGAATCACAAGAGTCTCGTCAAATAGACACTTTTTGAGATTTGACACGTGGAATACTTGATGTATGTTGCTAATCTCTTGGGGTAACCGAAGTTTGTAAGCTACGGGGCCAATCCTTCCGAGGATCTCAAATGACCCAATGTATCTTGGATTCAGCTTTCCACGCTTTCTGAAGCGTATCATGCCCTTTCAGGGTGAGACCTTCAACAGAACACAGTCACCAACCTGGAATTCCAAGGGTTTTCGTCTCTCGTCGACGTAGCTCTTTTGTCTATCCCTGAAGGCTTTTAATCGGTACTGTCTTTTTGGTGGTTTCGCAAATGATTTACGGGCCAGTGAGAGTGCTAACTAGAACTTGACCTCTAGCTAGCTGCGTATCGCCCACCTCAGCCCAGTATAGAGGGGATCTGCACTTACGATGTCACACCCCACTAAAGCGGAAACGCAAGATATGACAGCGATAACGGTTTCATTGCAAAAGATAAAGATACATCACCATAGCAATATTCAAAAGTTTACAACCCATAGCTTAAAAGAAACAAGTACAAGTTTTTCTAAAATAACATTGTTCAAAATATAACTTCATAAATAACTTCAACACGATGCAGCATGCTCTATGATGATGAATCTTTATATCCACTTACTAATTATTTCCTGAAAAAGCATGTAAAACGAGCGTCAACTATGAAAATAGTTGGTGAGTTCACAAGTTTATAAAATCAAGATTTGGAATATGGTTTTTACAAAATACAAGTACATTGCTTTAATGAGAAACAAAGTTGATTGCTATTATTGATAACATGTTTATTGCTATAACGAGAAACGAGTTTGTATGTGTATGAGCAAACAATGAGTCTCAACCAAACCTATGACTGAAGCCCTATCGAGATCTATGCTTATCGTTCCATAGATGAATATGGTATCATGCACTCCAGCAATAGGGCGAGTGAGGAGTTGTCAATTCCTAATAGCGCTATCCATAATGACCATTGGCTCAAAGAGTTAATGGTTAGAGATAAGGGAAGGGCCTTAGTACGATAAGTTCTCATGTTCCGTGTTGCATAGACATACATAGAGAGACATAGCAATACAATAGCAATCATGTTTGATACAAATGAATTTAAATACAACATGCAATTAATAGTTTTTCTGGACATGCTTTTCCACCCCAAAACATAAAAACTGAAAATAAGGGAGTGCGTGAATACTCACAATATGCTAAATATAGCAACCAAGTTTATACGAGTTAAATAAATACAACAGATATAAATAGTTTAGGACATGCTTTTCCACCCTAAAACATTTACAAATCGAAAATAGGGTATTGGTGAATACTCACAATGTTTCGAGTAGGTACAAGTGGTGCCTCGGAATACACCAACGTCTTAATACTGGGATCCTACTACATCAAACACATACTAGTGAGTTTCCATGTCGAAATCTAATGCTAATATACTAAACTCTACATATAGTGAAATGCCAATTTATGTTCTAATATTGGATTTTATATTAATTGGTTACACTTTTTCTGAAATGATGAAATTCTACAAGTCATGCGATTAATACAACTTTGGGATATTAATTTTCCAGATTTAGTAATATAAATTTAAGGGTGTTTCAACTCATTTAAAGGTGTTTTAAATTCCTAAAAATGTAAAATATTATCAAACAGTTTTCAAAAATTGTCAAACCTTGTATTTTCATTCTAAATACAATAGAGGTTTTACAGAAAATTTTCCTTGAACTTTTGATATGGTTAACTATTTTCCAAATTTTTTTAGCCTTCATAACAACATAAATTCACGAAAAATAGCATTCAAAGGATAAAAATTCTCAAACATTTTATTTTACTGTTATTACACATTACTAAGCTGGGAAAAATATAAACATGGATTTCCAAGCTGTTTAATTATATTTTATTATTTTTGAGCATTTATTCCAATAAAAATTAAAATAAATAGAAAAAAGTTTCCAAAATTACCCAAACTTTTTATTTAACTGTTATTATACATAACTAGGCTGGGAAAAATACAAAAGATATTTTTCAGTGGGTATTTCTATTTTTCCTTGTTTTATCCCCTTAAATAATCATTAATTAAATAATAAATAATAAACAGTTAAAATAAATTACCAAAAAATTTTGTAACATCATTTACAGTGTAAGTAATCTGGTAAAAATACAAAAAGTGGTTTTCATATTGTATAATCCGGTTTTGGGTATTTATGTGTATTTAAGTGTATTTAACCTTAGAAAATAGGAGAAAAATAGTATACAGTAGAGAAAAATCATCAAAATTTTTATGTAACCTCCTAATGTAAAACATGATGTTCTGGTAAATTTTCATGAATTTTGGATAATCATAACTATTTTTCCTATTTTTAGGCCATTATAATTACCAAAAATTAGGGAAAATAGAAAGGCATGATGAAAAATTCTGAAACTATTTTTCTAAGTCTCCCACGACAGGTAAGAGCCCAGATGAAAAATCAAGGAAATGATAAACACTCTTGGGATTTTCCAGATGTTCATATTACCTTAATGGGAATCTGGAAAAATTTCTATTTGAACAGAAAAGAACTTTTAGATATTTTTATAGACAAAATCATTTACATGCACTATTAACATTGTACTTTGATCATCAAGCTCTTTAGCTTGGTGTTCATCACATGCATCACGGTTTGAAGACCATACATGGACATATGTTTGTCATAGTGATGTTTTTAAAGGAAATACTTGAATGCATAATGTGTATGAACCTTTAAAACTTGTAAAAATCCGAACTTTAGTGTTTGACATAGGTTTTGGTCCTTGGATTTCACCATTAAACAACATGCATGTTGTTCTTGGGTGAAACCCTACCACCATCATCATCAAACTTGACATTCATGAACATGTTCATGAATGTTCATAAAGAATGGTGTAGAAAGAAGAGAAATACAAGAAAACCCTTTAAAAACAAGAAGGAAAAGTAAGGAATGGTGAAATATTTTCGTGTATACCTTGAAGATTAGCCTTGGAAGATGAAGATTTGAGTGTGGAGAGGTGTTCTTGACTGAAAATTTTCGTGATTTTAGAGAGAGAGGAAGAGAGTTTGAGGGTTGAAAGGGTGGAGTGTGAGAGAGAGTGAAGAGAGAAGTGGAAGAGTGGGGAATAAGTCTTAATGATTGAGTTTTGGGAAGAGAGAGAGCATGGGGAGAGGGGATGGCCGGATTTTGTGAGCATTAAAGCCTCCTCTCTCCTAAATTCAAACTTTATAAAACTCCATCCTTAATTTTTATAAAAGTGTTTATTAAGGCAATTCTTGATTTATTTAAAAATCTTGTTTTTAACTAATAAATTATGATTAATGTATGATAATTTAAATTTCTATTTCATTGATTATAATCCATAATTCGATTAATAAAAATTTGATATTAGGAAGTTTATAGCCAATTTTATAAAGTTTTTAAGCTTTAAGGTTTATAAATTTGGATTTTGGCTCTTTAGGGTTTTTGGAACATTGTTTGATATTCACTATCATATTGGAATGAAATTAGAATATTTTAATTTATTTTTAGGGTTTTATACCCTTTTTCAATTGTAACAAAGTTTGAAGTTTCATTCTAATTATGATATTGGCATTTCCTATTGTAGTTAAGCAACTTACTAGAATCGTAAGAGTCAAGTATATTAGTCCTAGATCTTAGTTGGATCCTAGTTTATGCACGATTTTGACCTAATTTATATTACTAGGCCATGGCATGTTGTGCATGAATGGTTTTTATAAAGATGCGTGAGTCCGAGAATGACCTAAATTGACAGTTGTCACATACGACCATAGAGGGCTTCGAATGGAGAAACCTTAATGCTAGTGTGATAGTTGAGGTTGTATGAGAACTCGGCCAGTGGTAAATGGGTATCCCATGACTTACCAAAGTCGATAACACATGCTCTCAGCATGTCTTCGAGCGTTTGAATGGTTGTCTTACTCTGCCCGTTAGTTTGAGGATGATAAGTTGTGTTCATGTCCAACTTAGTTCCAAGAGCCTTCTATAGGGACTGCTAGAATCGTGAGGTGAATCTGCTATCTCTATCCGAGATAATGGATATAGTTGCACCGTGTAGTTGTACTACCTCTTGGATGTAAGTTCTCATTAGGTTCTCCATTTTGTCTGTCTCTTTGATTGGCAGGAATGGGCTGACTTGGTTAATCTGTTGACGATCACCCAGATAGTATCATGACCACCCAGTGTCTTGGGGAACTTGGTAATGAAATCCACTTCCACTCAGGTATTTCTAGCTATTGAAGTAAACTAGAGGGATTTTGATATTCTACCTTGACCTTGGCGCAAGTTAGACACTTGCCCACGTAGGTAGCAATCTCTGCTTTCATGTTTGGCCACCAATAGAGCTTCTTTAGATCTAGATACATCTTATCTGAACCTGGGTGGACAGAGTATCAAGTTGATATGTGCATAATTGGTGAATATTAAGTATAGATTTTTATTCATTTATTAGCTAAATTATTGCATTTTATTCATTTATTTTTCATAACCAGAGGGTCTGATACACCTCTGACCCCTCCTTTGGAAGACCCGGAATCCGCACTAAGAAGGAGCAAAGGAAAAGCTGTTGGAGAAACCACATCTTCAAAGAACTCACCACTCAAAAACTTAAAATCCGTTTTCAGCAAGAAGAAGAACAGCAAATCAGGAGCATCCAGTGCCTCATTGACAGTTGAAGAACCAATTCAAGAAGATATCGAGTACGAGACCGAGGAAGAAGAGGAGCATGCTTACGAGCACGAAACCGATTCCGAAGAAGAGTTAGCTATCACAATGGCTAACATTGATGAAGTCCCCATGGGGGAATGGAAGAAAAGGATGCGTGATGACACCGGGCCGGGACTTGTGCAACCCGCAATTCCCGCAACCGCTACTTTCGAACTAAAAGGCCATATTCTCGCCCAACTCAAGGAGATTCCTTTTTATGGGAAGGATCACGAAGACGCTTACAAGCACTTGGACGAAGTGAACGATGTGGCCGATTACTTCAACGTACCGAATGTTCCACGCGAGACACAGCTTATTCGCATGCTTCCTGTCACATTTAAAGGAGCTGCAAAAGATTGGTTAAAGTCACTTCCTCCCGGATCGGTCACCACATGGGCCAAGATGAAAGAAGAGTTCATAGACCATTTCTGCCCGCCCTCCAAGATAGCCAAGCTAAAGAAAGCCATTGCCAACTTCGAGCAATAACCCGGAGAATCTCTTTATGAAGCTTGGGAAAGGTACAAGAGCCTACTTAGAAATTGCCCGCACCATGACCTTAATAGCCAACAAGAGGTCTCCATATTCTATGATGGGGTCAATGTCACCACAAGGCAATTGCTTGATTCTCAAGGCCCGCTCACAAAGAAGGCGCCCCCAGTAATTAAAGAATTAATTGAAGAATTCTCTAAGCACTCTAGAGAATACCACAATTCGAGAAACGAAGTAAGTCATGGGGTAGTGAACGCGGCAAATGATAGCATGGCGGCGGTGATAGCTAAGCTTGATAGTCTAGATCGAAGAATGACAAAAATGGATCAAACAATCCATGCTATTAGGGTAGGATGCGAGAATTGTAGAGGGCCCCATCTCACAAAGGATTGTGATTTGGATGAGAATGGAAATAAGAAAGCTCAAGTCTTCTATTCAAGTGGTGATTGATATGATGAAAATTGGCGAAAACCTAAGAAGGAATGGCTACCTTACGAAGAGTATAAAAAGGCAAAGGAGGAGAAATACAAGCAGAAGGAGAGGGGACTATACCAAAAGGAAGAATCGGTAGAAAAGAAAGCCGATTTAGAAGAGTTATTCACTAGATTCATAGCCGCGTCCGAAAAAAGACACAGTGATCACGATGCTGCCATACACGAGACCAAAAACATGCTAAGGAATCAGCAAGCATCAATTCTCAACATTGAGAAACAACTGGGGCAGCTTGCACATCAAGTGGATGATAGAAGACCGGGTCAACTTCCAAGTAACACCGAACCCAATCCAAGAATGGAGAATGTAAGTGTAATAACCTCCAGCAATGAAGAAACGTTTACAGAAGCACTGAGAATCTCCAAGAAGAAGGCAGAAAAGGCAGAAGAATCGGACCCAACAAAACCCGATCCGACTCGCCGAGTCACTCCACTGGACTCGACGAGTCCATGCGTAAAGGAGAAAACTTCCAGTTCTTTGAAGCCTTATAATCCTCCGCTGCCATACCCAATCAAAGCCATGCCTGCAGAAAAAGTAGAAGCATACAGAACCTTCATGACGCATGTTAAAGCTTTACAAGTTAACGTGCCATTTGTGGAAACAATGCTCCAAACACCTAAGTACTTCAACTTGCTTAAGGGCCTTTTTGCTGCGAGGAAAGATTTGGCTGAAGTCGCGGAAATATTGATGAGTGAGCTACTTGAAAAGAAGGGTGATCCGGGAAATATGGTGATTCCGTGTCAATTTGGTAATGAAGTTTTCACCCGAGCATTAGGTGATTCGGGGGCAAGCATCAATTTGATGCCTTTGTCATTCTTTAAGAAGTTGAATTTACCAGAACCAAGGCCGGTGAATATGAAGATCCATTTGGCGGACAAGACGATAATTCATCCACATGGCGTTTGTGAGGATCTCCTAATAAAATTGGACAAGTTTATTTTCCCAGTAGACTTCGTGGTAGTTGATATGAAAGAAGACCCCGAAATTCCAATTGTTTGGGGGAGATCATTCTTGAATACCGCGTGTGCTTTAATTGATATATGTGAGTCTACATTAACATTAAGGGTGGGTGATGAATCTATAATGTTTAAAGCTATTCCAGAAGCCAAGCAAGAAGAAGAAAAGAATGAAGAAATCTCATTTATCCAATTGGATGATGAGATATTACAAGAAGAGCTTGCACGTTTGCTAAAAGAAGATCCAAGCAAATTTTTGATACACTCTGAAGAAGATGTAGATGTTAAAAAGGACTTGGAAGAGTTAGAAAAGCTACTGGAAGGAGCCAACTCAGAAAACACCCTAGAAGTGATGGAACCCGATCAGACTCGCCGAGTCACCTTAATGGACTCGACGAGTCCAGTCGAATTTAACAAAAACTTGTCCGACTTAGATCTGTTTATTGCTAGTTCTTCACATACCTGGAATTTAGATAGTATTCATGATTCTTTAGAAGAACAAACAGCAGAAGGAGGGATGGGAATGAAGGCTTAAAACGCCGATGTAGCATGTCTTGACACGATTCCGTTTAAAAATGGGTTGAGCACAAGCAAGGATGAAGAGACAAGGAAAAAGAGGGTGGAAGCTGATCAATCGTCCAATGCTAAACCTAAAGCGCGAACCATCATGAAATATGAAGTAATTAAATTTAAAGAAAAGGAGGTGCAAAAGAAGGCGAAAAAGAATGGGTTGAAGAAAAAGAGGAAAAGGGAAGCCCAAGCAGCTGAGGATGATGCTATGAAAAAGAGAAGAGATGCATTGAAAAGGGCTTACAAGAAGAAGACTCACGCTTACAAGACAAAGTACAAACCACAAAAGACTAGGTGTGCGTTCCCGATGCTTGAAGATGACGAGACGTAGACCGGAAGGAGTCCAGCTAACGACTCCTTAAAAAGAAGCGCTTGGCGGGAGGCAACCCGTTATTTAGAGTTTTCTTTGCAATTTTTTTTTATTTTGAACTATTTTCAATTTTTATTTTTGTTTGGTTTGTTTAATGTTTTTAAAACTTGCTTTTGATGTTTATTTAATGTTTGATGCTTTGACAATCTTTTTAGAATTTAATTAGGAGTACTAGCTTCAAATGGGTTTAGAGTCATAGAATCAAAGTGAGAAAGAGAGTCAAGGAAGAGGAGCGTTAGAGTTAAAGTATTGAGTCTGGTCCTTAGAGATGTTGGCAAGGGAGTCTAGAAGTGAATAGAAAGTATAGAGAGTTTATTGGAAGCTGGATCAGATGCAGAATGCTATTATTTTCTTTCAGTGACCAGCTCGTCGAGTGCACTAAACTAACTCGACGAGTCGCCCTTAATTCTCACAAATCCGAAGATTTCCCGAAGTAACTCGATGAGTCTGGTATATACTCGACGAGTCATTTGGTTTCATGTCAAAGGGGCTGCTGATTTGATGCTGATTAGAGTACCACTTGACTATATATATTCTTTCCATATTAATTCCTGAAGATCTTATACTATTTTCCGCGTATTTGGAGCGACCCACACGAGTTTTGACACCCAAGGCATGGATGAGATGTTACCATGTCTAAAGTCAATTGAAGTTGGAGCTAAAATGGAAGTGATCAGCCTATCGACTGCTATCCTAGGGGAGTTTGTTCCAATTCCCTCTTTATTGTGTTTTTATGTGTTTATTCTTACATAATATGCAATGAGGGCATTGCATAAAATAAGTGTGGGGTAGGGGGTGGTTACATATTAGAAAGCTTAGAGTCTTAATTTAGGATAATTTTGAAAAAAAAATTTCATACCAAAAATGTTACTTAGGATTTAATTTAGAAAATTTTGGTAAAAGTAAAATTAGGATTCCATGTTAGAGTTATGTTGATAATTGCATGAAAACCCAAATGTTTAGTTGAGCCTATATACGTTCTAGTGCATTTGTGGCTTCCTTATTCCAGTGAAATCATGGGACAAAAACATAACCTTGCTCAGCCCGAGGGATGCAATATGTTTAGCAGCCTAAACCTGAAATGTATCCAGGAAGATTGTTATCATTAGCCAATAAAGGTTGAGATTGAGCGCCCCTGCTTAAGCATGTAGGGATTTGAGTGAAAACAAAAGTGAGTTACATGTTAAAAAAAAAAAAAAGAATTACAAGAAATTTTATGAATTCTGGAGCAATTAAAGTGAAAATTCCAAGAAAATTCAAAAAAGTTGAAGATACCGAAAATCAAACAATAAAGGTGGTGAATTCGAAGAGATCAAAGGTCAAATTACCAAAGGAAGTGAAGAATTCCAAAAGAGCTCCATAGTGGTATCAAAAAGTTGTAATTCTAGATTATGTATGCTTGGGTTGCTCAATTAAAAATACCTTGAGGGTAAGAGGTTTTCTGCGGATGGATTCGGAGGGTTGCATAAAATGAGCATAGTTCGGGGTGAGTGGGCGAGTGTTTATGAGGATTGTGAGTATTTGGAATATGGGAGGTCCTTAGGAAAAATTTCAGACACAAATGCATGCATTGCGGTCTTGGCATAATGGTTGGGTTAGATTGGAGTTGTCATGCATGATTCTAATGTCTTAAAATTCAGTTTTGCTTGGGGGCAAGCAAAAGACAAGTGTGGGGTATTTTGATATGTGCATAATTGGTTCATATTAAGTATAGATTTTTATTCATTTATTAGCTAAATTATTGCATTTTATGGACAAAAGGTACTTAAAAGTGTTTGAATTATATTTTCAATCCAAAAATGAAGCTCGGAAGCAGAAGGAAGCGGGAGAAGCAGTTAAAAGATCGAGAATGGAATGAAGAAGAAAAACACTAAAAATGGCACTGACTCGGCGAGTCAGATCGACTACTCGGCGAGTCCAATCGAAGAATCGAGAAGATAATGACTCGGGATCCCAGAGAGTTATCACAATACGGGGAATGTGAGAGGGACTCGACGAGTCACCACCTGACTCGACGATTCGGTTCGTATATATAAAGATAATTCCACAGATCGATTGAGGAGAGTTCTGGGACGATTCAGAAGTACTTAGCTACGATTGAGAAGCCAGAAAAACCCTAGAAGACGACGAAGAAAGCTAGAAGTCAATTCCGGAGAGTAATTGAGGCAAAATTTCATCATTCTACTTATTATTTTGTTTTATCACTATGGTTAAGCAATTTGACTTTGTTTGTTTGCTGTTATTTACTTCAATTATGAGCTAAAACCTTTAGACTTCTGTTTGGGGATACAAAGTTGACAATATGGTTTGATTGATTGGTAGGATTAATTCCAAGTTGGTGAATTTTTGTTATTTTAGCTTGCTAAAGAACCTTGTGTGTGAATAATAATTAATTTTCTGTTAATAGGAAGATAATTGATTAGCATGAACATCTATTGATTATTGACCTCATATGCTATGTGATCACTATGCTATATGTCTAGGATTAATGAATATGAAACTAGAATTAATAAGAAAATTGAGTAAATTCATGTGCAAGCTTGTAAGATGACCATCAAACAAGAAGTTAATTAAAAGAATAAATTAGTTAACTATTGCAAGTCTAACTTAACCCGAATAATTAATCTAGTGAATTTAATTAAATTAGACAATTGGCCACTGTTTAAGTTAGTTTATTTGCTAAGGATTAGGGTAGTGAATACGAATCTAATCACTTGAATCGGTAACCAACGAAAGAATTAATCCATTGCACCATTACCTTGAAATCAACCATAGAGTCAACCAAGTTGAACTAAACAGAAGTTCCTTTCCAATTATTGAATCTAGTTAAGTTGTTATTTTCTAGTCTTAAATTAGTAATATCTAGTAAGTTTTCTAGTCTTGTAAAACTAGAGGAAACCCCTACTTCTTAATTGACTTAGATAAAATTAGTTTTTAACTTTAATTTGCCGTTCCCTGTGATCGATACCCTACTTATTTAACTATACCACAATTGATAGGTTCACTGCCTTTTGTGTGTCATTTGATAATTAAAAGTAGGTTTAAAACTAAGTGAGGTTACACACATCACAAGTTTTGTGGGCTTCGTTCATGACAACCTCCCTGTAACCACTGAACTTTTGGGTCCAGATTCGATTCATGAAATAACGAACTCCATCTCCATTGATCTCAAAGTTCTTCTCTATTCCTCACAAGGCTTCACCTGCCACATTTTCTGGTTTAAAAGCTTCCTGTAGAGCCTCTTTGATTTGGATGGATAGGTGGGTATGGATTGTCATGGTTAGTCCCTTCACCCTACGACCTGAGTACTCCTTTCGGCTAAGGGCATCTGCTACTACATTGGCTTTACCCAGATGAAAGCAAATTTCACACTCATAATCATTGAGTAGCTCTACCCATCGTCATTGTCTCATGTTGAGCTCTTTTAGATCAAAGATGTGTTGGAGGCTTTTATGGTCGGTGGAGATAGTACACTTGGTACCATAAAGGTAATGTCTCCAGATTTTTAGGGCAAAGACCACTGCTCCCAGTTCTGGATTGTGAGTTGTGTAATTAACTTCGTGTGCCTTAAGCTGTCTCGAAGCATAAGCGATAACTTTTCCCAATTGCATGAGCACACAACCTAGTCCCTGATTAGATGCATCACAATATACAACGAAATCTTCTGTCCCTTATGGAAGAGACAAGATAGGTAAGCTGCACAGGGCTTGCTTTAGTGTTTGGAATGCGGTGTCTTGTTTTTCTCCCCAACTAAACGTTACACCGTTCTGAGCTAGACCAGTAAGAGGCTTAGCGATCCTGGAGAAGTTTTGTATGAATCTGCGATAGTAGCCAGTGAGAACCAAGAATTGATGGATTTTCTGTAGGCGTTCTCGGTGCTGACCAATTCTCGATTGCCTTTATTTTGGGTGGGTCCACGTGTATGCATTCCTCGCTAACCACGTGACCAAGGAAAGTCACCTTTCTGATCCAAAACTCGCACTTTGAGAATTTCACGTATAGTTTTTCCGCCAGTAATGTCTCTAGAACTTGTCTCAAGTGCTGACTATGTTCTTCCTTGCTTCGTGAATAGATAAGTATGTCATCTATGAAAACTATCACGAATTTGTCTAGGAAGGGGCAGCACACCCTATTCATCAGGTCCATGAATACGGCGGGTGCGTTACTTAGACTGAAGGGCATCACTACAAACTTGTAGTGACCATATCGAGTTCGAAAAGTTGTCTTAGGAACATCACTCTCCTGGACTCGTAATTGATGGTACCCTGATCTTAGGTCTATATTTGAAAAGTAGCTCACTCCATGGAGTTGGTCGAAGAGGTCGTCTATTTTGGGTAGTGGGTAGCGATTATTGATAGTGAGTTTGTTGAGCTCGCGATAGTCTATGCACACCCGGAAAGATCCATCCTTCTTCTTCATGAACAAGACTGTTGCTCCCCAGGGTGAGAAGCTTGGTCTAATGAATCTCTTGCTAAGCAGTTCGTTCAGCTGGCTGGATAATTCCTGCATCTTTGCCGGTGCTAGACGATAAGGGGATTTGGCTACAGGGGTAGCTCCAGGTATCAAGTCGATTCGGAACTCAACTTGGTGTTCGGGAGGGACTCCTAGAAGATTCTCTAAGAAGATATCCGGGGAATTACAAACTTTAGGGATGCTCTCGGGGTCTTTAACTTCTTATTTCTCCTTAACTACATGAGCTAGGAATGCTTGGCACTCCTTTTGTAGATATTTTTGAGCTTTGACGCACGAAATGATACGAAGGTTCATGCTGAGTTTGTCGTTGTAGATAACTAGGGCTTCACCATTTGGCAGATTGAGGAGGATGGCTTTTTCGTAGAAAAGAATATCAGCACGATTGTGGCTCAACCAATCCAGCCGATGATGACGTCAAAGCTTTTTATAGAGACTGACATAAGGTCAATGGGAAAGGTATAGTCATTTAGAGTGAGAGTGAAGCCTATGAATATGTCGTTAGTGCTCTCTTTCTTTCCATTAGCCATCTCAACAGTAAATGTTTCATTTAGTGGTTGGGATTTGTGTTTAAGTAAGTGTTTGAATTTGTGACTGGCAAAACTCCTCTTTGCACCACTATTAAAGAAAATGCATGCATAAGCGTTGTCGAGGAGGAACGTACCCATGATAAGGGTGGGGCCTGCAACTGCTTCCTCCTGCCCCATGGCTAGTACTTTCCCTGTGTTACCAGCTTCTTTTGCCTTAGGTCCATTCCTTTTGTAATGCCCGGTTTTTCCGCACCCATAACATGTTTGGCCAATTCCAGCTCTGGAGGTCTGGGCATTTGGTTGTGCAGGTGACTTACAGAAGTGGGTTGTATGCCCTTCTTGTTGCAGCTAGTGCACTGCAGCTTCCTACAAAGCCGATGATGGTGAAAGTTGCATTTATCACACCTTGGCAGGTTCTCAATGTATCGACTAGGAGGTGTTTGAGTAGTGGGGGCTGCAGCAGGAGTGGTAGCAGCATGGACTACCACGTGTATTGCTTCTTTGAGGTCTCCTGTGAAGACTGGCCCTTGTGTTTGTTCCAAAAAAAATTCTTTCCGCTGCTACTCTCCTCGGGCTGTTCTAGCATAGCTGTCACGACATCTTGGGGACCCCCATGATCTATCAGAGTTTGCGCGGCACTTGGCGCTATCAAATGTGAGGGGTTTGGCAGCTAGAACATTCCCCTGGGTTGGGGGAGTCGGTCCCCAAATATATCTCTCTACTTTCTTGCTCTCCGAGGTGACCATCCCGGGACAAAGTAGAGCCAGATCGCTGAATCTAGTTGTGTATGCAACAATGTCGAAACCCTTCATCTTTAGGTTCTAGAGCTCCTACTCCAGCTTTTGCATTTCACCCCTAGGGCGGTATTTAACTAGCATCAACTCGTTTAAATCATCCCAACTCATAGCATTTGCTACCGGAAGAGTTAGGGATTTGACTTGGTTGTTCCACCAAGTTAGTGCTTTGTCAGTGAAGGTGTATGCAGTGAATTTCATCTTGTTTGCCTCGGGGCACATACAAATCTCGAAGATTGATTCGATTTTCTCAAACCAACAAGTCTAATAAATGACACCTCTAGTGCCATCAAAAGACTTGGGCTTCACATTCATGAAATTCTTGTAGGTACACTCCCTCGGGTGCCCCTGACTGTCTCCCTGATTGGAAGGGTTGGCACCACTGCCCACTCCGCTTGTGCCACTTGTGTTAATTTGTGACATTGCGACAGCCACGACGGGTGTAACTGTTGCTTGGAACACAGCAGGATCGAACTGAGGAGGTGGCGGCGACGGTGGATTATTATTCTTTCGGGTGGACTTCTTCGGAAGCATCTTTCTCTATAATAATTCAAGAGAAAAATGATGATAAGTCCTCTATCGTGGTAAGAAGTCAGGTGATATTGAACATTGTATATCTTGTCCTGACAATTATAGTGTTCTATGAAGCGATTTACAAGAGAAGCCTACTTAATGATAGTAAACAATCGCTATGAAATTTATAGCAACACTTGGTATGAAATGCGTACAATGTGTTTGTCTCTAGTGTCATAGTGCTACAAAATAATCATATAGTATTTTAAATGCATGCTTTGTTCTATCGGTCCCTTTTGTATGGAATTGGGTAAGTTTTAGACTTGCTGCCACACCACTATCACTCCCAAACATATGTTGGTCGTATCTCAAATAAATATAGTTGATCGGACTATATTCATCCCATATATGATTACATAACTGTCCAGGTTTGACCGTAGTGTCCAACATCTAAATACTTTTGTTTTGTTCTTCCTGTGATAATGTTTCTGGTATGTATGTAGTGTTAGTATACTTCTTATAAAATACTTAGATTTTAAAAGTATACTTTTAGTTCAGAGCTTTTCGCCCCCTTAGTGTTTATAGTTGTATACCATGTAAGGTTTGATATACTTAGTTCACTATAAACAATGCTCCGATACCAATCTGTCACACCCCCAAACCGAGACGGCAGAAACGTTCGGGGGCGGAGGACATCATTTACAGTATCACAACAACTGTACAATAGGAATGAAAGCAAACATAACCCTTACATTGATTAAGTAGAGTATTCACATCTATTCTACAGATTATTTGTATGAAATCAAAATGTATAACAAAATATAAAAGACATGACTCTCGAACCTTCGTCTTCTCAAAATCCTGCGGGTGTACCTGTCTTACCGGTTCCTTGAGAATACAAGTGATTTTGAAAGTGTATCAACATTTAAGTTGGTGAGTTCACAAGTATGTTTTAGCGATGGAAAACTTGTCTTTGAACTTTGAAACGAGTAGTGTTGGTTCTCTAGAAAATCCAATATTTTTCTATAGTGAATGTAATGTAGTTATGTTTGTTCCTTGTATAAGTATACCGTGTTAGTGTGTTTGATATTGGAAGACAGTGTATTGTATATGTATTTATATGAAAATCTAGTGTATGAATACCTAGCTATCACCAGTCGTAGTAAATGTAGTGTACTGTAGTGGTGTTTATTTGAAAACCTTTGTATGTATACCTGGTTACCACCAGTAGTAGTAAAAGTAGTGTACCATAGTAGTGTTTGTATGAAAACCTTTGTATGTATACTTGGATGCCACTAGTAGTAATGAAAGTAGTGTACCATAGTAGTGTTTGTATGAAAACCTTTGTATATATACCTGGATACCACCAGTAGTAGTGAAGGCACCGTACCGTAATTTTATTAATGAAAATAAAACCATTGAAGTAGTGTTAACCTCGTAAACAAATGTTTTAGTTATACTGTTGTTAGTTTCATATAACCATACTAATACGACTTAGTGGCCTCTACGACGTTCTTCAGGCGTCAGTATTTATGATATTTGTCACACCCCCAGGCATGTCTGCCTAACTGTAGCTAGCAGTTTGGGGGTGGGATTACCAGTCCCGTATAGATCTATAGACAAATATCATGCTCTCCATCCAGGAGACTCTAGTTATAATTTACAGGACTTGAACCTGTACCCTGATAGGTACCCGAAGTAGTGCCCCACAACCTTGTATTAACTAGTTTACGAATAGTGTTATAGTTTTCTCTTGTGATTGAAACTTTATGTATTATCTTGTAGTGTAAAATAATTATACTCAATAATTATTTTAGTAGCGTATCGTTGTAGTAGTGAAATAGAGTAGTGTTTCCCAAACTATACCTATTATAGTCTGAATAAATGTTTTGTTTCTGTGTATTATTCTTAGTAAAGTAATATAGTGGATCCCAAACTATACCAATTATAGTTTATTTGTATTGTTCTGTAGTGTACCGAAAACGTTTGCAATTTAATTGTATGAATGTGAAATATCCTTATGCTTAACATACTACAAAAGGGTTAAAATATATAAAATATTTTAAAAAATGTAGTGAATACTCGTTATGAAACAGTTGCAAAGGTTTTTGAAATATTTAAAAATATTTGTATACACACAATCGTCCTTGTGTTTTACTTGTATTCCACCCCTGTAAAAACATTAAAAACATTGAAAGCGTAGGGGTATGAATTCACATTGTATTTGCGTTGACGTCGGAATTTAACGTGCTGTAGAAACGATCCTTGGGTAAGCGTACACACAAATAACGTTACCCTAAAAATAATTGTATTCGTCCTCATATTTAAATTAATAATAAATTAATTTAAATAGTGTTTTGAATAATTAAGTAAATAAGACTTACCAAATTAATTTGGAATATTAGAAATAAAGGAAAAAGGTGTTTTCGGTGGGAAATGAATGAACTCAGTGGGAAATAGATGAACTCAGTGAGATGGAGATTTCAAGATGGTTGATGAATTCGGTTGATTTTAGGAATATGGGATGAAGATATGAGAGTGTTCTCGGATGAAGATTGAGAGCAAATTGAGGGTGAATTCAGTGGAAATTGTGAGATATGAATTGAGAAATCGGCTTTTATATATATATATATATATATATATATATATATATATATATATATATATAAAAGGAGTGTTCGGCCATATCGGGCCTTAAATGGTGAGTGTTCGGTCTTATATGATCGAATTCCACATGAATTCGGTCCTAATGTGAGACACACACAAGTGTGTTCGGTTTCCAATCAAAGAAAAATGGCGAATTCGGTCCAAAAGTCATAAATTGGAGCATGAATTCGGTTTTGGCTTTTCCATTTAAAGGAGAATTTGGTTTTGGCTTCACCATTTGAAAAGGAATTCGGTTTTAGATTGAATTTTGAGTCCAAAAACCGAATTATATATATATATATATATATATATATATATATATATATATATATTTTATAATTTCCTTTAAATGTTAATTTTATATATGTTTTTCAAAGGCTTATATATATATATATATATATATATATATATATATATATATATATAAAAGCTTAAGTTATTTTGTTTTACTAACTATTGTGTGCCAGAATGCACATATCTAAACCAACGGATGTAATTAATCAATGGACATGATTTGAGAGTGTATGATATTACAATGTGATACCATGTACCGTATAATCACACACATTTTAGCAAAATGGTATTTTAGACAATTAACTATATTTATAAAGGAAATTTTCGAATTTTTAGGGATAGTTAATTCTCCTAATTTTAAAAATTTTGAATTTTTTAAATTAATTAATTTTAATTCTAACGTAATTTGTAAACGGAATATTTTTTGTTAGAATGATGTTCTTTCAGAATTTTATTCTATTAGAATATTATTGAAGAATAACAAAATTCTTGAATCCGATGTTGAAAAATAACAACATTCTAATATATTCTAATACATCTGAACTTAAATAAAAATTCATACATATTCTTACAGACTAAAAGTCTTATACATTTTAATATAATTATACATATTCTAAAAGAATATCAACAAAATTCGTAGTAGACTGCAGACTACGCAGAGTCGGCAGAAGAGTTACGCCGACAGGAGGCGTTCAGACTTGGAGTTTCAGGTGCGCGATATGGCCCTCTTGAAGGTAACACATTGGAAGGGTGTCATCGGATTCCGAAACAGGGGCAAGCTGGGCCCCAGGTTCATCGGTCCTTTTAGGGTTTTGGCCTGGGTGGGTCGTGTTGCTTATCGGTTGGATCTTCCGGCAGAGCTTGGACAGATCCACAACACTTTCCGTGTTTCTCAGTTGAGAAAGTGTTTGGTAAACGAGTCAGCAGTTGTACCCTCGAAAGATATTCAGGTCGATAGCAGCCTGAATTATATTGAGAGTCCGGTCGCGATCTTGGATCAAAAGACGAAGACCTTGAGGAACAAAGTGGTTCAGTTGGTAAAAGGTGCAGTGGCGGCACCGGAAGGGATCTGAGTGGACGTGGGAGGCAGAGGAGGAGATGAGGGAGCACTACCCAGAGTTATTCCCAGATGCAACAGCAGCAGACTTCGAGGACGAAGTCTGAGACAAGTGGGGGAGAGTTGTAACACCCCGATTCTGGTATGTTATTTAATATTATTATTTCTTCAAGTTTCAAGAGGGACTCGACGAGTCAGTAGCCCGACTCGTCGAGTAGAGACGGGATTTCGAGCATGTTTAAGTTGGCGACTCGGCGAGTCCATCAGTTTGAATGAAACCCTAAATCCCCGGGTTTTGCACCCTATTTAAACCATGTTCTGAGCCCCAACCTCGTCTCCTTCACCCTCAGAGCATCATTTAGCAAACTCTAACCATTCCTTGAGCATTTTGAGCATTTCTTGTGTGAATCTTGAAGTTTTGAAGAGAAGAAGGAAGCTAGATCCAAGGGAGTAGAAGGAGATCCAAGATCTTGTGTCTATTGCAGAGTTTATTGAGGTAATAATCGGATTTCCTTTGTTTCTATGATTGATTCTCCTTTATTAAATCACATTTAGACCATTTTATCCATTTCTTAGCTTGTTTATAGTAGAGAGATCACATTGGGGTGATTGGCCTTCGGGTCTAGCCTTGTTTCAGTCCCAAAGACGTAGATCTAACACCTTTATGGAGCCATTTTGCATGAAAGTCCTAGATCTACTCCTTTAAGTGTCTTTTGAGACCTTAAATCCCTTTTCATGCATATGTACACGTAAAGTTGGAAACTTTACGTGGTAACCAAGCTTTATGAACCCAGATTGTATGCAATGGATTTGAGCAGAATCATCGGAGTAGTGTTGCATGCAACCGACTCGGCGAGTTGTTCTTCAGACTCGGCGAGTCGAGTCGCGAGTCCCCGATTTCTTCCCCTTTTATGTGTCATGCCGAGTAAAACCAATGAATTATAGGTGGACTAAGTGAGTCGGAGATCGGACTCATTCATGGAGGGAATCGGCGAGTCCAAGGCAATCTTCATACCTCAAGAACAGACTCGACGAGTTGTTCATACAACTCGACGAGTCACAACCAGAGTGTTCATGTGTTGAAGGAGGACTCGACGAGTTGTTCATCAACTCGGCGAGTCGGATGCAGATTGACTAAGTGTTAGAATCGAAGAGGAACTTGTCAAGTCTATGCCAAACTCAACGAGTAGTAGCGGGCAGAACTAAGAAAGTGAGAGTAAGAACTCGACGAGTTGGTGGCCCAACTCGCCGAGTCAGGTCAACTGTATGTTGACTTTGACCAAGAGGTTGACTTTGACCAGGGGTAAAATAGTCATTTTACCCTCAGTATAGTTATCAGTGATTGATTAAGTGTACTTATGGAAATTGTAGTCGGGGAGATACCGGAGCAGCAGCAGACAGTTTCCCGAGCAGTTCATTCAGCAGCCAAATTACGAGGTGAGTTTCCTTCTAGTAGGAACTGGTCTACGACCACAATGCCGACCCGTTTAGTTAACAGCAGTTTCCGGACTTCAGTCTGATACAGTAGTTAGTATGTCTGATGCCTTCGTGGCTCAGACAGGATTTTTGTGTTATGTGTTCTGGGCTACGACCCGATGCAGTATGCAGTATATGTGTTATGCTAGTTGATATATTTATGCTATGCTATGTTAGTTCCAGACTTCGGTCTAATGCAGGGGGCAATGCCCCAGACAATTCCGGACTTCAGTCCGATGCAGCAGTTTCAGACTTCGGTTCGATGCAGTTTCCGGACTTCGGTCCGATGCAGAGGGCAAGGCCTTGGTTAGTTCCGAACTCCGGTCCGATGCAGTTTCCGGACTTCGGTCCGATGCAATTTTCGGACTCCGGTCCGATGCAGTGGGCAAGGCCCAATAGTTGTTTATACGTTTGTATGATATGTGGTAGTTTGGGGGAGCTCACTAA